>NC_133449.1:112566862-112887824 GCF_048565385.1 Saimiri boliviensis
GATGAGGTAACTTCTCAGCTGGGCGTGGTGGCTCGCACCTGTAATCCAAGCACTTTGGAGGCCAAGGCTTGTGGATCACCTGAGGTCGGGAGTTCAAGACCAGCCTGACCAACATGGTGAAAACTCGTCTTTAAAAAAAAAAAAAGAAAAAGAGAGATGAGGTAACTTCTCTCTCTCCCACTCTACCTCCTCACCCTCACCCCTGCCGATAAAGCACATTGCTTCCATTTATTATGAAAGTGGTAAACCCCACCATTCAGACTTTCCTTCCTGTAATGCACGCCCCTGTATATGCAGGAATTCACCATGGGCCCTTTGAGTCACCCCCTTAGACTTGGCAGGGTGCAGGGGGAAGTAACACAAATGAACGTGAAGCTTTGATACTGCTTTTTCTGTCCTTTGCCTCTGACCATCCATTGCATGTCTTCAGCCAGTATCCATGATACTGTGGCATGCTAACTTTTTAGCTTATAAGTGGAGTAGAATCAGAAACTTTATCAGAAGTCTTGCACTGTTTTGGACATAGGATAGCAATTTTGGCATTAGGATCTAATATATCCAGATCTATCTGTCCATTTAACTTTTCTGAGCTTTATTTTTGTCTTTTAACCCTGAGATCACAATTCCAACCACAAGTACTAGGCCAGAATTGTATTCATTCACTTGCAACCTAATAAGCCAGACCACAGCATTGTGATAATTAGAAAACAATAGAAAATAAAACAGACACGAATGTACTGGAAGGATTTAGGGAAATTTATAGACTGTAAGAAATAGTTAAATAATCAGCACAGGAAAGTCAGAATAGAATAGTTCTGGGGATCTGAGACATGGAAACTCAGAGACCACCTCTAGAGTTATTTTGAATAATGCATTTCCAATTGCTTTCTGTTTTTATGCTCAAGATTCACATTCACAGCAGAGGAACATTGATTAGCTCAGCTTGAGTTACGTATTTTCCCTTTGGTCAATGTGGTATGACAGGGGCAGAAGAAGAGCAGGTGTCATACTAAGCACTTGGACTTACTAGACTAGCCAATGGCCAATGAAAAGGTAACAATCAAAGACATTTTTCATATACGACTCCTGGTATATGTAATTGCTCAGTACATGTTAAGAGTTACTATCTTGTCGGCCAGGCGCAGTGGCTCAAGCCTGTAATCCCAGCACTTTGGGAGGCCGAGGCGGGTGGATCACGAGGTCAAGAGATCGAGACCATCCTGGTCAACAGGGTGAAACCCCGTCTCTACTAAAAATACAAGAAAAATTAGCTGGGCATGGTGGCATGTGCCTGTAGTCCCAGCTACTCAGGAGGCTGAGGCAGGAGAATTGCCTGAACCCAGGAGGCGGAGGTTGCGGTGAGCCGAGATCGCGCCATTGCACTCCAGCCTGGGTAACGAGAGTGAAACTCTGCCTCAAAAAAAAAAAAAAGAGTTACTATCTTGTCCTTTAATGTTGTTGTTACCGTTAATAATAATAAAAATCATGTTGCAAAGCTGTCTGCTATTGATAACATGAGCTCATTAAAAATATTTATCATGCTGGAAAATTCAGATTTATCAATCAGGAAGAATGTCATAGGCACTAATTTTGGAGATAACGAATTTTTGTCAATGTTAAAGTTGTACTGGTCTAGCAAACAATGGGTTGAATTTATTTTTCTTGAAACTGACAAGAAAATAAAGAACTTAGTCATTGGTTAGGAGGATAGGATATACTTGATTTTTTGTTATGTTTTGTTTTGTTTTTTGTTTTTGGAAATGGAGTCTTTGTCACCCAGCCTAGAACGCAATGGCGCAATCTAGGCTCACTGCAACCTCTGCCTCCCAGGTTCAAGCAATTCTCCTGCCTCAGCCCCCAGAGTAGCTGGGATTACAGGTGCCCACCACCACATCTGGAAAATTTTTGTATTTTTAGTAGAGATGGGGTTTCACCATGTTGGCCAGGCTGGTCTCGAACCGCTGACCTCATGTGATCCACCCACCTTGGCATCCCAAATTGCTGGGATTACAGGCATGAGCCACCATGCCCAGCCAGATCTACTTGCTTTAAATCTCAGCCTACCCATGACCAAATTACTTGATTCTGGAAAATTAATCTCTCTACATTTCCATTTTCTCATATTTAACTCATAGAGTTAATTGAAATAGACAATCCATTTAAGGCCTTAACACAGTCTCTGACACTTAGTAAATGCTCAATAAATGTTAATTATGGCTACTATTCTTTGAGCTATAGAAGTTAGCGTCTTTAGGAACTTCTTTTACCTGCCTGCCTACCCAATTTACATGACAAATAGACCTGCAAATGTCTCACGGAACTTTTTTATAAACAAAATTAGCGAAAAATCTTGAGGACTCTGCACTCTGATGATAAAGATAGAATCTGGCAACATATTTTTCTGAGAGAAAAAAAAAGACCTCATCAAAAGATACAAAATTGCAGTTAGACAGGAGTAGTAAATTCCAGAGATCTATCGTACATCATGGTGACTACAGTGAATAACAATATATTGTATTTTTTTAATTGCTAAAAAAGTAGATTTTAAGTGTTCTCACCACACAAAAAATAATAAGTATGTGAGGTAATATATATGTTAATTAGCTTGATTTAGCCTTCACAATGGATACATGTATCAAAACATCATATCATATGCCATAAATATATATATATAATTTTTGTCAATTTAAAAAAATTTGAAAACAAGACCCAATAAGACTATACATTTGCTTATATAGAAAAAGTACCCTTCAAGAGAGGTTTACTTGTTCGACAATAAAAATGATCCTTTTTTATTGTGTTTTCAGTGTGCAATGTGTTTTTGATTGTGTGGGGGCTGCATTTTAATCATCCAACTCTCTTAACTTAGCCTTTTGTCTCTTTTGTCTTAGAAATTGCTTTATTTTTGCACTGAAACAATTTTTTTAAAGTTATCATAAATATCTGTTTTGCAGAGCCACGGTTGAGGAACAAAAAAAGGCCAATTCACTTCTATCTCATTTTAAAAGGTACAGAAAACATGTCACGGTAGTACTCCTTGCATTGTCAGGCTCTGGCCATGTCGATGTGATACATGAGCAACTTGTAGTCACTGGTACTGAGGCAGAGGAGGACCCAGGAATTATATGATGTGTCGATTTACCGATCTGAGGCATCTCTTCCCAGTTAAACCTATGCCTTTTGAAAGATGCCTCAGAATCTAACAAAGAGTTTACCAAACTGTTAGTTACATAATGGCTGCTGATCTCAGTTGTTATTCATGACTACTGAAGAAAAGGGAAAAAAAAAATCATCATTTCACATCTCTCCCCATTGGGCCCTGGTTTTAGAAGTAGTGACTCCTGTGGACCTGGATCCAAGAAAATCTGGGCCCATATTCTGCTTTGGCCATTTACTCCCTGCGTGACTTCTCACTGCAATTAATGTTGCTGGTCCCTAGGGAGCTTGGCCTTTTATGTCCCTGGATCTGTGGGAAATAAGCACAAAATAATTTTTTCATGTTCGTGTTTAAAGTGTCCATTGTTAAGAGAATGGTCCTGCCTGTCAGAGATGACTTCATTCTTAACAAGGCAGTTGGCCTGTGTCTTCTCCAACCTTGTTACCCCTGACCAGAGGGCTAGGCTTCCATAACAGATCCCTGTTTTGCTTTTCTTCCTGCCTCTTTAATTATTCTTTACTTCTGTTAAAGCAAACTAAATATGGCCTAAGAAGGACTCTGTACTTCTATATTTAAGTCTTTGTGGATGAAATGTAACCTAGCTTAATAGTCAGACAAGATTGAAAACCTAACTTAGGAGTATGCAGCTGTATCAATATCTGAGTCTTGGCCAATCCCAGCAGCCATATATCAAGCACTTATAGACCACTAAGTGTTCAAGCTATGTTCAAATAAGGCAAGCACCAACCTGTAACTAATCCAGCTGTTTCTGTACCTCAATGCCAATTGCTGTACGTCCTTTCCCTTTTTCTGTCTGTAAATCTTCTTCCATCACATAGCTATGCTAGAGTCTGTGATTCTAGCGGCTGCCCACAAATCATTCATTGCTCAATTAAACTCCTTTAAATTTAATTTGGCTGAAGTTTTTCTTTCATCGGTTCCCATCTTTAGTCTCCTCTTCTTTCTCTCATCCCAACAGAGAGAGTCCTTACAAATGAACCCTTAACCCTCGTGTTCTCTTACATCTTCACTCCTAGAAATAATTTACAAAAATTCTTATCCTGCTAATCATTGGTAGCAGCTAGAATGATAGGCATTCTAATTCTTGCAAAAATTTTCCATGTTCTAATTTTTTCCTCTTTTGCACATTGGTTTTACTGTTGACCTTCGAAAGAAAACTTAAAATCATATTTTTCTAACTCTAATGAGTATACTCTTTCAGCTACACCTGTTGCTTCTTTATATACACCTCCTGACTTTAGACTTGGCCTTCTCAATTCTTGGCTTGTGAGTACCACTACTTAGATCCGGGTGTATTTAACTGGAGGGTTATCAATTTCTTACTCTCCTATTCCCATCCAAGTTTCTGTTTATTAGAGTCACCATTATCATTGTAATTTCCTCAGCTGCTGGGATAACAAAGTATCTGTGTTGAAGGATCAATTATAAGGATGAAATAAATGAATAACTACATAGACGAGACCATACATACTGCATTGCCCCTTATCAAGGTAGTTCTTTAATAGTAGTTATGATGATAATCGTGGAACCAGTAAGTTAGTTCTTCTCCCTACTATCATTATTATTATTATTTTATTATTATTACTATCACTTCTATGACTACTAAAGTGCTCTAAAAGTTTAGAAACTAGAAAATGAGTAGTCATATGTAGAGAGTAACAATTCAATAAGCTAAATGCACTGTTAAATATTTGTACATAATGCTCTACGATTACAGCTGAGAGTGCCTGAATGTACAATGCCTGCATCTTTAATATTTCATGGCTGAAGCAACACACACAAACACACACACACACACACACACGCACGCACTGACTATATGTGTGCCCCATATTTTGGAGAGAGAACGTATATTGGTAGGGATTCTCTGAACCATCCCCTGTGGGGCCTGAAATTCTTACTGAATGCCACTTTAAGGTAGGAATTTCTATCTTCAGTTACCAGATTGCCCCCTGAAGTAATTGAAGCCCATAAGCCTTGGTTATAAATCTGCTCAGTGCCATTGATTATAATAGAGCAATTTGAGTTTAGGCAACAGTACTATTTTTGAAGTGGAAGTGTTTGCTTAGCCTATATAAATATATAAACACATATTTATTTAAACATACCTTTTTCTTTAGAAAAAATTTGTGCCCAAGTGGCCCAGCTCCTGAATCTCTAATTACATGTAATGTAGTGGATCAGCCTAGCCATTGTTTCTTAGATCTCCTGACAAGAGTCAGGATAATGATCAGTGAATTTCGTGAAGGGAAAACCCAGTGACCCTCTCCCCTCTGGAGAATACTAAGGCAACAAAGGCTAAACAAGGTCCCTGCTGCTGCTGACAGAAGGACAGCTCCTTCTTGGCCACTGCCTGAAGGGAGGAGAAACTAACGATTAACTCCCTCCACCTTTTATCTTATCGGGATCTAGAGAGAAGGAGGATAACAGGCAGCAGTGAAGCTCACTTCCACTCTATTCATTATTTGTTAGCTTTGCCTCTGAGAAAATTAGAAAATTAATTCTTATTCAGACTAACCCAGAGGAGGAAGTAGATTAATAGAAAAGGGACTACTTGCCTCTTAATAATCTCACTGTCGCTAACACACCATGATGAAAGCACCAGCATCCAGCAATCAAGTGAGACGCCAGGGAGACAGGTGTTTTATACAGAGTCACAGTGACTGAGTCAATTGGTGTTCCAGAGAAACAAAAAAGAAGGAATTCTGGAAATAGAATATCTCCTGGATGCACCATGTTTACTAGCTGCATGACTTTGGGCAGATGATTTAAAACCTCTGAATTCCAGGTGGTTCCTCTGTATCTTAAAGGCAGCATTTAAGATGTTAACCTGAGATAGCTGTTCATAGAATTACAGAATGTGATATTGGCAAATGGTGTGGCAGGTAATAAGTACCCAATCAATTATAGTTTCCTGCTTTGTGTTGCCTACCAACTCTATTTGTTTCAGTACCACATGAAAAAGAAGTACATTAATCGACATAAAAATCAAATAATCCAGAAATTAATTTCTCATTAAAAACAAGAAAGTGGGCCGGGCGCGGTGGCTCACACCTATAATCCCAGCACTTTGGGAGGCCGAGGCGGGTGGATCACGAGGTCAAGAGATCGAGACCATGCTGGTCAATATGGTGAAACCCCGTCTCTACTAAAAATACAAAAAAATTAGCTGGGCATGGTGGCGTGCACCTGTAATCCCAGCTACTCAGGAGGCTGAGGCAGGAGAATTGCTTGAACCCAGGAGGCGGAGTTTGCGATGAGCCGAGATCGTGCCATTGCACTCCAGCCTGGGTAACAAGAGCGAAACTCTGTCTCAAAAAAAAAAAAAAAAAAAAAAAAAAAGGAAAAAGAAAAAAAGAAAAAAAAAAAAAACAAGAAAGTGAGTGATTCAACACATGGAAATACCTTTCCAAAGTTTCTGTTGAAAAATATTCTGTAAGCCTGGAACTGGTACCTTAAAAAAAATAAAAAATATTGTGAGGTCAAGTGTGTACCATGTAGAGAGGGTGTCCTGAACAGTTAACAATATCTACATAGGCAGAGGAGGGCACAGTGGCTGCTTGCATACTATGTAGTAATTGTCTCTAGGACAACATGTTTTAGAAACATTTTCAGCATAATGTTACAGACAGCAAATCCATATGGGTCTACAGCAACCTCAATTCTTGCCTCCTCAGAAGAAAGAATTTGCCTTTCTTTCTTATGAGGTGCATAAAGCAAAGTGAGAAACTGAAGCAAGATTTAGAGCAGGAGTGAAAGTTTATTAAAAAGCTTTAGAGCAGGAACGAAAGGAAGAAAAAGTACATTTGGAAGAGAGCCAAGCGAGCGACTTGGGGCATCAAGTGCACTGTTTAACCTTTGGACTTGGGGTTTATACATGGCATCCCTCCAGAGCCTTGCATCCCTTCTCCCTTGGGGTGGGCTGTCTGCATGTGCAATAGCCTGCTGCTAGCACCTGGGAGATGAGTCTGCACACTGTGTTTACTGGAGCTGTACCCACGCTCACTTGAAGTGTTCTCCCCTTACCAGTCAGATGTCCCTGGAAGGTGATAAACCAGGAGTGGGGGAGACATAGCACAGGGAGAAATACCAGATATAGGTGAAGGGGAGGACGGCAGCAAATCATGCTATGCAACAATCTTGCATGTTCTTCATATGTACCCCGAAACCTAAAATGCAATTTAAAAAAATTAAAAAAAAAAAACTTCACAACTTTGCCCCTTAATTTGCATGCTAAATCCACTCGCGCAGCTCCTGAGATCTTATCGGGAAGCTGCTGATCATCAAGTTTCAGGTACAGGTATTGATCGACTTATGACCTATGCAACTTACGACCATTTGACTTTAAGACCACAATCGCTAGCCACGACTGCTCCACGTCTGGCAGCGCAAACGTTGCCCAGCTGGGCGTATGACCGTGCGGACCAGCTTCTGGCAGCACTACCATCTCCGCCTGCACCATTTCAACTGTACGTATAGCCTACTCAACTTACGATCGCTCCGTGGTCGCGACCGTGGTCGTAAGTCGAGCACTGCCTGTATTTCTATCTAGAAGACTGCCTTTCCCTGGCATCAGCTGCAACCAATTATTGTTTTGCAGAGAAGGTGTAACTGATAGAGGAGTTAAAAACAAATTGTTTAGGCAGATAGTGAGGGCAAGGAAGTCCTCTGTAAGGTTCCCCTTTTAATGAAAAACAGCCTCAAAATCATTTTCTTTTCTAACAAAGAGTAGTCTGTAAAATCAAGCTGCAGACATCGAAAGGCAAGCTAGAAGCTTGCACGGGTGAATGCCAGCAGCTGTGCCAATAGGACAGCGGCTACCTGAGGACGAGGCATGCTCAAAATAGCGGCTCCATCTTCCCTTTTCTTTGTAAAAGAGTAAGGAGCAAGCAACATGGCCCTGGCCAGGCAAAGACCCTATTTGCATAACAGAATATTAGAGTGGAGTGGCCACGTCCTTGAGTGTTATGTAAACATCACACCTGGTCCAACCCATCTTTGGGCCCTATGTAAATCAGACATTGCCTCCTCAAGCCGGTCTATAAAACCCCCGTGCACTTTACCCTGAGACCAGAAGCCTCACATAGGCACCCTTCTCTCTCCTAGGAGAGACCTATTCTCCTTTCTCTTTCTTTTGCCTATTAAACGTCTGCTCCTAACACCACTTCTTGTGTGTCCACGTACCAGATTTCCTTGGTGAACCTCGGGTATTTATCCCAGACAAATGACACGGCTTCATAACAACTGCCTGACCATCATCTGATGCTCACCTAACATTCCTGGTAGGGTAGGAGGCGCCCTGTCCTGCCCTGCTCATGCCTGACTAGCTACCTGCTATAATAACAATACCTCGGAAATGTGAACAAAGTCTTAAATATTCAACTATAAAGAAATTTAAAGTCACGACTAACTTTTACCTTTCATTAAATGTTGTTGGTTATACATGAAAGAAGACCTGTTCCTTGTCCTCTATTAATCAGGTGAATCAAAATAGAAAAGACATTCTAGTGAAGAAAGCATAATGAGCTAAGATGTAGATTTGTAGAAGACTATGGATTAATAAATATTTGTAAGCAACAGTTGTTATATTTCATAGAGTATATAGTTTAAGGGAATAGCTGTGTGATAGTTTTTAAAACGTGACTCCATTAGCCATCCCCACATTATCTTTGCTCCCTGGTACCCTTTCTAACCTATGGTAATCAGCTACAGTTCAAATGCAGATCAACTTGTCAGAGGCATTCGAACCAGAGCAGCTCCACTTGAAATAGGGCCTGGGTAAAATGAGGCTGAGACCTACTGGGTTGTCTTCCCAGGAGGTTAGGCATTTTTAGTCACAAGACAAGATACATAGGAGGTTGGCACAAAATATAGGTCACAAAGACCCTGATGACAAAACAGGATTCAGTAAAGGAGGCAGTCAAAACCAGCCAAAACCAAGATGGCAATGAAAATGACCTCTGTGTGTCCTCACTACTCATTGTATGTTACCATTAATGCATTTACATGCTAAAAGACGCTCTCGCCAGCGCCATGACAGTTTATAAATGCCATGGTAACATGAAGAAGTTACCCTATATGTCTAAAATGGTGAGGAACCCTCAGTTCCATGAAATCCCCTCCCCTTTGCTGGAAAACTCATAAATAATCCAATTGTTGTTTAGCATATGATCAAGAAATAACCATAAATATGGCCACCCAGCAGCCCTTGGGGCTTCTCTGTCTATGGAATAGCTATTCTTTCATTTCTTTACTTCTCTAAAAAACTTGCTTTCACTTTATAGACTCACCCCGAATCTTTCTTGTGCAAGATCCAAGAGGTCTGGATCTGGACCATTTTCTGGTAACAGAATGAATAGAAGCTAGCATGGGAGATAGGGAGAGTGATGGAAGAATTAGTGATGACTTCCATGTTTTTGCATTGAATTATTAGGAAGATGATTGGAATACTGAGATTTAGAATAATAAAGGAAGAGGTTTAACTGTGATAGAGGAAGATAGGATAATCCATTAAGTTTTTATGGTGTTGAGTTGAAATTTCCTTTGAGATTCCAGATGGATATAGCCAGCAAACCTTCACAAACCTAAAGCTTTGCAAAGAAGTCAGGATGAATGGAGGGCAATGTATTTGAGAATAAACAATCTCTACAAAGCGAATAGAGTAGGTCATTTAGGGAAATGATGCAGAATAAGCAAAATGGAGAGTCACTAGGGAATACTGGTGTTTAAGAGTTTTATAGGCTGGGTGTGGTGACTCATTCCTGCAATTCCAGGACTTTGGGAAGCAGACGCAGGAGCATCACTTGAGGCCAGGAATCCAAGACAAGCCTGAGCAACACAGCAAAACCTTGTCTCTACCAAAAAAAAAAATTTTTAATCAGCCAAGCGTCATGGTGCACATTTGCAGTCCCAGCTACTTGGGAGGCTGAGGCAGGAAGATGGCTTAAGCCCAGGAGTTCAAGGCTGCAGTTAGCTATGATTAATCTACTATGCTTCAGGCTGGGCAACAGAGTGAGACTCCAGTTCTTTAAAAAAAAAAAAAAGTTTTACAAAGTAAGAATGAGCAAGGAAACAAAGCAAAACATGAAAGAATAATCAGAAAGGAAAGAATAGGGGACCTGGACTCCAAGGAGTAAAGAATTTCAGAAAGCCTTTATTGTTCTCTATCATTAAAGGCAGCAGAGAGGTCCACTAACTCTATGCCAACACCTTTGCAAGACACTGAGAATATAAACCTGAATCCTCATCCTAGACTTCACAGAGAAATAGACAGGTAAACAATTATGTGACAATAGAGTGGGAAATGTGCAAAATAAAACGGTGAATCAATACGAAGTGACCATGAGGAGGAAGAAATTAACTTCTCAGTAAAAATAAAGTAAGTCTTCAGGGGAGGTAGTATATCAGGTTTTTGTCTCCTCAAATAATATGTAAGCAGCTTGAATCCAACAAACAGAACTTTTTTCATAGTCAAGCTCTGAGGACCACTACTTGAAGTTCGGTGGGTTAGTATACATGATGGGCCTGAAATTCAGCATCTTCTGGGAAAGCCACATAGATGAAATAGGTAATTTGCATCGATGTGTTAAAAAAAAATCCCACCCGGAGAGTGAAGAGGACTTCCATTTACACCATTCCCCAAGTGGAGCTGGGCCCTTCTTGTTTGGCATCAGTACCACTAATCTGTAAACTGCCTCTCTGCACACAAGACCTTCTTGCTATTGTTCTGACCTTGCACCATTACTCGAAGTGGAGAGCAATTGAAAGAAGCATTTATTACTGCCTTGAATTGAAATCCAGAAGCTAGAATTGTTCAACAGCTAAAAGCAATTTATTCCCAGGCTTTCATTTTTATAAAGTTGAGATGATTTCTCCCTCCTCCCAGCTTTCCATCTGCAAGTTCCAGGGCAGGTATGTTAGGCTTTGGGGCTGGTTCAGCTCCTGAATGGTTTCAACTTATTGCACAGACCTAAAAATGTACACAGGCCCAGGTTTTTTGTCTTCAAAGAAATCATTAGCAGTATATTTTAGAGGTATTAATAGAAGAATTTCTTCTACAGTCAGGAAGCCTATACATACTACGTATAAAAATGATAATTTTAGTAAGAAAACTGTCCCTTCAAAATGCTATTGTACGTGTGTGTAAGGGTGGTTGGTGCAGAGAGAGAGAGAGACACGAGAACAGTGATTTTCAACCAGGGGTAATTTTGCCCTCCAGGGGACATTTGAGAATGTCTGGAAATATTTTTAGTTGTTAGTAGCAGTTGGAGTGCTGCTAACATTCTGTGGTTAGAGGCCAGGGGTGCAGCTAAGCATCCTATAATGCACAGGACAGTGTCCATGACAAGAAACTTTTCAGCCCAAAATTTCAATAGTGCCAAGGTTGGGGAACCTTGAGAGGGAGGAGAGAGAAGTGGCATCAAGAAATTACTCCGGTGCCTTTTTCTATACAAATTAAGCCTAGGCACAAAACCATCATGTCTCAGGGTTTGGAGGTTCTTTTCTAGCCATCACATAGGCTCATGTGCCAATAAAATACTGCTTCAGGATGGCAAGATGGCTTTGTGCATTACAATTCCATTAGTCAGACTTGCTTGGATTAAAGACTCCATGAAAAGGCTACAAAAATGTCTCCCTTGTGCTGTGACTAAAAAGAGATAACCCCTCAAGCTAGCAATAGAAAGAGGCTGACTGCATGAGGAGACAAGAGAGAAAATATGTTTAGTGTTCCATTTGGAAAGCGGCAGCTGCTAGATGTAGCTCTGAGACAGTCTTGTAGATTTAAGGACCAGAAGGGAAAATGGTCTTTGACCTGCAAGGGATGCTGGAAAACAGATGCTTGAAGATCCCAGGGGAGAATTTGTGAGCCAATGACAAGTTTCTTGCATGTGTCAAATGGTATTTTTCTGTGTGTGAAATTTTGCTCTTTCTCTTTAAATATGAGAAAATGTCCAAATTCTCATGCAGGTTCCCTGAGGCTTCAACTCAACTGGTTGACCATTCCTCCAGCTGGAATTCCTAATACTCAAATTCTCTCACTGCATGTTACTTAGGAATTTGCTGTTCTGGTAGACAGTGTAGGGCTCCCCCTTGTCTCGTGGCTCACTGGGCAGCACATGTCTTTGTGATTTCAGGAAGTTCAATGTATATTCACAGTAAAAGAAAAATAAACTTGAGGAACAGACAAGCTTGAGTCTGAATCCAAGCTAGATCTCTATCCTGGTAACATCTTAACTTCTCCAAATCTCAATTTATGATTAAGGAATGAGGAACCAAAATAATAATAATTGTGAGAATTAGAGGTGACAAATTATTTTTTTTTTTATTTTTTGAGATGGGTTCTTGCCCTGTCATCAAAAATGGAGCACAGTGGCATGATCTAGGCTCACTGCAGCCTTGATTTTCTGGGCTCAAGTGAAATTCACACCTCAGCCTCCTGAGTAGCTAAGACTACAGGTGTGCACCACCACGCCCAGCTCATTGTAACAATATATTTAATTCTGCCAGTACAGTGCCAAGTTCATGGTAGGTGTGCATTTGGGTTGCTATTACTGTGATGAGTATTATTTTTGAGAAGAAAGATCTAAAAATACTTTTCTACCTACATTATTTTTCATTTTTCCTTATAAACAAGCTGAGCCGAGTACCAAGTTGAGAACTGTTCCTTATGCTTTTTAGTTGCAAATCACACTGGTGTCAAAGTGACAAAAGCATAATTCACACATAACAGAAAAAGGGACTAGAGACAGCTTTTCCTGTTGAAATAAATTTTAGAGTCTGCCATTTCTGCTCACATTTTTCCTGAATTTCTACACAATGGAGAAAATAGAATGAAATGTCTTTAATTAGATGGGGAGAAGGGATTCATATAAATGCATAGACTCTCAAAAGAAAAGGCATTTTCTTATACTCATTTTATTTTTATCTTATACTCCATTTTATTTTTATTTATCAATTTTTTTGAAACAGAGTCTTGCTCTGTTGCCCAGGCTGGAGTACAGTGTCACAACCTCGGCTCACTGCAACCTCCACCTGCTGGGTTCTAGCGATTCTCCTGCCTCAACCTCCCGAGTAGCTGGTATTACATGCTCCCACCACCATGCTAGGCTAATTTTTTGTGTGTGTGTATTTTTAGTAGAGATGGGGTTTCACCATGTTGGCCAGGCTGGTCTCAAACTCCTGGCCTCCTGATCCACCCACCTCAGTCTCCCAAAGTGTTAGGATTACAGGCGTGAGCCACCATGCCTGATGGACTCAAGTCCACTTAATTCCTGGAGAGGGATGGTATGTATCATCTTTTCCTCATGTGCCCACCCTTCCCACCATTTACCAATGACCCCCAAGGATAAAATAAAATCAGACCTGCTAGAGGGAAGTGGGAGAGAATGAATATATTGCTCACAAGATTTTATGCAGTCAGAGACTTCAACTGTGAAAAGTGATTCTAGTCATCTGTCCACAGGAACAGATGAATTATTTCAATAGTGTGAGCACTAAGCATACAGAAAATAATTTTGTTTTATTTCTGGGATCCAGGAGTTCAGTCTGAACTTCTGAGTACTGGAGCTCAAACTACCCCATCTTTAAGCATTTCTCAGAACCAAAGAGATACACCACCCGTGGAAACACCACTGCAGCACAAGACATGAGCTGGATGCAGCATGCTTGGGTGTAAGTCATGCCTTCGGTACCTACTAGCTCTGTGAACTTGGCAAAGTTACTTTACTGTTCTAAATCTCTGTTTGCTCATTGCAATTACAGGGATATTCTCATCGACGTTGAAGGCTTCTTTGTGGGTTTTTATAAGTTAACACAAAGCATGTATGATAGCCCCTGATGGTAGACTTACCTTTGCTACTGTAGATTCCCATTTCTTCTTTTCTTAGAAAAGTTAAACAGTGCTCCTGGGCTCCATCTGTTGACTTACTGAGTATTGTCTCTGCTCGTTCCCTAAACTGAAACTTTCCTGCACACCCCTAAACCACAGAGGAAAGTGTTGCTTCATTTGCACATATTTCCAGATGTTGACCACTGCCCTATTGAACTTCAGATTAGACTCATCCCAGCCAATCTCTCACCAGCTGTAATAAACTTTCTTCTGTGATTTTCCTGATTATCGCTCATATTTTCAGAGATCTGTGGATCCTCCACCCTAACAGTCTCTTTTAGGGAAGTTGTCCAGCAGGTTATACGATCTGAATACCTGCAAACCCAACACAGGTTTTCATTTGCTGCTGGTTCCTCTGTCCAGGTTTTGGCACACATAACCCAAGGCCATGGTCCTGTGCAGTTTTGTCTACCAGTCCAGAGGTGCTCCTTCAGACTCGACATCTCTTCGGACGAGCAAAGTAAGGCTGTTCAGCAGCTTATGATACAATATTTCATCTCTATCTTGTCTAAGAGAAAGTGGTGCTCACTTTGTAGGTGCACATATGCTGCTTTGTTACACATTCAGATGGATAACTCTCTCTCCCCTTGTTAGAAAAAAGTTTTACCTTTTTAAAACTAATTTTCCTTCTAAAGCCAAGCTTATGGTCCCTTTGATTGGTAAAAATATATATTAACATAAAAATCAGCAGCTTTATTAGGACAAATACCTAATGTATGCAGGATTTAAAAGCTAGATGACAGGTTGATAGTTGCAGCAAACCAAGATGGCACATGTATACCTATATAACCAACCTGCACATTCAGCATATGTATCCCAGAACTTAAAGTAAAATAAAACATTATTCCTTCCAATAATGTAGAAATTCTCATACATAGGTGTCTGTCCTAAAGAAATTTGCATATATTCATAAGGTAACATTACAGAGATATCTGCTAATAACATTGTTTTGTAAAAAATGAGCAGCTTTTAGATGTCAATGACAATGACAGCACACCATGTCCACTGCTGATAAAAAGGAGCCTTTTATAACAACAAGCATAGGCTGCCAGGCTTTTGCCAAAGATATAATCACAACACACTGGCTGAGAAAGTCATACTCTTTCTGTGAAAACTGTAATTCTGCACACTTCTGTTGCACCGTATTGCTTCTGAGCATGCTGGATTTTAGCGCATGCTCCAGGAAGGAGAAAAAAAAAAAGCAAGCTCAGTAAATGCCAGTATTTTTACTGCCTTTGCCAAATTTGACATCTTTCAATGTAACTGTGAGAAGCACACACAATCTCTGCCAATTGCATGATTTAGCAGCTATAAAATCCCTCTGAATCAAACCCATTTTGAAATAAAAAGAAACCTGCTTGAGAATTTCATTGCACGGTTGGATACCTACTGAAAGATCAATCACCTCTCCTCATTCTGTATTCCTGGTATATTTTTAAGTTTAATCCTTTTTGTAGCTTTACCCATTTAGTTAAGGGTAGAATTTTAAAAGACTAAAGATTCAGCAAGAAGGAAGAGGACATAGAGTCTGAACAAAGAACTTCTTTATAGTCTGTACAATAGAACTGAAAAAGATGGTCTATTTTCTTTTCTGCTCTTTCCCCAGTGGTACAGTACCTAGATTCTCAAAACTTGAGTGTCCTTTTCCCCAAGGAAAATAGTATCTCTCTGCAGGCTGCCTAGTAAGATAAAACAGCTATGTTTTCTACTCCACAGGGAATTTCCTTAGGTGCAAGTCTATTTTTCAGGCTGAATGTGATTGGCTGAGCAGAAAACTAAACACATTGCTTATTATTTGGCCTTCAATGAAAATTGAAAAAAAATAGTTTATAAAATATGGTACAAAAGCAATTAACTATGTTGAAACTGAAATACACATCGTAAATAAAATGCTAGATATAGGAAAACATAGTCTCAAAGGAATAAAAATAAAATTGCTTGAATCTGGGTTTCTATACTAGATTAATGTATAAGGAACAGAAAAATTTCTTGAATCTCACTTTGAGTCTCACCAATACAAATAATTCAAATATGACAGGAACACAGACACTTCAGTCATGCTGATACTTATGAACTCTATGTATAAAGGTAGAACCAATCAGAGAAGACATTTTTTTTTCTCACAAGGCAGATGTTTATAAAGGTCTAACATATGCTCATCTAATAAGTTTCTAATTACTAAGAAAATACAAAAAATCTAATATAAACTATATTCCCTTAGGAGAAAAAAATCTTATGTAAGAAATATCCTCCTAGCCTTTAGCCTCCTCCCTGCCTGGAACCGGCCCCCATAGAATCACACCTAGAAGCCATTTATAGACTCTGAATATCTATTATACTATATTTCTCTGGTTTGGACAACTGGTAGCATTTTATTAAGAGCCCGCATTTATTTAACAGTGATCAACTCTTAAGAGTATCCATTTATGTAAAATTGACATGGAGCTTCTACCACCCAGAACTGATCTATTACTGTGTCAGTGTAAGATGAGACTTTCAAAATTGTGTGTGTTTATCCTACATAAGCCACAAGTTGCTAAATTGTGATTAATTTTGAATGTAAAAATGTATCAAGTTATATCATTACATAGTGTCTGCCGCTTTTTAATAAAATCCACAATAAACTTGTGTGTGTGTGTGTGTGTGTGTCTGTGTCTGTGTGTCTCTGTGTTCATGTGTCTGTGTGTGTAGGTGTGTGTGCTGGAGAGCTTGGGCTACAAGTAACTTTAGAACTAGAAATAATAATTTGTCACCAAAAGATAAATTACAATGTGGATTATTAGTAAAGTAAACATATAATTTATTGTCTAAAATAGACATTCATGAGAATTAAAGGGGCATTATTGATCATTGCACTTGAGACAACAGGCATAAAACAATATATATGCCAATTATACGTACACATTAGCAAAAAATTGTCTCCCTAATTAGCATATAAAATAAGAGCAACATGGTGGGTAGGGGGGTGCTTTGGAAGCAGCTGGGCTTAGGATATAAGCTCTGACATGTATTAGTTGTTTGCATTTGTTTCCATATCTCTTCTTTTTCTCACTTTCAAGATAAAAAAAGCAATACCTAACTCTGATTTAGTGTTTACAGTGCACCAGAAACCATTTCAAAAGTGTACTATTGAAGAGCTTCATTTAAATCTCAGAACAACTAAACCATGTCGTTATTATTTTTCCCTATTTAGCACATGATGCAATGGATTAAGTGAGGTTAAGTGACTTGCTTGTGATCACTCAACAAGTAAGTAGTGGAGCTGATATATGAACCTTGGCAGTGAGTCCTTAGTATCCATACACTTAAATATTTTGATATGCTGAAATCAATAATACCAATTTTCCAGAGTTCTTATTAGGGCTAAATGAGATACGAGCTATCAGACACTTAGCACAATGCCCAAAACATGCTCAAAAATTTTAAAAGAGTTGTTAATAACGAAATTAAAAATAGCTATAAGTGGGTTTTTTTGGTTAACCCATATGTGTGTTAATTCGTTTTTGTGTTGCTGTAAAGAAATATTTAAGGCTAGATAATTTTTAAAAAGGAATTTTTTTGTTATGATTATACTTTAAGTTCTGGGGTACATGTGCAGATTGTGCAGGTTTGTTACATAGGTAGACACATGCCATGGTGGTTTGCTGCATCCATCACCCTGTCATCTACATTAGGTATCTCTCCTCAGGCTATCCCTCCCCATCCCTCCACTCCCTACTATCCCTCCCCTTGCTCCCCACCCGCTGACAGGGCCCAGTGTGTGATGTTCTCCTCCCTGTGTCCATGTGTTCTCATTGTTCAACACCCACTTATAAGTGAGAGCATATGGTGTTTGAAAATGTGGCACATATATACCATGGACTACTATGCAGACATAAAGAAGGATGAGTTCATGTCCTTTGCAGGGATGTGGGTGAAGCTGGAAACCATCATTCTCAGCAAATTGACACAAGAACAGAAAATGAAGCACTTTGGGAGGCTGAGGTAGGTGGATTGCTTGAAGTCAGGAGTTTAAGACCAGCCTGGGCAACATGATGTGACCCTGTCTCTACAAAAAAATAATAATAATACAAAAATTTGCCTGGCATGGCGGCATGTGTCTGTGGTCCCAGCTACTGGGAAGGCTGAGGGAGGACGATCACTTGAGTCCAGAAGGCAGAGGTTGCAGTGAGCCAAGATTGCACAACTAGGTGCCAGCATGGGTGACAGAGCAAGACTCTGTCTCATAATTAATTAATTAATTAATTAAAAATAAAAAATAAGAATATGGGGCAATAGCAATTCCGATTCATAATCCTACCATATTACTCAGCAATAATACTCTTTGGTATTTACCAAAATGAGTTCAAAAACCATGTACACACAAAAGCCTGGACATGCACGTTTGTAGAATCATTTATTAATCACTGCAAAAAGTTGGAAGCAACCACAATGTCTTTCAACAGATGAATGTTTACATAAACTGTAGTACATATATACAAAGGAATATTATTCCAGCTCAAACAAAATGAGCTATTGAGCTATTAAAAAAACATGGCTGAACTGTAAATGCACATGACTCAGTAAAAGAGGCCAGTGTGAAAAGGTTACAAACCCTATGATTCCAAGTAGATGACATTCTGGAAAAGGCAAAAGTAGAGAGTAAAAAGAACAGCGGTTGTCAGGGGCTCAGGGGGAGGGAAAGAGAGAGAAATAGATAGAGCCCAGGACACCTTTAGGGCAGTGAGACTAGTCTGTATGATACTGTTATGATATGACATTATGCATCTGTCCAAAATCTGTACACAGAATTGCGTAATACAAGTGAACCCAAGTATAAACTACAGACTTTAATCATAATGTATCAGTATTGGTTCGTCAGTTGTAACAAATATACCACGCTAATGCAAGATGTTAATAACAGTGGAAACTTCAGGGGGAGTGGGCCAAAGAGGAGGCATGTGAGAACTCCATATTTACTGCTCAGTTTCTCTGTAAGCCTAAAATTGCTCTCAAAAAGAAAGCCTATTGATTTCATAGGAATAAAAATTACAACCTGGAAGAATATATGTGAAAATCATATATCTGATAAAGAATTTGTATTCAGAATATAATTTTTTAAAAAATCTTTAAACTCCACAAATCGCAGAAGAAACTAAAACTTCGCAAAACAAAAGAAATTCATTTCCAGCAGACTTCCACTACAAGAAACATAAAAGCAAGTTCTTCAGGAAGATACATATAGAAATTTGAATAGAAATAAAGTGCTGAAAGTCGTTTTGTGGTTATTTTTTGGTTTGGGTTTTTGTTGTTTGTTTTTTGAGAAAAGATAGTTGTATCATGTTAGGTGAGATTACGATGTTGTTGTCTTTATTTGGAGATGGTGTTTAAGGAAACGTCTGTGAGTACCAAGTTGATAAGTAGTAGACTTGTTTGGGTTTTGTTGCTGTTTTTTGTTTTTGAGACAGGGTCTCATTCAGCCCAGGCTGGAGTGTAGTGACTCAAATATGGCACACTGCAATCTCAACCTCCCAGGCTCAAACAACCCTCCTCCCTCAGCCATCTCAGCAACTAGGACTACAGGCATGCACCACAGCTGACCAATTTTTAAATTTTTCTGGAGACAGAAATCTAGCTCACAATGTTACCCAGGCTAATCTTGAACACCTGAGTCCATGTGATCCTCCCACCTCAGCCTCCCAAAAGGCTGGGATTACAGACATGAGCCACCGTACCTAGCTGAAAATAGTTTTTTTAAAAGCAAATATTAAACTATTTTTTCTAATTTTAATCTAAAAGGCAACTAAAGAAAATACAGAGGCAATAGATGGTGTGTTTATAGAATATTTTAAAGTAAGATTATAACAATAAAAGTACAAGTTATGGTAGAGAAGAATTGGAAGTACACTGTTGTGAGGTGGTTACAAGACATTGGAAGTAGTGTGATATTATTTGAAGATATACTATGATTAGTTAAAGACGCATGGGCCTGATGGCGTGCACCTGGAATCCCAGCTACTCAGGAGGCTGAGGCAGGAGAATTACTTGAACCCAGGAGGCAGAGGTTGCAGTGAGCCAAAATTGCACCACTGCACTCCAGGGGAAAAAAAAAGGCATCTTAAAATCAATAATCTAAGTTTCTACTCTAAAAAACTAGAAGGAGAAGAGTGGATGGTTACTCTAAACAAACAGAGGAAGGAAATAATGAAAAAAAGCAGAGATGAATACAACTGAGAACAGAAAAACAGGTAAAATA
The DNA here is from genome assembly GCF_048565385.1 of Saimiri boliviensis. Taxonomy (NCBI): domain Eukaryota; kingdom Metazoa; phylum Chordata; class Mammalia; order Primates; family Cebidae; genus Saimiri; species Saimiri boliviensis. The sequence continues at coordinate 112,587,164 of NC_133449.1, forward strand.
AATTTTAAAAAAGAAAATATATTTCTCTGAAGTGAACAAAAAAAAAAACTTCTAAGGGGAAACTTTTAGCTAAAAAAATAGAGAAGGCATAAATTGCCAACATGAGTAATGAAAAATGTGACATCACTGCTAACTTATAGACAGTAAAGTGAAAATAAAGTTATAGACAATTTTATGCTTAAAAATAGCAACTTTGCCGGGCACAGTGTCTCATGCCTATAATCCCAACACTTTGAGAGATTGAGGTGGATGGATCACCTGAGATCAGGAGTTTGAGACCAGCCTGGGCAACATAAAGAAACCCTGTCTCTACAAAAACTACAAAAATTAGCTGGGCATGGTGGCAGGCACCTGTAATCCCAGCTACTAGGAAGGCTGAAGCATGAGAATTGTGTGAACTCAGGAGGTGGAGGCTGCAGCAAGCTAAGATCACACCACTGCACTCCAGCCTGGGCAACAAAGCAAGACTCCATCTCAAACAAAAAACAAACAAACAAACAAGCAAACGAACAAAAGAATGTTTGGGTTTGTTAATCTATACATTCATTATCATTAAAAATATAACAACTTGTATGAAGTTGACAATATATTGAAAGACATTAATTAATGAAGCTCATTCAAGAAGAAATATTTTACCTGAAAAGTTCTACATCTGTTAAAGAAAATGTATTAAAAGTCACTAATTAAGCTCATTCAAGAAGAAATAATTCCTGTGCACAGTGGCTCATGCCTGTAATCCCAACACTTTGGGAGGCTGAGGCAGGTGGATCATAAGGTCAGGAGTTCCAGACCAGCTTGGCCAATATAGTGAAACTCCATCTCTACTAAAAATACAAAAATTAGCTGGGCATGGTGGTGTGGGCCTGTAGTCCCAGATACTTTGAAGGCTGAGACAGAAGAATTTCTTGAACCCAGGAGGTGGAGGTTGCAGTGAGCCGAGGCCACGGGACTCCAGCCTGAGCAACAGAGTGAGAATGCGTGTCAAGAAGAAGAAAAAGAAAGAAGAAGGAGGAGAAGGAGGAGGATGAGGAGAAGGAGGAGGAGGAGGAGAAATAATTTACCTGAATCTGTTAAAGAAAACTAATTTGTAGTTGAAAACCTTATACATATACTGGCCTACATGGTTTCACTGACAAATTACAGCAATTGCTTAAAGAAGAAATAATAGGAATCCTGCACAAAAGAAAAGGAGCGGAAATATTTCCCAGTTTATTTAATGAACACAGAATTAACTTGTTATCAGAACCAAAAAAGGCATTGCCAAACACATTAAGGGGAAAACTCTCAAACTAAAGCAACTTCCAGGTCAGTATATGTCAAAATAACTTAAAGAGACAGACTGCCTTTTTTACTTTTTTTAATTAGACCTAGGTATTCAAGGAAATCTCTGAGCCATCACTGGCTGAATACAGAAGTAACAGAACAGAGATTCCAGTGGCCACACATGACAGGAAATACATTATTTGTGAAAACCATTTTTGAAAAGTCAACAAACAACTGGATAACTGCAACCCTCAGCAAGCAATAACAGCAATCCCAGGTGAGGGAGAAGGATTTGATTTCAAAGTTACCACATTACAATGTTCAAAATGTCCAGTTCTAAAGACGTATTACAAATCACACACACACACACACACACACACACACACACACACACACACAAAACCACGAAAAGTGTAGCCCATTTGCAGGAAAAAAAAATGAAGAAATTATTCAGAAACCATCCCTGAGTAAGTCCATACATTCTACTACTAGAAAAAGACTAAAATGATTGTCTTAAATATGCTCAAATGTTGAAGGAATCCATGGACAAAGAATGAAAGAAGTGATGAGAATGGTGCATGCACCAGTAGAGTATATCATTAAAGAGAAAGAAATCATAAAAGAGAAATCAAGTTTCTAGAGCTAAAAAGTACAATAATTGAAGTGAAAATTTCAATTGAGGTTTTCAACAGATTTAAAGAAGCAGAAGAAACAGTCAGTGAATTTGTAAAATCAACAAAACTTTAGCTAGCCTAACTAAAGAAAAAGACATGACTCAAATAAAATAAATGAAAGATAAGACACTGCAACTGATGCCACAAAAATACAATTATAAGAGACTACTATGAGAGACTACTATGAACAATTACACCAAAAACCTGGATAACCTACAACAAATAGATTCTTCTAGGTACATTCCTAGACACATAAAACCTACCAAGATTGAATGACGAAGAAATAAAACAACTGAACAGATCAAGAACATGAAAGAAGATTGAATCAGTACTAAAAAGTCTCCCATCAAAGAAAAGTCCACAACTGGATGACATCACCACTGAATTCTACCAAATAGTTAAGGAAGAATGAATACCAATATTTCTAAAACTTACAGAAAATTGAGATAATACTTCCAAACTTATTTGATGAGGCCAGCATTATCCCAATATCAAAGTCAGACAAAAACGCTACAAGAAAAGAACATCTCTCTGATGAATACAGATGTAAAACTTTTCAACAAAATACTAGAAAACTGAATTTTTTTTTTTTTTTTTTTTTTTTTTTTTTTTTTTTTTTTTGAGACGGAGTTTCGCTCTCGTTACCCAGGCTGGAGTGCAATGGCGCGATCTCGGCTCACCGCAACCTCCGCCTCCTGGGTTCAGGCAATTCTCCTGCCTCAGCCTCCTAAGTAGCTGGGATTACAGGCACGCGCCACCACGCCCAGCTAGTTTTTTGTATTTTTAGTAGAGACGGGGTTTCACTATGTTGACCAAGATGGTCTCGATCTCTCGACCTCATGATCCACCTGCCTCGGCCTCCCAAAGTGCTGGGATTACAGGCTTGAGCCACCGAGCCCGGCCGAAAACTGAATTTTAAAAGTCATTCATCATGATCCCATCAAGTAGGATTTTTCCTGGGGTGCAAGAATAGTTCAACATATGCAAATGAACAAATGTCATATATCATATTAACAGAATGAGGGACAAAAATCATACGATCATCTCAATAGAGGCAGAAAAGGCATCTGACAAGATTCAGTGTCCTTTAATATTTAAAAAAAAACTTTAAACAAATTAGGAATAAAAGGAACATTCTATAACGCAATAAAGACCATATATGACAAATCCATAACTAAACTATAGTGAATGAGGAAAAGCTGAAAGTTGTTCCTCTAAGATCAGAATAAGACAAGGATGCCTACCTTCACCACTTCTTTTTTTGGGGGGTGGGGGAGATGGAGTTTTGCTCTTGTTGCCCAGGCTGGAGTGCAATGGCACAATCTTGGCTCACTGCAACCTTCACCTTCTGGGTTTAAGTGATTCGCCTGCCTCAACCTCCCTAGTAGCTGGGATTACAGGCATGTGCCACCACACCCAGCTAATTTTGTATTTTTAGTAGAGACGAGGTTTCTCCTTGCTGGTCAGGCTGGTTTCAAACTCCCGACCTCAGGTGATCCACTTGCCTCAGCCTCACAAAGTGCTAGGATTACAGGTGTGAGCCACCACACCCGGCCCTACTTTCACCGTTTCTATTCAACATAGTACTAGAAGTCCTAGTCAGAGGAATTAGGCAAGGGAAAGAAATAAAAGGCATCCAAATTGGAAGGAAAGAAGTTAAATTGTCTCATTTGCAGACAACATGATCTTATATAAAGAAAACCTTAAGGATTCCGCAAGAAAACTGAACAAATTCAGTAATTTACAGAATACAAAATCAATGTACAAATATCAGTGGCATTTCTATACACTAGCAATGAACTATCTGGAAAAAAAATAGAAAATCTCATTTATGATAGCTAGAAAAAATAAAATACTTAGGAATAAATTTAACCAAGGAAGTGAAAGACCTGCACACTGAAAACTATAAAACATCAATGAAAAATAAATGAATGAAGAGGCAACTAAATGAAAGGTGATCTCCTGTTCATACATTAGAAGAACTAATATTGTTAAATAGTCTATACTATTCTACAGATTCAATGCAATCCCTATCAAAATTTTAATGGCGTGTTTCACAGAAAATTTTTTTTAATTTAAAAATCCTAGAATTTTTATGGATCCACAGAAGACCCAGAAAAAAACAAAGCAATTTTTTTTTGAAAATTAATTTACATTTTATTTTTATTATTATTATTTTTGGGGGGGTTTTATTGCATTTTAGGTTTTGGAGTACATGTGAAGAACATGCAAGATTGTTGCATAAGTACACACATGGCAGTGTGGTTTGCTGTCTTCCGTCCCCTCACCTGTATCTGTCATTTCTCCCCATGCTATCTCTTCCCACTTCCCCACCCCCCGCCCCTCCCCCATTTCCCCCCAACGGACCCCAGTGTGTAGTGTTCCCCTCCCTGTGTCCATGTGTTCTCATTGTTCAACACCCACCTATGAGTGAGAATATACGGTGTTTGATTTTCTGCTCTTGTGTCAGTTTGCTGAGAATGATGGTTTCCAGGTTTATCCATGTCCCTACAAAGGACGTGAACTCATCGTTTTTGATGGCTGCGTAATATTCCATGGTGTATATGTACCACATTTTCCCTATCCAGTCTATCATCGTTGGGCATTTGGGTTGGTTCCAGGTCTTTGTAATTGTAAACAGTGCTGCAATGAACATTCGTGTGCACGTGTCCTTATAGTAGAATGATTTATAATCCTTTGGATATATACCCAGTAATGGGATTGCTGGGTCAAATGGGATTTCTATTTTTAGGTCCTTGAGGAATCGCCACACTGTCTTCCACAATGGTTGAATTAATTTACATTCCCACCAACAGTGTAAAAGTGTTCCTATTTCTCCACATCCTCTCCAGCATCTGTTGTTTCCAGATTTTTTAATGATCGCCATTCTAACTGGTGTGAGATGGTATCTCAATGTGGTTTTGATTTGCATTTCTCTGATGACCAGTGATGATGAGCATTTTTTCATGTGTTTGTTGGCCTCCTGTGTGTCTTCTTTTGTGAAGTATCTGTACAAATCCTTCGCCCATTTTTGAATGGGCTTGTTTGTTTTTTTCTTGTAGATCTGCTTTAGTTCTTTGTAAATTCTGGATATCAGCCCCTTGTCAGATGGGTAGACTGCAAAAATTTTTTCCCATTCTGTTGGTTGCCGATTCACTCTACTGATTGTTTCTTTTGCCGTGCAGAAGCTGTGGAAAAACAAAGCAATTTTTAACAAAAAGAACAAAGCTAAAGGGATCACAGTACCTGATTTTCAAATACACTACAAAGGTATAGTAATCAAAATATGGTACTAGCATAAAAACAGACACATTGACCAATGGAACAGGATCAAGGGCCCAGAAAAAAAACATGCATTTACACTCAATTGATTTTTGACAAAGATGCCAAAAAAAAAAAAATGGAAAAGGGGTAGCCTTTTCAATAAATGATGTTGGGAAAACAACATGCAGAAAAATAAGATTGGACCTTTATCTCACAAAAATCAACTCAAAATGGGTTAAAAACTTAAATGTAAGACCTGAACTTGTAAAATGACTAGAAAAAACTAAGAGGAAAAACTATTAGAAATTGGGCTCAGCATGATTTTTTGGATGTAACTCCAAAAGCACAGATAAATAAGGCAAATACAAACAAATAGACTAGCATTACGTTAAAAGCATCTGCACAGCAAAAAAAAAAAAAAAAAAAGTAATCAACAGACTGCAGGGAAACAACCTACAAAATGGTAGAAAATATTTTCAAAACATATGTGATAAGATGTTAATATCTAAAATATGTAAGTAATTCAGACAACTCAATACCAAGAAAATAAATAATCCAATTTTTTAAATGGTGGTACATCCATTCCACAGGAGCAGAATGCTACTCAGCAGTAAATGGATTGAACCACTGTTACACACAACACTGTGGACAAATCTTATGTGCATTTTGCTAAGCGAAAGCTACAAAGGGCATAAGGGAAATGTGGGGGGAAATGAAACTCTCACATCTTTTCACTGTGGTGGTAGTTCCATGACTGTGTTCTGTCAGAACTCCACATGAAAAAGGATGAATTTTACTGCTAAAGCTTCTCCATCTGGCATTATCCAAATTACTTGTTTTCTCACAAATTGTTTAGAATCAAAGGAGAATTTGCCTCTTCTACCTGCACTTTTATAGAACTGTAATTAAAATCAGAGAATGATGGATACCATTTGATGTATTGTGCAAATAGAGAATTATTAGAAATTAATTTGTTGGCTCATTCTGTTGAACATTTATAAAAATACCCACAGAAGACACCCTATTAAAATGATAGAGTAACACAGCAATCATGTGACCAGGGAGCCAATAAGTTAATTAAAGTTCACTCATTGTACTAGCTCATCTCAAGAGGAAGAAGTTGACTAAATTAAGATTTTTGTATCCAATTTGATTTGTCTTCTAAATAAATTTTATATGTACATATAAAGATTTTTTTCATATGCTCAAAGATTTAATAACTTGGAAAACATACCAAATTAACACTTAGGAAGATATTTTAACAAAACTCCCCAATCAGACTTTTAAACCTGACAACTATGATTTAGGATACGAGCAGTAGATAAAATTATTTTCCATCAAGTATTTAGAATATTTGATTACTAATTTACATAGTCAAAGCAACAGAACATAATAAATATAAGTCACCTTTATGAAAGAGCCTTTTCAGAATTGAAAGTGAATGCCCTGTTGGCTTCAGCCCCAGCGTACTAAGGATGCAAATACATTTCTGTCCTATCAGACAAAAGCACCATATGGCACTAATATGCAGGCAAGTTGGATGCTGCATGATACCAAGACAAGTGGCTAGATGATGCAATCTTGTATTATTTACTTATGAAGTGCCACCTTCACCCTTTTGAACTCTGAGTGATTTATTACAAGATGATGAAGACTGAGTGTTGATGCCTATGAAGGACTGTTTTGATTTATGACAATGTCACACGAAATCACAATTATCTCATTCAAAGTCATTCTAGTTGCAGCCTGTGTTTGAATACAGAAAAACAATTTAAAATTATAACACAAATGATTCAAGATTGCCACCAAATTTTGAGTTCACAGATGGGTTCTTTTTTTTCCTGTCGCCCAACTGGAGTGCAGTGGCACAATTTCGGTTTACCGCAATCTCGAACTCCCTGATTCAAGCAATTCTCCTGCCTCAGCCTTCTGAGTAGCTCAGATTACAGGCCTGTGCCACCATGCCCAACTAACTTTTGTGTTTTTAGTAGAGACGGGGTTTCACCTTGTTGGCCAGGATGGTCTCGATCCCTGATCCCCTGATCCACCTGCCTTGGCCTCCCAAAGTGCTGGGATTACAGGCATAAGCCACCATGCCCGGCTTACAGGTGGTTCTTATATGCTTCTCCTGATGGCTGATGTGCTTGTTCTTATGTAATATAATCTTAGACTACAAAGGGAGGGTGATCGTTCAGGTCATGCTATATGCCCAGCCTCTAATACAACCCACCATGGCTCAAGGGTAAGCTGTGTTATTGCCAAACAGTCTTTTTTCTAACAGATTTTATCAATCTTTGGCCAAAAAAAAAAAAAAAAAAACTGGCATTTCAGCAAAAGTTCACTAGCTATTCTCCATTTATCTTCTATATAGGAGTGAGCAATAGGATTGAAATAAACATTTGAATACTTGAGTTATATTGTATTCTGCCAAGAATAAATGTCTCTATACTGATCAATAGACGATAGTGGAGACTTTCAACCAACTGAGCTTTAAAAAATAGTCCAAATCTACCTTGTCCAAAGTACATAATCTTGCACATGCAATTACAGCCAAAGTATGTAATCTTGCACACAGAAAATGCCGGGAGAAGTACATCAACTATTTGGAGCCAATAACTAGATAATGGGCTTTGTAAACTACCATGATTTTCTTAATGCAGTTTGAGTAATGGGCAGATTTTCTTGCTTCCTGTGGTCTTGTGGTTTAATTGGTTTCTGCTTTCCTTTTCTCTTTCATAAAATTTTTTAAGAATGTCTCAGATTACATATCTCATTTTTACTCTACAAATCAAGGGATTTTATCATATCATGTCTAAGGGTTTTTTAAGTGGGTGGGCAGCGTGACAGGTATTTAGAATTATCCAGTAACTAGTGTGTTGACAACATCTCACAACCTAATTAGGCTATCTTTTCCATCTGACTTTGCCTGTCTGAAGATATTTTTTCTGAACTGCTCCATGTACTAAATTATTAAGGGAGGCAAGTTTTCCTTTTCAGAATATTGAACAAAATTTTTGTTATTAATTATTGTAATGGTAAAAATAAGAGGGGAAAAATATTTTTGAGAAAATAGAATTTGAGTTTTAGTATTTAATTTGGGAAAATGTCTTAAATATTCCCAAACATTTTCTCATTCCTAATACCAGCTCAGTCCCTGATCTTACTTTTTTAACCTCTGAAACACCGTTTTGTAGTTTAAAATGTATTTTATATTACTAATTCATGTAAATTGACTATTAAAAAGAATATGCTTTTCATTTAAATCAAGACATTTTCCCACATTTGAATGATAGATTTCAGGGAATGTTTTTGATTAATTGTTTCAGGTTTTTATTGTTGTTTTCATTGTGTGTGTGTGTGTGTGTGTATGTGTGTGTGTGTGTGTGCATTTTGCAAGTAGGATATATGAGCTAGGTAATTATCACTCCTCTTGAGTTTTCTTGGGTCTGTGAATGTGAAACTTGCCACCTCTTCTCACATTATTTCTCAATGGGGGAGTCTAGTAGTCTGACACTACCCCAGAGAAGAGCAGTATAATTTTGAAATCCCCTCGACCTCTTAGTAATTTTGAAGAGTTGTGCACATTTCATTGTATAATCTTAGAAGAGCAGAAGAGAGAAGAAAACTGCTTTGCAGGGCACACATTCTCCTGCAAAGGGTAGACTGAGAAATTGAGACTCAGACTGCTTCTTTCTTCTGATCCTATATTGACAAATGCTTGTTACCTGTTTCCAGCTACTGAATTATTTTTTTCTCCACAACAAGACTGGGTGTTTCTCATAAGCCCAAGCATCATATTACTAATGGGCCTTCAAGCCTGCAAGAGACCACATGTCTACAAGACCCGATGTCGCAGATGGAATTAACTTCCATTACTATTTTGTTTTGTGACCTTTGGCAAGTCTCTTAACCTTTCTGAGACTCTCTTAACATTTCTGCAGTTCCAGGCTTTGAAAAGCATGGATAACAATAGACACGGTGCTTGCCAACTAGAGCTGGCATGAGGATTAATTATCGAATGTTTGTTAAGAGCTATATAAATGCTAAGTATTATTATTCTTTACTCATGTTAGCGTTAACAAAATGTCAGTGTGTTGAGTGGGAGAGGGAAATAGGGTTATAGGACCCTGGTGAAGTACGACTCTTTTAGAAGTTTCTTGTCTTCAGTGAAAGTACTAGAACAGTGTTTAGTTGCCCTGATTAATGGTTTCGTTATTACCAGGAGATGGCAATTAGCTCATTTGATATAATACATATGGCCATAATTCACAGTTTTATACGGACCAGAAGACTCAAAGAGAAACCTCATAGGATAAGCTGCAAAATTATTGAATTATGGTGGGACATGATTGCTCTTTGGAGCATTCTATATGGGACTGACTGCTTTGGATTAAACAGGCTCTTTATAGGACCAAGGCAACTGCACTTTCCCCAAAGAGAACTGTGCTGCTCCACTAACTGATTGATTGCTTATGTTCAAATAGTGAGCCTGGCTGGCAGCTCTGGGTCCATTCATCACTCCTATGTAACTCTGTTCCTCAGGTCTGCAGTGTTGAGCACCAGACAAAAAGATTTAAACAAATAATCATATGAATAAATAAAAGGGGGACTTTCCATCTATAATTTTATAAAAATGCATAACAATATTTGACTCTGAAGGGTCTTTTGCTCCATCCACCACTGCATACATTTTAGTGTTCACAATCTAGGCACTTGAAGTCTGAATACACCCAGCTTTTGAATGACACATATATTTTCAAAGCAATGAAGTTTTCATTTAAAATAAAATATTTTATCACTTGCATAGGATCAAATCAATTATTCTAGGGCCTGCATGTGGCCTCTTGTGTTACTGTAGAATAATATAGTGTACAAGAATACTGTGCAAACAGCAGGTCAAAAATCATCGCAGTTCTGGTCTAGGAATACTGTGCCTTAAAATTATATATTACATTATTGGCATTCCAGTGCAAATAGTCCCCAACCTGGTAGGTTTATGAAAGTCACTGATTTTTTTAAAAATGTATCAGCATTTGGTACTTGATAGTAAAATGTATCACCTTCTTACTCCTTTGTGATAAGTAAATAACGCTCTCAACACACCAGGACCACTGAAAGAGAGCAATAAAGAAAACGTGAGCAGAGGCTCACACTGAGAAGGGAGGCTGGGAAACTTCAAGTTTAATCTAATCTGTGTTTCTTCCTACTGAATCATTTCCCCTCACCATAGAGAAATTGAGACATGTTATCAGACATTCATACTTGAAATTTTCATAGGAAAAACATCTATACAACTACTCAGAACTGAATAATAAATAAATCAAAATAAATCCAATTTCTACAGAGATTATAGTATACTTTGCTATTGTCTTTTATTCCATGGTACTCTATCTCTGACATCAATATTATATTACAAATTGACACTGACACATAAAATACCAGAGATGACTAATAGCTAATGGTTAGCAGATAGAGATAGAGAATGCACCAATAGATGCTCAGTAATAAAAAATCAAGCATGAACTTCACGAGGAAAATGAGGCTACTTTGGACTGAAAGGTGATAGCATTAGCCAAGATGTCATGTAACAGTTTGGAAGTCAAAGACTTACTTTCAGTTTGGACAAATGTTTCTCTTATACATGCACTTAAATTTGTTTTTTGTTTTCCCTCAAAAAAACAATGGAGAGTGTTTTATTTTTTCCTTCCCCCCTACAGACAGCCAGATTATTATGAAAGGGCATTTTATATAGGTAAGCATGGTATACCAATTAAAACACTATTGTTTTGTCTCAAGCTCAATAGGTACAAAATATGTCTCTTTCTTGGCAATTCCCAGATTGTTGTCAAGAAATACACACAAATCAACTGAAAAGCTTGTCTTTATTCATACCTAAGAAAGGTTTTCCTGTCAATAACTATGTATGGATTTTTCCCTACTGATTTAAACAGAAAGAAGATCCAGAATGTTTTGCCAATTTATTTCTGTCTTCATTTATATCTCTGCAGAAGTAGAGTTATTATTATATGGTGCCAATATATTTTGAACAGAGTACTACTTTCAGTACAGCTATGACCTTTTCCCCTGTAATTAGTTCCAACTGAAATTAGATTCAGTGAAAGCATGGCTCCAATTAGAGCTAAATCAAAACAAAACTCAGGGCTTGATTTCATGTAGCAAAATTGTTGAGGAAAAAAGGAAATGAAGGAAGAGGAGATCTTATGCAAGTTTTGTTCAGCAGATTGAACCAGATGCTAAATCCTTTGAACTCTGGCCAAAATGTGCATTTATTTCCATACAGGCCTATGTTAACATTTCCTATGATTCACAGGGATTTTGTAGTCTCATCTCAGTTTATCAGTTTTCCAATACTCTACAAACAGTGAGTCAAAAATCTTCACAGTTCTGGTCTAGGAAAAGATCCATGTTCTCTAGAAGAAAAAAAAAAATCTTCAAGCTTGCTTTGGCAATAAGATTATAAAACAAAAAGTCCAAATTATGAGGATTACTGGAATACTTTAGTTACTTGTCTCCTCCTGAACGACTCTATGCCTCTTTCCAACATGCAAATGAATCTATGGCAAGAAATTTCTCTCCAATTTCAGTTCCTATGTCAATGAAGCAAACATACAAAAAAGAAAGCAAATAAACAAAAAGGATAGTAAGACTAAATTCTATTTTTTTTTTTTCCGCTCTTGTTACCCAGGCTGGAGTGCAATGGCGCAATCTCGGCTCACTGCAACCTCCGCCTCCTGGGTTCAGGCAATTCTCCCGCCTCAGCCTCCTGAGTAGCTGGGATTACAGGCACGCACCACCATGCCCAGCTGGTTTTTTGTATTTTTAGTAGAGATGGGATTTCACCATGTTGACCAGGGTGGTCTCTATCTCTTGACCTCGTGATCCACCCACCTCGGCCTCCCAAAGTGCTGGGATTACAGGCGTGAGCCACCGCGCCCGGCCTGAGCCACTGCGCCCAACTAAATTCTAATTTATGAGGGGTCCTATAGCTGTGAGTTACAGTTGTTCCATTTCTCCTATCAAACTATTATTGAGACATCAAGTAGGAAAGTTCATGGCCTCACCAGAATAGAGCCTTCATGAAATACAGTAGTGGAAAAGTTAACCTTCAAGAAAAAAAATTAGGTTAAATCATTGGGACTTTCAAAATCTAGGTTAAGGAATTATGACAACCATTTAAAGGTGCCTCACAGATCTACAGGGATAACAACTATTCCAGCTATAAATTTGCCTTTCATTCATGGGGAGCTTATTCCCCACTATTTGGGGGCATAGGAAATTCTGGTCCACAAGCATGAAGTCCCACCTAGCACAGTATGAAACCAGAGGACCCACTTCATAGTAAGAGGCATAGGAGTGGGCCCATGACTATAGAATTTACTGGTTGTATCACACTATATTCTCCAGAGGCATCTGGATTCATACAGCATTGAAACAGCTTCTAAAGGCATAACTAAAGTGCTACCTTAGAAGAAACACTCTGAAAGGATGGGGTGTCATTCTTCAGGATATAATATACCCACTAAATTACAGACCCTTATAGGATGCTTCCTTCTCAACAGGAAGGATACATGGTGTAATGGTTAATACTGAGTGCCAACTTGATTGGATCAAAGGATGTAAAGTATTGTTCCTGGTGTGTCTGTGAGGCTGTTGCCAAAGGAGATCAACATTTGAATCAGTGGACTGGGAAAGGCAGACCCACCCTCAGTCTAGGTGGGCACCATCTAATTAGCTGCGGGAGTGGCCAGAATAAAAAGCAAGCAGAAGAACATGACTGACTTAGCCTCCCAGTCTAGATCTCTCTCTCCCATGCTGAATGCTTCCTGCCCTCGAACATCGGGCTCCAACTTCTTCAGCTTTGGGACTCAGACTGGTTTCCTTGCTCCTCAGTTTGCAGGAGGCCTATTGTGGGACTTTGTTAATGTGTGAGTCAGTACTCCTTAATAAACTCCTTTTTACATATACATCTATCCTATTAGCTCTGTCTCTCTAGAGAAGCCTGACTAATACACATACGTTTGAGAACCAAAGGGTGAAAGCAAAAGTGGCCATTTACCTTCTTGCCCAGTGATCCAGAGGAGGAGTTTGTATTTCCTGCTCCTGTATGCAAGGCTGGAGGTCCTGGTTCCCAAAACAGCATACTCTTATGGACAGACTTCACTAGAGTTTGTCCTATTGAGCAAGGTTTGTTCTATTGGGGCCAGCAGATAAAAAGAGGAGTCAGCATACTTGTAGGAGTAATTCATCCCAATCAGCAAGAGAAGGTAAGGCTGCTTTGACACAAGAGGGGCAGGGAGAATTATGCACAAAATCCAGGTGATTTCCTGAGTGTCTCCTGGTCCTCTTGTGCCCAGGAACAACTGTAAACACACACACACAATCCTGCATTGAGAAGGGCATGATTATGTCAAGTTCAGTTCTGATTCTTCAGGTATGAAGGTTTCATCACACCACCAGTTAATCTACCCAGTTCTGACAAGGTGAAACCTAGAGGCGAGAATAATTTAGAATGGAGAATGAAGGAGAGAATGAGTACCAGTGGCAGCCCCAGGATCAACGGCAGTGGTAAAAGCTGCAGTTCATTCCATGTACTTCTTTCTTTTTTGAAATTCTCCTCAAGAAGAAAGACCTCCAGAAATCATGAAGGAGCTGTTTCTGAACATATGTGGAAAAGTCGATCTGTATAGGGCAAGGGATGAACTGTGGTGATCACAAGAATGTTTTTTGCAGATCTGCAAATTGTTACATGGTATCTTGGTTCATGCTATTACCTTTCAGTCCAAAGCAGCCTCATTTTCCCCATGAGACTCATATTTAATTTTTATTAATGAGTATCTATTGGCACATTCTCTATCTCTAACTGCTAACCAATGGCTATTACTCATCTCTGGTGTTTTGCATGTCTGTGTCAATTAGTAATATAATATTGATGTCAGAGATAGAGTACCATGGAATTCAAGACAATAGCAAAGTAGACTATGAAATCTGTAGAAATTTGTTTTCGTTTGTTATTCAGTTTGAGTAGCTGTATAGCTATTTTTCCTGTGAAACTTTGAAGCATAAATGCGAAGCATGAGAAACCCCCAGGACCTCAGTTTTAAAGGTAATAGATCTCCTGTTTAGAAATCCGTCATTTTGCTCTGGCTCTGCTTCCACATTCCAGTCTCTCTTTTTCTCATTGTAAACTGTCAAAGAATGTGGTTGATCCAACTTGGATTGGACATCTAACTCTTAGTCCAATCATCCCTTCCCAAGGAGTGAGGATTGTCTGGCACAAAATGGCTGCCCTGATCTCAGACCCCATCTACTAAGAAGATCTGAAGGAACAGTCTAAATTAATATGACAGATATGCCCTCTGTGATTCTTCTGGTACAAAAGAAAACACTTTCTTCAGAAGCAGCTTTTCCATCTGGGGATAGTTCTAAATATTTCTCTCCATCTCTGGGTATTCTGGGAACCATATGAGTCTACTGTCTTGTAAGGTGACACAGATAATATCTGCTGCCACTCAGAATTTTAATAAGTGATCAAAAATCTGTAATCTTTTGAGCTTCTGGAAATTTCATCACTTGATGTGATTTCAACCACTTTTTTCTCTCATTCACTTTATGCCCCACCTGCCCATTGCAGACAAGGAAAATAGCTTGAAGATTTGTGTAATTCTCCCATATCTGTTTGGGTTACTCGCTTGCAAAGGTTTTGATGTCAATGGTTATTTCACACAGAGCAAATCTCCATTGTATTTAAGTCAATGAGAGGTGACCTATAATGAGAGAGGTTCAGATTTGTCCTTTTTTGCCTGTATTTCCACTTTATTTCTAAACTTTGATCTCTTCAGAATGAAGTGTTTATTAGAATTCTGTATCTAAAAGAAATTTTGTTGTTCAAAGCTTTTTATCTTGTTTTACAAATAAAATCTACCTTCCCACAGTGCAAAGCATCACTTAGAGCAAATCCTTTTGAGAGAGACATTAAAATAATATGGAGCTCCATACTTACAGAAATTGCCCAATTGGCTGTGCATGGTAGCTCATGCCTGTAATCCCAGCACTTTGGAAGGCTAAGGCAGGCAGATCACAAGGTCAAGAGATCGACACCATCCTGGCCAACATGATGAAACCCGTGTCTACTAAAAATACAAAAATTCGCTGGCTATGGTGTTGCAGGCCTGTAGTCCCAGATACCCAAGAGGCTAACACAGGATAATCATGACTTGAACCCAGGAGGCAGAGGTTGCAATGAGCTGAGATCGTGCCATTGCACTCTAGCATGGGTGACAGCATGAGACTCTTGACTCAAAAAAAAAAAAAAAAAAGAAAGAAAGAAAAAGAAAAGAAATGAAATTGCCCAATGCAAAGACTATCTTCTTCTCTCTGGTCACTTGAGAAAGTGTGCTCTAAGTGAATTCTTGGAATTTGCTGCAAACACTGACAGCAACAAAAAGAGCCTAACTATACTGAATGAGAAAAAAACTGAGAAGTAGGTTGCAAAGAAAGAGAATGCTTCTGGAACCCCTCTGAAGTCCAGGCACTATGCATCCAAGGGCATTAACTTAACATTTACAAGGAGCCTGAGAGATGGGCTTTATCCTTATTGTTTTCAGGTGGGAAACTGAGGCTCAGAAAGATGAAACAACTTGCCAGTGTGGTCACATAGTTTGTATGTTGAAGAGATGGGATTCAAAAGAAGATCATTCTATCATCAAAATACATATTTTTCAGAAGCATAGCAATGCCCCATTCTCTAGTCTTACCTCAACATTATTTCTCCCCCTAACTTGCCTTTGACTGTAGGATGAATTTCTATTTTTCTTTTTTTTTTTTTTTTTTTTTTGAGGTGGAGTCTTGCCCTGTCTCATAGGCTGGAGTGCAATGGCGCAATCTCAGCTCACTGCATCCTCCACCTCCCAGGTTCAAACGATTCTTTTGCCTCAGCCTCTAGAGTAGCTGGGATGACGGGTGCCTGCTACCATGCCCAGCCAATTTTTGTATTTTTAGTAGAGACAGGTTTCAACATGTTGACCAGAGAAATTGTAAAAGGCAAATGTGGTGTGATTATGCATTGAGTGTGCAGACGTCATGCCTCATAGCAGTGGCTATAGGGCAACACAGAACAAAAAGGAAAAAAATGTAACCAACTGAGGGGTTCTTCCTGCTGACCATACCAAGAAAGACCACAGCATTGCAGTAAAGAAAGAGCTTAATAGACACGGGGCCAATCATGCCACAAGGGAGAGAAAGTTAGTACTCAAATTAAAGTTATCTGAAGCTCATAGGTTAGGGGTTTTTCAAAGGCAGTTTGGGGGAAGGGTTGGGGGTGGCCAGGTGATGGGTACTTGCTGCTGATTTTTTTGGGTGGAGATAAAATCATAGGGGGTGGAAGCTGTCCTCAAGCTGAGTCACTTCTGGGTGAGGCCACAGACTGGTTGGTGGGGGGTTCAGCAGTAGGTCCAGGTGAAGCCATGGGTGTCATACATGCAAAAAAACTTTAAAGATATCTCAAAAGGCCCATCCACAATAGTGATTGGCCACTAATCTACAACAGTGGTGTTGCATATCTTCAGGTTCCTCTCCTCCTGCTAGCCTGATGTCCTCTCATTAGCTTTACAAAGGCAGTTGAGTTTTCGGAAGACCTATAATCATTTCAACTGTAAACCAATGTCTCTCAAAGTTAGCTTGGCCCAAAAGCCCAGTAATAATTAGGAGATAACAAAAAGGGGTTGGGGGGATGTTTAAATCAGATTTCTCACTGCCATATTTTTCCTACTTATAATTTTGCAAAGGCAGTTTCAAAAAGAAAAGAAAAGCTAAACAAATAAGAATAAAACATTAACGACCATCAAGATTACCTAATGTCCTACACTTCTTCCTGCACCCATGTGTTGGAATAGAGAAAGGTTTATATGCACGTGGCAAGGAGAACCCGGGTTTATTGGACAATACTCCGTCCTTTGTGTTTTATGTATTCTATCTTGTTTAATCCTAGCAATCCTCTCATTCAGAGAACACAGTTCCCATTTTACAGATGAACAACTGAAGCCAAAGAGTGTTTAAGATTTAGAATTGTTGAGGTACAAGCTACAAAAAACCTAACATTGGCTCAGGCAAGTGAAGCATCGTTTCTCTTGCATAGGAAGTCTGGGTGGGCAGGAGATGTTATGCAGAGGGTCAACATCCCCATTAGGGACTCGGGCTCTTTGGTATGCCATGCCCCGCATATGGCTTTTACCTTTAGTCTTTCAAGATGGCTGCCAGCCTTGGGGCATTGTAAATGTGTTCTGGGTAGGAAGATAAGGAATATAAAGGAGCAGAGAGTGAGCAGGAAAGGGCTGTGTGCCGGCCAAATCTGTCTCTTTTTATAAGAGGGATAAAATACTTTCAAAAGGCCCCACCCAAAGATTAATATGCCTTGTCCAAAACTACATCACATAACCACCTATATCTGGAAGGAAAGCTAACAAATTGAGTATTTCAAACTGCAGTGCAGCCTTGAATAAAATTGGGTTAGTAATGGGTTTATATTTGTGCAGTCTTAGAATCAGATCTAACACAAAGTAAGTGCTTTGTATTTAATAAAGAATAAAGAATAGATGAAGGAATAAAGTAATGAAAGAAGGAAAGAATTGGCACTAGATATTGGGTAGGCAAATAGAATTATTTAACACAGAGACAAATGACTTGTCTAAGTTGCATAGCTAGCTAATGGTAGCACTGTAATTCTCTTCTGAGTTTTTCTGACTTCAAAGATTACTTTTATTTTTTATTTTTGTTTTGTTTTGTTTTGTTTTTGAGATGGAGTTTCTCACTCTGTTGCCAAACTATGATGCAGTGGTGTGATCTCAGCTCACTGCAACCTGTGCCTCCCAGGTTCAAGCAATTCTCCTGCCTCACCTTCCTGAGTAGCTGGAGCTATAGGCACACGCCACCACGCATGACTAATATTTGTATTTTTAGTAGAGATGGAGTTTCAATACCTTGGTCAGGATGGTCTCAATCTCCTGACCTCACGATCTGCCTGCCTCAGCCTTCCAAAGTGCTGGAATTGCTGGTGTGACCCACCGAGCCTAGCCTTATTTTTTTCTTTTCTTATTATTACATAACAACACACTCAGTTTTAAGTTTCAACATGAATATGTCTATGAATATCCTGATTGTCATGAGTGCTGTATGAAATATTAGCATTGCAAGTGAAGAATTCAGATATCAGAAAATAAATATTCTAGTCTCACCAATTTCATTCTCCAGTGGACTCCTTAGCCTTTGATATGCCAGGCTGGAAAAAGACCAAGACTAGCACTGGCATTCACTGAAGTTCAACCTTGGCTTAAACTTAAGAACTCAAACTATTCTTGCAATTCTGTTACTTAACCTAAAGCCTTGTATAAAGAAATCTTACTGGTAAAACCTTCACTTCCTCATAAAGTTATCATTGGCATTTGTTGGAACAAAGCATCTGAATCAGTACTTGTAGGTAAACAGAGCACTTGACCCCTCAATAAACACTGACAAATAAACACTAAATTGTAATGTGGGTACTGCCTTTTGTTAGCCAGTTTGCTAGCATTTCTGGGTTTTATTCTTTCGGTTCGTGAGTGATCTTAGCATGGTGTGTCAACTATTGACAGTACATCCATATATCAACACGGTTGGTAACCTCCTTTGTTTGACTTTAGAGTCTTTAAATGCCAAATATCATCTTCCATACACAGACACACCAGGTCAACTGAGGTTTATTCTAGATGGCAGAAGAGAGACTCAAAGTCAGCCCTTATAAAAATTCATTACTGATGAATATTGAAATATTACAGGAAAATTAATCAGTATTATTAAACATCAAGAGATTAACGCCAGCTTGTTATATGAAAGACAGCACCAACCACTAGAGAAATGCTATTAAAAGTGATGATTAAGAATTTTAAAATATATATGTCTATGAATATGAAAATGACTAACTTTTTAAAAGTCAATCAAGGATGAAAAGTAAATGGAGGGCTGGCTATGAAGAATTCAGTGGTATAGGAGATTGCCCATGGCCCTTCTCAACTAGACCACATTCAGAGTTCATATTGACTCTGTCTGAAGTACCTCTTTATCAGTCAAAGAGAGGGGTCTGGCCTTTCACTAGAGCCAATATCCACTGTGGATTCAGTGAATATCCATGTTCTAGGTGGAGATCTTAAGAACCCAATAAAATAACGAAATCCCATACGCTTCTCAAAAAATTACTATTTTCTTTTCATGTGAATTATGACTTGTTTGACCCCAGTGACTGTTCAGTTTCTGCTCATAGAAGACAAATATTTGCTAATTAAAGATAAGAACCAGAAGGTCAATCTGCTTATTTGTTGCTAGAAATCATACAAGGTGGTTGATATCTTCTGAAGTGTCTTACAAGACATTTAGAAATTCTTGTCCTTCATACACACTGACACCATTACCATACTTTGACCTGTCTTCCTTTGTGAGACTATTACTGTGAACTCCAGAATGAGGACAAAGAATGATTTATTCTAGATACTCTTGAGCTATTTTACCCTAAATCATGGATAACCTCCAGTTCATCTAGAATCAGTTTGCCTGGGTTTGAATATGGCTTCCCCAACTTACGATTTATATAGTCTTGAACAAGTTATTTAATCTTTAAGCTGGTTTCCTCTTCTATAAGAAGATGATATTGATAGTATATACACCAATGTACACCACAGGCTGTGATTAGACTTATAAGAGATCATACATGTCAACTGGTTAACATAACTCCTGGGTACTTTATAAATACCAAATATACAATAGTACTTATTACATGAAACAAAACAGATTATACTCTCCTTAGGCAGACAATACCAAATCTTTTTTTTTTTTTTTTTTTTTTTTTGAGATAGAGTTTCGCTCTGTAGCCCAGGCTGGAGAATAGTGGCATGATCTCGGCTCACAGCAACTTGTGCCTCCTGGGTTCAAGCGGTTCTCCTGCCTCAGCCTCTCAAGTAGCTGGGACTACAGGTGGTGACCACCACCACGCCTGGCTAATTTTTTGTATTTTTAATATAGATGGGTTTTCACTGTGTTAGTCAGGATAGTCTCGATCTCCTGACCTCATGATCTGCCCGCCTTGGCCTCCCAAAGTACGGGTATTACAGGTGTGAGCCACTGTGGCTGGCTCAAATCTTCTTATAATGGGTTTGGGGTGGGTTCATATATAGTATTTCTTCCCAGTCACTCTGTCCTTCAGGGCATTGATAAACTACCTAACTATATAAATAGACATTTCTCAAAGTCCAAATGTATTTTAATATAAAGCAAATTCTCCAACACTCAATAGCTTACCCTCTGATTGATAAATTAATCGCTTTCTGTTTCTTTGAGAACGCAGTGACATATCGAAAAGAATGCAGTCCCCATCATCAGCCTGGAAAGCAACATCCATTTCAAGAGGAGAGGTAAGATCTCTAGGGAATGTCAGCACCCCCTGCTGGTAAACCTTGATACATAAATGAATCTTTATCAAGGTACCTCTCATTTGCTTAGTAAAACCTCCCTTTGAGAGACATTAATTAAAATATTTAGGAATCACAGCTGAGTCTACAATTTGAGTAGAAGCCAGATATTGAAAAAGGTCTTTCTTCTGTTGTATTATTTATCATTGATATAAATATTCCAGCCACTGCTCAGAATGCTAAAACAATACTTCAAAGATGCCATGTGTTTAAACCCCATCCCGCTGTCCCGTGAGGAATGAGCCATGATATAATAAGGTTCTCTTGCAGACAATGCTGGTCCTGCAACAGTGGAATGGAGAGAAAGAAATGTCTTGGGGCTCAAGCATAGACCCAGAGGACAAAAGGCTCCTAAGAATACAGTGATAGGCTGATCCAAAGTCTAAATTATTATACCAGCAGGCCAACATCTGTGACCTTTCTAGACATCACTGTGTCAAATGCATCAATAATCTTTGATGAATAATTTCATTCCTAGAATTACTTCCCAATAAAATTATCAGAGTTGATATATCTCTCACTCAAATCTCTATTCCATTCCCACTCAGATATCTCTTTTAAACTTCACATAGGAAGTTGCCTGCTCTTCAGAAATAGCTCAGAACTTTAAACTAATGCAGCTCCACAAACTGCTTCTTCTCCCTGTTGCTTTCCTATGCACATGGCATCACAATTTCCCCAGTGAACATCTCCCATACTTACTGAGTAAAGTCACTATGTCATATCAAAGCAATTTTTAAAATTCTTTTTCTCCATCCTAATTCCCACTCTCTTACTACCCCTTGTCCAGCTATCATCATCTATGTTTGCATTATGGGAATAATCTCCTAACTAGCATCCCTGTCATCCTCGCTTCTCCCCAATGCAAACTTTACAAAGCTACCAATAATCTTTCCACAATGCATTTTCAATTATGCTTCTCTCTGCTTGAAACATTTTAAAGACTTTCACTGTCTTCAGAATAAAAAATAAATTCCTTAAAATCTTGTGGAAGTCCTTTTATGATCTAGCCCTAACCTATGTTCTTAAGCAGTCTTATAAGCCCCCACACTCACTGTTCCAAATGTTCCGAATTACTTGTACTTTTTCAAACTTATGCTTTTTCTTGCTCATAGTACTTTGCACTTACTGTTCATTACACTTACAAAAGTGACTTCTTTTCCAGTATTTTCATTTATCTGGTTAACTCTTATTCATCCTTCACATTTGTGTCTGGAGACTACCTCTCCCTTGAAGTATTCTCTGACTTCCAGTTGTATCCAGTACTTTTTGTATGCCCTTAATACTTTTCAAACAGTAATATAATTGCTTCTTTTTTCCCATTTTACTCTAGACTTCTTCTTTCTGATGTGCTTAAATTCAACAGTTGTGATTGTTGAATTTCCAGTGCATAAAATAGGGCCTCACACATAAGTCCTCAACAGAGTTTTTAATGAGTACAAAGATATTCATCAAGGTTTGATTATGAAAAATAAAAACTTGATAATTAATCAAAATGCTAAATATGGAAATGGATAAGTAAATTTTGGTCCATCTATAATGCAGAAAACAACACGTTTTTTCAAAATAAAAAAGGTTATAATTTTTTTATAGATAGGAGCATAAAAATGATGAAATATTGAGTGAAAATCTAAAATTTACATGAACAATGTGATGTCAGGCTTGTAGAAGATAGATGATGACAGATGGATAGATAGATGATAGATAGATACGACAGAGGGGGAGAGATGGCATAGGGACCGGAAAACATACAAATACATTAACAGCATTTATATTTGTCTTATGTGTAGTTTTGTTTGCATATTATACTTTGAAGTATATTTCTGATTTTCTGTGATGAGTCAAGTAAGAAAAAATAATAGAAATGCAAAGAGTCACAGTGAATTCTGAATTCATCTTGGTCAACTCTGTAACCAAAGAAATCACATTTGTAGGTAAGGATCATTAAAGCTGGATTCTTAGGACAGAGGCAATGCTTGAATAGCAGTATTAGTATCAGACACAAGTTTCAAGGCAGGAATAGAAAGCAGGAAGTGAAGAGCAAGTCCAGAAAGCAGGGCTCAGTGAATGACAAAGGGGCTGTTGAAATTTCCTAGAACTGCTCCTAGTGTCATAAATAACAATCTGGCCTAGGAATCAGGGTAGGCCAGAATGCTAAGGGGATAGTTCTAAACAGATTATTTTCTATGACTAAAGAGAAACCCGAGCTTGTTACTAGAAACTGAAGTAAACTTACATTATATAGATCAGATATGCATGGCCAAAATTTGGATAATTATTACCAAGAAAGCAATGAGGTTTCTGCCCAATACACAAAGAAGCTAATACTGTGACACTTGCTTTTGAGAAAAGAAAGGCTTTATTGCAAGTTAACTGGCAAGAAGATAGGAGGCAATGCTCACACCTGTCTCCCTAGGATGGAGGCTGAGGCAAGTTTTATAGGCAGAGGATAACAAGGCATGACCTGATTGGATCTTGCAATGAGGTGCCGCTGGGAGGCATGATCTGACTGGATCATGCCATACATAGGGTGATGTCAGGACTCCATCTGATTGGAGCAGGGCACATGCCTTGGGAGTTTGCTTCATAATTTGGTCCCTGATCCTTGCTCCAAGTGTTACAGACAGGCATAAGTGGGGCCAGAGAGGGCTCTCCCCACATCCACTGAGAATGTCGGGTGTTGACAAGGCAATGATCACATTGCCTCTCTAAAAGTGATAAATTTGCACCTGGCACCAGGGAGAAGCCATTCCCTAATGGTCCACACCTATTGCACTCAAGCGTTAATTGAATGCAGGTGCCAGGGAGAAGCAACTTCTCCGGCATACGCATCAAAAGACAAAATGATAAAGTGTGACCTCCCAGCTATACTCCAACAGAAAAGGGAAGAAACCCTCAGATGAGCATGCCTGCAACTTCCTAAACACACTGCACGTGTTCACTTCCCATGGGTAAGGGCACTGCACATGCGGACAGCCCACCCTGAGGGAAGAATCACGGGAAAGGGCCCCCACCCCACAAAGTCTTAGAATCAGGGTAAACCGTTTGTCCTTCAAGTTGCCCACTTGTATCTCTCCCAAACGTACTTTCCATTCTTTCCTGTTCTAAAGCCTTTTAAAATAAACTTCCACTCCTTCTCTGAAACTTACCTCAGTCTCTTTATCTGCCTAATGCTCCTCAGTCAAATTCTTTCTTGTGAGAAGGCAAGAATTGAGGTTGCTGCAGCCCCGTGCGGATTCACCCCAAGTAACTCGGATACATTTCACCCATACGCGAGCACTTAGTTTCTACCCACAGTTGCACTCTTCATTCATCAGGGTGTACTCAGGTTGAAAACCTGCAACCTGGGGTCCGTGGCAACTGAAAAACAACTCACAACTTTATTACCCAAAGTTGAACTAAACTGGACTCTCTATAGTTACATAACTCTAATTTTGAACATGAGGATGAGAGTAAGATACCTAGGCTTATTTCAGTAAAACTCATACTGGACCCCACTAGCTAGAGGAAATTAATACCCCTACATAAGCTTATCTTTCTCAAAATATGCCCAAGATCAAGACAAGAATCCAGGGCAATAATTAAGGCATCAGTTTTATTTTTAAGAAGGGTGTAGAAGACAGAGACTGAAGAAGAAAAAGTGGTTTTATGACTCTTCTTGGATTTAAAAAAAAAAAAAGATTCCAAAAATTCTTTAGCAGTTTTCAAAATGGCACTAAATAACAAATGTTCTCTTTGAGGAGAACAATTACCAGTTAAATTAAGAGAGTGTTTTCTGATGAGGGTTGCAATTAAAACTAGAGGGCAAGAGAAACTTGCTTTAGCCATTTGCCATCACCCTAGGGTTTGTTGGAGCACTTTATGCTCCATTTATGTCTTCATAAACCATTTTATGGAATTAAAAGTGTGTTGCTGACATGAATATTGCCCACTTTGCAAATGAAAAACAAGGAGCAAGAAAAACTTTATGCAAAAGCATGATGCTATCATACAAAAATTCTTTACAATTATTATCTTTGCTTCCTCACAAAAGTGAGGTTACTCTCTTGGTGGATGTCATGGAATTGAGGCTTTGAAACGGAGATGCCAAGCTGTAAATTACATTTCTGAATCAATTATGCCTCTATCAGAAAGGCTATAAATAACATGCAGAATTACCAGATGTGTAATTTTTTGTTACACTTGAACATTTGGTGCATTTAGAAAGTCTGAGTGAGGGACTTGGGTTAATCTATGAATTTCACGGATTCATCTGACAAGACAGTGGGAAAATGCGGGTGAGAATTATGATGACCTTGCCTCAAGGAGACTTATCAAAACAAGGTCAACTGAGGAATTTGCCTGCATTTTTCTTAAAAGGAATTTAGATGGGAAACAATCATTGGAGCCTCTTGGAGTTCGATTGGCTAAATTCTCAAAAGAGTTGATTAAAGGAAATACTTGGTTTCAAATGGGTGATTGAGCAAAATATAATTGAGTGATGAGTCTTTCTTTTGACAGCTTTTCATTGATTTTATTTTGTCACCTTCTTGGGAAGCCTAAGTGAGAAACTGTTGGACAGTTTATTATAACCACTCTTGACATCCAAAGCTTAAACATCAAACAGTGGATACAGGAAAGGGCTGGAGTTTATCAAGCAGCCTCAGGCAGTGGCCTTCCCATGAATATCACTTATTCCTGGGTCTGTTACATCACAGAACTTTTTCCCCCTGTGGCAAGTTAAGCTTTTATTCTGCTTATTTGTAGGTGAGCATTTTGTTATTAAATTTAGAAGCTGCCAGTAATAGGACTAAGAGAGAAAAATGTCCCTCTATTTAAGAGAATATAATACCCGCCACTTCCTGAGAATTGCTGGGGCTATGTAGGAGCCATTCTTTGTTACTGCACTACAGGAAATCTGGCTCCCTCTGCAGAGTTAGGTAAATAATATACAATCATATAAATGCTTATTGGCTGTGCCTTGAGTTGACTACCGCTTTTAAAGCTTACAAACTTTTTTTCTCATAGCACAACCTAATAGAATGAACAAGGAGTTTGGAATCAGCTAGAGTTTGACAGATGAATGCATCTAAGCTCACAGTATTAAAAATTCCCCAGATGCAATTCCAACCCAGCTCAGTTTTCTTATCTATAAAATGGATATAATGGCTTCTCATGTCCAGTATGGCTTTTAACATCAAATTGGTTAATGTTTGCAAAATATTTAGCACAGTTCTCTACCTATAATTAGTACTAGAAGACGTGGTTCTCAGTTTCATTTAGAGAGTTGCTTTTTTTAAATTCAGCATGCCTTTCCCCATATTTCTTATTTTCTACATACAATCACCTGTCCCCAAGGAGGACTCTAGCATAGCTCTAGTTAAGAGCTTAAACGCTGAGTTAGTTTGAGTTTGAATCCCATTTCAGATACATATCAGTTGCATGAGCACCAGCAAATTACATAAATTTTCTCTGCTTGTTTTCTCATCTGCTAAATGAAGACAATAATAGTAACCACCTCATAGAAGTGATACTTTTTTTACCTAATGAGTAGTTTAACTGAGATATCACAACAAAAGCACTCAGAATGCTGCCTGACCCATAAAAACAACAAATACTTTTCTACTATGAATACTTTTAAATATCTGTTGAATCCGTTCTCCCTCCTTGTGATCATTAATTTTACGTGTCGACTTGCCTAAGCATTTGAGTGCCCAGATATTTGGTCAAATGTTACTGTGGATGTGTTTATGAGGGTGCTTCTGGATAAGGTTAGATTTGAATTGGTAGACTGAGTAAAGCCGATTAGCCTCCCTAATGTGATTGGGTCTCATCCAATTACTTTAAAACTTGAATAGAACATTGATCTTCTCCTGACCTTGGGCTGGAACTTACAATATCAACTGTCCTGGTGCTCAGGTCTTCAGATTCACACTGGAACTACATCACGGGTAGTGTGTGCAGCACCAGCTTTCTTGGGTGCCCAGCTTGCCAACTGCGAGTCTTGGGATTTGTCAGTCTCTAATCACGTGAAGCAATTCTGTATAAGAAAGATAGGTAGATAAATAGAGTAGATACATAGATGATAGATGGATGGATGAATAGAAAGATGATAGGTAGGTAGGTAGATAGATAGATAGATAGATAATGAATGGATGATGGATTGATAGCTGTTCTCTATCTCTCTGTATCTCTATATTTTTATGTATCTCTTATTGGCTCTGTTTCTCTAGAGAAACTTTGTTAATACACTCCTTTTTTTTTTTCTTTTTGCTTTCCACATGCATGAAATTCTGTAATATGTGAGAAGCATATTTACCCCTTCTAGTTATAAGTGGTCATCACCAACACTTAATAGGATGAAAAGTACACTGGTGATTGAGCCTCTGAGAATATTGGTGGATGCCAAAGCTAATGCATTTATCAAAAGAAACATCAAGATTAAGTATCATAATGGGATTTGCCCCAATCAAATAAGGTCTGCATCCAAAGGCTAGTAGCAAGTCCTCCACATAATCAAGCAAGAGAAACAAGGAGCAAATCACGTCCATGTGTGTGTATTCTTGGAGTTATGCTCTTTAAGGCCTTGAATCTCACCCCTGAAACATACCTTTTATATCTTAATTTGCAGTTGTTAAAAAAATTAGTAACTGTTCATTTTTAGAAATGGACACTAATAAATCACTGCTTGAGAAACCCTAAAAGAACTATTTTCTTTGTTCTGATGGAGAGAAGCATCGGAATTCAATGGATATCTCTTCAACAAGTACATAATAGATGTCTCCCATGATTTTGACATCTCCAAAAGAGTAATCCATCTTCATGTTTTCCAAAAATACACTGAGAAAGAAGTTGTCACATTAGAACTTGTTAATGTACTTGCTATCAAAACTGATACATAAATATGTGTCAGATCAAGAGTCAATTTTCACCCAGATCACAAAGATTCTGCAATATCCCACTGAGCATTTTGCATATGGTTACTCTCAGAGTGAAGACTATTTTTCCCACTGAGAATAATTATAGACAGTATTTTCTGCATTGAGGTATAGTTGTCACATCGCCTCACATTACACTATCATATACATGTTGGAACATTCTTATTTGTTTAAAATGCAATGTTTTGCTCCTATCTGAATGACAGCTTTCAGTTAATAAAAGAGGAAAACATTAAAATTTCAGAATTTACTCTTTAAAGCACATAGTCATTAAAATTGAGACATAGAAAGAAAATTGATGGGGTCAAATCTTCTCTTAGGCCAACAATGAAGTGTGAACAAATAAAAAGGAAAATGATAGGATTATACACGTAAAATACATGATACAAGTTCAATACAAATCACAGAAATTTGAAGCAAGAGTGGGATAGCACAGGAAAAAAAACCGAATTCATTTGCGATTTAATGCTTCATCAAATGTGGATCACTTGACTATGAAGAGAAAAATGATTATTCGCACAACTTGAATATATTTAAAGACAGGCCCCGTGGAGCATGAGCAACACAAGCCTATCTTTAATTTCTGAGTTAGTTTATGTTTTTATTTCTTTCAGCAGACAAATAGCCTGAATTTATTATAGTGAGAAAATGAAGAGATTAAGTCTTAGCTGCTAGACTTAAGTGTGCCCATTTTTTAAAAGTTATAAAAAAGATAGTTTGGGTAGTATTAAAGCATTTTTTGAATGACAAAAAAAAATCAGTTTTTACCAAAAATCTCTGAATAATTGAGGAAATGTTATTTTAAAGTGATTTTGATCATTGGTTTTGTTCTCAACACAGTTTCATGAAAAACAGAATAGAGAGAGGAAAAGATAGATGCAATCATTCTACCATGTCCATGAGGGATTCATTCCAGGACCCTTGCAGATATCAAAGTCTGCAGATGCTCAAGTCTCTGCTATAAAATGACATCGTATTTGCATATACCCATACACATCCTCCTGTATAATTTTAGTCATCTCTAGATTACTTATAATACCTAATATAATGGAAATGCTATGAAAATTGCATTATATTATACTGTTTAGGGAGTAATGACAAGAAAAAAATGTCTGTACATGTTTTGCACAGATGCAGTTTTTTCCCTCAAATATTTTAGATCCATAGTTTGTTGAATGCATGTATATGGAACCCACAGCTTTGGAGGAACAACTGCATGTGGTTTTGTATATAGGAGGTAATGCCTGAAACATTGCATCTAGCCTGGATCTAGCTTTCACGGAGAACAGAAGTGAGGCAGCTATGTTCTCATTGAGGCAATGTTTTGGGAGAGTTGGTTCCTGTGTTTGGTTGTTCATGCATTGCTATAAAGAAATACCTGAGTCTGGGTAATTTATAAAGAAAAGATATTTAATTGGCTCACAGTCCTGCAAACTTTTCAGGAAGCATAGCGCCAATGTCTGGCTGGCTTCTGGGGAGGCTTCAGGAAGCTTAAAATTATGGCAGAAGGCAAAATGGGAGCAGGCAGGTCACATGGAAATAGGATCAAGAGGAGGTGAGAGGTGCCACACACTTTTAAACAGCCAAATCTCATGAGAACTTGATCACTACTGGGAGGAAAGCATCAAAGGATGGTGCTAAACCATTTATGAGAAATCCGCCCCTTGAGCCAATCACCTCCTACCAGACCCCACCTCCAAAACTGGGGATTACATTTCAACATGAGACTTGGGTGGAGCAAATATCCAAACCATGTCAGTTCCCATGGATTTTTAAGTGAACAGATGTACATAATCAAGAACAATAGCATTGAGTTTTAGGATATTTGCTGAATACTTAATACTAGGAACAACATTAATACCACATATTCTCATTTATATATTTTAACATCTTGTTTTTTAAATTATGTATGCTATGATTTCCCCTATAATGTAGCAACCTCATGAAACTAATCAAAATTCTGGCTGGCTTATTTATTCTGTTAGTCCCATATTATGTACTTTATATTTAAGGAATAATTATAATTAGGCTAATAATAGAGTAGGAGTTTTAATAACTATTTACAAGGTGTCACAGATGCCCTACAGTGGGCTGTTTAATATATACTCATTCACCTACCATATTTTCTCCTAATAAAAATCTTGTAAGATATAAAAGCTTTTAAAAGAAGCTCTAGGCTTCCCTTGGTCCCATTCCTCTTTCCTACATTTTAAAGAAAGATGCTGATCTGAACTGGCCAAACTCTAGAACAACTTAACATTTCATAGATTAAGAGGCTGAAGCTTTCACTGCAGTGAAAATACCAAGCATACCCACTAAGTACTCTCTTTTAACGCATGTGGCTAATCACAGTGGGGATATTGAGAGCCACCTAAGTCATGTTTAAACCACATTTTGAACTGTTTTTCCCCTTTCCTCACTTGGGCCTGCTCATACTTGAGTGATAAGAGATGAGGTATGTGTTTTAGCTATTAGTGGGGTGAAGAAGTATAACTTGTCCTTGTAAAAAGAGTCCTCCAAGGGAAGTTGAAATGTGTGATTGGGACTGAAACTCCAAGGGTAAAAGCATATTTGTATGCCTTACTTGTGCCAGAAATCTTCAAACAAGGAAGAGTTTCTAGGAAGTTGTATTCCTAGAGATTTCTACCACTGTATCTCCAGACAATTTCCTATCTTCATGAAGACGGAAATCCTAGGGTATTTTTTCATCCTTCCTTTACTGAATGAAGAGAGCAGGCTTGAGTTATATTCTTTTATTTTTACTTTTTTTAAGTTCTGGGATACATGTGCAGAACATGCAGGTTTGTTACATAGGTAAACGTGTGCCATGGTGGTTTGCTGCACCCATCAACCTGTCACCTAGGTGTTAAGCCCCACATGCATTAACAATTTGTCCTGATGCTCTCCTTCTCCTACCCCACTCAAGTTATATTATTTACCTTCTTTACATTTGACTCATCTCTTATTTTAATAGAGGATATATAGGCCTTAAAAGAGATCCCTGTCATTTTATTCATGTTAGAATTATTTAAACAGCTGAGAAAACATACACTCACACTTATACAATCATGACACAGAGACTTTCTCATCCTTTGTTTATGTGGCAAAATTAGCCATACAAATCAGTTTTCAAAGCATTCAGAAACACCTACACAGAATTACACAAACTATTGTCAATACTAAGGAAAATGCCAAAGATCTTCTACTGAGATATTTTGTGCAAATAACAGAATGTCAACTCTGAAAATAATTTAGACAAAAAATGAATTCAAGTTAAAAAAAAATAACAACTTAAATGAGCAGTGACCAACTGATCATTTTACTTATCAGCTGGTGAAAATTTTTGGATTTGTAAAGAGTTAATTATTATTTGACAGACAGCTTGTTCCCTGTTGCTTATATACAATATTTGAGAAGATAAATTGTGCATCATATTGTCATCCTAAAGGCACAAGGAATTTCTCTGTTCTTCACTCCAGCCCTTAAATATTTCATTCCACTTATTTTTACTTTCCTCTTTGTTATTTTTTAACAAAGTGCAATGGGATAACTTTTGTAGGCCAATTATTAGGTTGGTTGGTACAAAAGTAATTGTACCAACCTAATAGATCCGAGTTCAATTCCATGTGAGATACTTAATGTTTGACCCTGAGCAAATATTTTAGTTTCTCAAATTTCCTCATCTATACAATGTGGAGTTTTACAAATGCTACTTTCAAATACGTTTGTTGAGACAGTTAAATGAACAAATACAACCTTAAGATGTTCAACAAGTGCTGGGTTTCTCCTGGACTTAAGGCTTCATTCAAGGCATGAAAAACCTACAAAGATTTTTAGGGAATGCTTGCTACCTTTAAATAACTGAGTCTAGTAAGAGACTATCTTAAAATAATTAACTTTTGTTATCTTCAAATATATTGCCACCAAAATATGAAGATTGACTTAGGCTGCTCTTCAATCATGCTGACCCCTTTCGATATTGAGGGTTTTCTTACCATTGGTTTTTGTTTTGTTTTGTTTTGGTTTGGTTTGGTTTGGTTTGGTTTTTGTTTTTGCCTATACCCTAGAACAGAGACCTTTGTTATTGACTGGCAAGTCCATGCTACCCTTGCCAGTATTCACCATCCTAATACATATTCCCTTGAGTGTAGGTTCTCTGTTAATTAGGAAATATGGGAAGTTTAAAGGAATTAACTAAACAATAATATTCATAAAGATAGAGATAATATTTTCTTACTTATTTTTGTTAGGAAATAATAAGTATTTTAATAAAATTTGGTTGCAAAACCAAATGTCTGCTTTGTTCTCTCTTTTTTTTTTTTTTTTTTTTTTTTGGATAGTGCTCTTCCCAGGCAGAGGGGGTTTCTGCCAAACTATCAGCCCTGTGGCAATATACAATGGCAGACAGAGCCTGGCATGGTTGGGGGACAGAGGCAGGAAGAGGATTACTTGAGGCCAGAAGTTCAAAGGCCAGTCTGGGCAACATAGTGAGACACCATCCCTATAAGAGAAAAAGAAAATAATGGCTGGTGGCACACTGTTATCTTTTTTTTTTTTTTTTTGAGAAAGAAAAAAAGAATAATAAGAAAAAGAATAAAGAAGAGGAAGAAAGAGAAAGAGGAAGAGGGAGAGAGAATGGGGGTATTGCTTTATTGCCTGGGCTAGAATGCAGTCTAAATATGGGTATGCCTATAATTGTCCAAATGTCTGCTTTGTTCTTACCGCTCCACCAGAAGGTGTCCATGTGTTTTCTTGGTCAATCCTCCAAATTGCACTGATGTTGAAATGTAAAGACCAACTTAACAGAGAAAACTGAGGTTCAGAGATGTTTATTTTGTGTGTGTATATTTTTCTTATTTGTATTAACAAACCCAGAGGGACAGAGATGCTTATTGATTTGCCAATATTTTTATACTACAAGCCTGAGTTGGTTTTTATTTCATATATATATACATGGTCCCAAAGTTCCTGTGCTACCTACTTTAGCATCATCTCTTCCTACATGAAACAGAGTTTATCACAAGATTTTAAAATGTATTAATAATGCATTACTAAAATTTTTATGAGTTTCTGTCAGAGAATAATGATAATGGGTCGGGCATCTCCACTTAAAAGATGAAGCAATTATAATAATAAAGAACATCTATAATAATTATTATAATCATCAATATTCTCAACTTCTGTACAGTTTCTATGGCTTATACAAACTTTACACGTTTTTCAGAAATGTTAAAACCAGATCATGTTTTTAAAAATTTTGTCTGTGCCACATGACTATTCTCTGTGATTCTGAAAGCCCTCCATAAGCAATTCTTTATCCCCTAACAGGTGCTGGCATTGTTGAAAAGGAAGGTACCTAGGTTGGACATTGTTTGAATTTTCCTAGAAACTGAAGAAGTAACTTTTTCTGAACTGTCCCTCTCAGTTTCACTGCCCTCTGACAGCCCAGTAACATGAGCTGCAGGACAGCCCATGTGTTTCGCTAAAGGCTAATAATAAGCAAGTTTGAAAATGGCAGCAGATATTGGTACGATTTACTTCCTCAACATTGGATTGGATAAAGTACTTACCCAGCAAATTCACTTTATAATTTTCTTTCTTTTGATACTTACAAATTTCAATGGAACCATAAAATATTAATTCTGGAAAATGTTTATGAAACAGATCTGGTCTTGCCTAATCATTTTGCAGATGAAGAATCTAAGATATAAGAATTGATTTTCCCAATGAAAAAGCAAGATAAAAGGAAAAATCAAGATTCAGAACAAAGTTTCCTTCCTTCCCCTCTCCTTATGTTTCTTCTGCAATAATTAGTTGAGTGCCTGTCAAATCAATGCAGGATTAAAGGCAGGATACTAATTCTGTTCCTATATATTTGCACCTTTGGGGAGTGTCGGGGAGTAGGGAGGTGAGTGTCCCATTGTCCTTGTCACTAAAGATACAAAGTTGACCCTCCAAGGTTCACTGTCTATTGGGAAAACAAAATTGTAAGTACTTAATCTCACTCACACACACACACACACACACGCACACACCAGTGATAATATCACAATATTTTCAAGATAGAATATTGCATTTCAGCCAAATCAGTTTGTTGATGCTTTTGGTTTCTTAGTCTACAGCCTGTTTCTCTCTACAAGTTTGATCTTAACACCTTGTCAATTGCATACTTCCTAGGACACCTGAGAGGATAACACTGTAACCTAGAACAGACTTTAGGGACCAGCTGCCTTAGCTGGGACTCTGACACTTTTCCTTCCATTAACCCTGACTGAGTACTAAAGATGGAACATTTTGGTTTACAATTCCCTAAACACCTCTTGCATTCGGCTTACTTCAGGTACAACCATACATCAGAATTACATTTCTTTCAGTGTCAATGCCCTATGTTGTGGTGAGTTCTAGGGGATTTAGGTTTCAATAACCAGACTCTGCTGTCCAAATTAAAATATTCAGAAAGTTCTGTTTGTTTATTTAACTCAGTGGAAGAGATTAGACAGAATGGTTTTCTGGTTTTCCGCTTTAGAAGCTAGTCTGGAAACTGAATTGTAAATAGTACAATTGGTGAGTACAAAACTTTTAAGAGAAAGCTAATTTACCCATACCATCCAACATTTATAGCTGATATGGACCACTGATAATCATTTTGTATTTTGCAAATGGTTCAGGGAAGGTGATTATTTAAATGTTTGACCAACATATTCTTTCCTCCTCAAAATAACAATCATAATACTGAAAAGTATAGAGAAAATTTTAGAATAAGTAGGCATACACAAAGTTAAACTAGTCATTAGCCAATATTTTTAAAGAAATAATGGACGTGGTGGCTTGATAATGACTAATCACAAAACTCATTAAATATACGCAAAATATAATGTATCTATCATATAATACATACTACCTGATGCAATCTTCACATTCTGGCTGCTGTGCACACTTGGACCATTTGTTTCCATGAAGAGTTAGATTCCATAAGATTTCCATCATTTGACATTTTAAATTACACAAAAGCTCTATTTCTAAAATGCTCAACATACTAAAAGGTTTATGCCACATCTAGTGATATGCACTTATACTGAAAAATAAAGTTTTCTGGCTTAAATTATAAAAATGCCTTTATTTTTCATAAGAAGAGAAACAAACAGAAAAACGTATATGGTATTTCTAATTATAATGTGCTTTTCCATATATAAATCTTTTCATTGTATTCTTCAGTGGGACTAATTATCATTTAAATGGTTGGATATTTTAGAGGAGTTGTCTTCGGTAATATATTTTTTAAAAAACGCCCCCATTAAACATTTCTTCTGAATTATTTAATCATTTATTCGGTATATATATATATATATAGCAACCATTTTATTCCATTCACCATGGAACTGCTAAGAATGCCAAGGTAAGACATCCTCTCTTTAGAGCCAATGATTGTAAAGGAAAGACAGGTTTATAATACAATAATTAAATGTTGTTACCTGAATAAAAATATTGGAACAGACAAACTAACATGAGATTACAGAAGAAAAAAACAGTTGGCTCTGATCTGGGGGGAGTCTGGGAAGGCTGATGGAAGAGGTGACATTTGGAGGCTAAATAGGAGCAATTCAGGTGCATGATGTAGGGAGAACATGGAGAAGCAAGTGCAGTGTGGGGAGGCAGGGGGATTGCCATAGATTTAATGATCAACAAAATGCCTAACTATGAGTGAAAGGGGAAGCAGAAGTGGAGGAGTGAAGGGATAAAGCAAAACACACTAATGCTATTTCTGCTTTTACCTACTAGTCAGTACCTACTGGCATATCTGAAGGTCTTCAGGGAAAACAAAAATCTTTGAAAATTAAACTGTGACTACTTATAGCACAGATGATTGCCACTGCCAAACAGGAAAAGACTCCCAGATTTTCCTTCTCCTTATCTTCATTATAATTTTTTCTTCTCCTGTCGTTTCCCTCTCCCGACCAAAGCCCCCACATCCCTTCCACAGTACTTGGTATGCAGATGGAAGGCTGAATGATGAAAAGTTATTCAAACAGCAAACCACAAGCTAACTATTTCAAGCGTATCTATTGACTGAAGAGATTTGCATTATGAACTAAGTCAGTGCAAAAAGACAATGGTAAATAGCAGCAAAAACAAAGAAATAGATCATTTAAATAAAGGAAAAGAGCTAACACCAGCGTGTATCCATTTCTCCTCAGTTGAAATTTACCCTAGAGGAGCTGATATTAAAATATTACTTTCATTGTTTAAAGGAAATCCAGTGTAATGGAATGCTAATTTTTTATCTCCAGTAGTGAATTGGATGAATGAGAAACGCATTCAACTGCAATATATCCAGTTTTTGCTGTACACACATTATAAAGTTCTACAGATATAAAAATTAATGCCAGGAGCAGTGGCTCAAGACCTTGAATATTGCCTGGCAAAATACAGGTGTTTAATAGCATCTGTTAAATAAGTTAGGGGAGGGAGGAATGGATGACATTTTATTTGGCTTCTGATTTATATCGGGTTCTCTAGGAACTAGACTTTTAGGTAGAGATTCAAGTGCAGGAGGTGTTTTAGAAAGCAGTTGGAGGAACAAGGACTGGACAGAGGGAGAAGATAACCCATAAAGAAGCCTCAGCCAACTCTAGGGGGATCTCTGCATGGCTCCTCTAGAGCTATCCTGTTTCTTTTGTAACCTAATCAACTACTCATTGGATGAGAACCACCCATTTTGTTAAATGAAATTCCTAGAGAGAGGTTCAGCTCTCAGCTATTGGCAGCCAACCCTCCCGGAAGCTGGAGGCTCCCAGAGCCTCATGTTTAAGGGTAAAGTGCATTTCATAGTTCCTGGCACATTGCAAGCATTCACTAAATGATTAAATCTTGGTGTTAATCTTGTAAGCTCTTGAATTACAAGAGAAATTTTCTATTTTTTTTTCCAAAATTAGTCTCCAATAAGTTATTTCTGGAAAGTAAACTTTCCAAGTTTCAATTATCTGAAGTTCCAAATTTTGAGGGGTCAGGGACTCCAATTTTCCTCTATACAGTCAAATACAGAATATCTTGTGAAGAGTGAACATGAAATAAATATAAATTAATGGTAACAGAGAAAGGGTTAATGCCCTGGATGAGCATAGCTGTCCCTTCAAGCATAGCCAGGGAGCAATAAGACGCATGTACACACTCCCAGTCTGACTTTGGAGATAGAGAACACTTACCAGGCCTGTGAGTTCAGAAGAGTTGCTTCATCTCTCAAAACCTACGTTTCCTCACTGATGGTAAGCCCTTCCTCGGAAGATTGACTTAAAGAGTATGACAGAGCATCCCCAAGTTAAGAGCCAGGCAAACTATCATGGGGCACTGACTATTTAAGGGTTTCAAATATCAAATGACAGCTTCCTTTATTTGTTCTTTGTCTCTATTTAGTTTCCAAGAGACCAGGTCTCAGTTGTAGTACTCAACTATTCTTCCCCCGAATTATATGGGATTATACCCCTAGTGGTTCAAACTCAAGCAAAACAAAATATCATGAAACCTTTTTACTTTGTAATAAAGAGGAAGATATTTCAGTTGTTGAATTGAGGAAATATTGTGCAATTTCATTGGTGTTGTCGTGTCAACTTTCTTGGATCCTAACGTTGTGCATTGTCACAAAGTAGCACTAGTATTAGTGCACCATCTAAGGGCAGAAGTTATACCATCAGGCAACCGACATTCAAAACTTAGTTCTACCACGTTGCTGGCTATGCAATAAATTATTTAAGACCCTTAAGCCTCAGTTACTTTTTTGCAAAACATGCATGAATCAAAGAATCTAATTCATAAGATTATGTGATGAAGAAATAACAGAATGCGTGTAAAGTCCTTAGCGCAGTGCCTAGTGTTTAATAACTCTTCTTAATAATAGCAACCATAATTTTTTGACCATTATATGAGTCTGTAAGGGCTGCCATACAGAATACCACAAACTGGGTGGCTTAAGCAACAGAAATTTACTGTCTGATAGTTCTGAAGTATACGAGTTCAAGATCCAGGTGTCAACAGGTTTGGATTCTCCTGAAGCCTCTCTCCTTGGCTTGCAGATGGCTGCCTTCTTGTTGTGCCCTCACATGGACTGTCCTCCCTGTGTGCACATCCATACTAGAAGCAGAACCCACCCTTCCTGCCTCATTTTAACTTAATTCCCTCTGTTAAGAAGGATATAATTTTTTTTTTTTGCCCATAATCAAAACTTCATTGAAAACCTGACACCAAAATAGGAGATCAGTGTGGTATACCTTACAAAACCAAATGTAATTACATTATCTCAGTAGCTTAATTAGAACTGTGGAACTTATGATAAGGCTTTCTGTAAAATAGCAGAAATTCAGGAAGCTGCATGGATCACTAGCGTTGCTTTCGTTTAAGTGAATACCCTCTGTGAGTCTGGCCTTTCTTCCCATAGGCTGGCATAACACTGTTGAACAACCTATACAAAAAACACACTCTTTGATCATGGCTGAAAACCATGGTAATCTTATAGCAACCTGGACATTTTACATCCATATAGTAAGAATTTGGACTTTGCATTGGCTGTTTATGTTTTTTCTTTTCCTCTTCCAAGGACGGAGGTAGTAAATCTCAGCCAAAGGCACATTGATCATCCTCTTTCAAGTCCAGCCCTTCTGTTGTTTTTTTTTTTTTTTTTTTTTTTTTGAGATGGAGTCTCGCTCTGTCACCCAGGCTGGAATGCAATAGCATGATCTCAGCTCATGCCCAGCTAATTTTTTTTTTTTTTTTTTTTTGTATTTTTAGTAGAGACAGAGTTTCACCATGTTAGCCAGGATGGTCTCAATCTCCTGACCTCATGATCCACCTGCCTCAGTCTCCCAAAGTGCTGGGATTACAGGTGTGAGCCACCATGACCAGCTAAGTCCAGCCCTTCTAGACCTCTCAGGCAACACCACTAGCAAGTTGCATGCGAGCTGTGCTTGGCATCCAATATTTCCAACTATGGTTACATTCTGAGCTACAATGGGTTAGGACTTCAACACATGGATTTTGTGGGGGACACAGTTCAACCCATAACAACCACTCACCATTTGTTATCTATTATGTGTCGGGTATAATTCCAGAGCCACTTTCTTCTGGATGTGCCCCAAATGTGTTCTTGGCATTACCTCATAAATTTTTTTACTCTTTAACTCAACTCCTGCTCAACAGGCAGCTTGCCTTGTTGTTACTTTTTCAACCTAGAAAAAGGCTTTTTCTCTAATCACCTTATATACAAAATGTATATTCATTATAAAATGCTCAGACATTATAAGCATATGTAAAGATAAAAGGAAGCCTATGTATAACCCCAATACAAAAAAATAACCATTGTTTTGATGTTTGTAGATGGCCAGATATTTCTTCTTCTTTTCTCACATACACAAACTTATTGTTTCTCAAAGGTGGAATTAAACTCTATCTCTGCCCATGTTTTACATTTACAATATTTTAGACATCATTTACGTCAAAAAGCATAACTCTACATCACAAATCTAATATTAAATATTTTATAGTAACTGTTTTCCAACGTTAACTTGTTGACAACTTTTTCGCTATTACAAAAAACAAAAGCAGTTCAATGAACATCCCTGTTGAAGCATCTTTGCCCTGATCATTTCTTTCATATACTTTCTTAAATAAAAGCATTTTTAAAAACTTAGATTGGTTGATATGTATTTCCAGATTGCCCTCCAGAAAGATGTTCCAGTTATACTCCTTTGAAGTGCTAACCGGTTAATATAATTGCCAGGAAACATGCTGATTTTACGTCATCCCTCTTATACCCCCTGCCTCCCCCAGCCATAACCATCCCTTGAGAAGCCATATCATACTAATTGAACCAATATAACATGGCCCTTTCCCCTCAGAGTGACAAGGCTAAAACATATTATACAATTTGCAAGTAACACATGGAAACATATATCCAAGTCCTAAATTGCATGTAGTACAGATGCTAAGCACCCTGGGAGGCTCAGCTTATTTCCTTCTGCTTTTAGTCCCCACACAGGGTTGAAATGAAACACACCCATGTGCAGTAATATGTCCAATGTGTTTTTCTAAAAGAATACTTAATCTTCTGGTTCAACTTTAAGGAAACTAAAGCAAAAACAGTTTCACAACCTGCTTCTTCACCTTCACCTGCTACCATTCTTACAAAACTCCAGCCGTGTTGACTCTTTATGTTTCTCCAGCACCAATCTCATGCCTGATCAAGAGCCTTCTGCTTGTTGCTCCTTCTGCTTCAAATGCTATTCCCTGGGTCATCCCCAATGGCTTTCTCTCCCAGTTCAGGTCTCAGTGTCATTCATCTCACTCATGACATCCTCAGACAGGCCTTCACTGACAGCCCAATTAATAGCACCTTCACCCTACCCCTTTAACCTCCTCCTGCATTGCTCCTTCTTTTCTTCTTAGTATATACCATGGGTAAGAATTATCTCATTTATTTTGTGCTTATTTCACATTGACCTATACACACTAGAATGTAAGCTCTATGGGAACAGTAACTTTGCTGATTCATCATCACCATATAGAATACAATACTACTATCTGGCGTGAACTATATTTTGTAGACTTTAAAATAAATTTTTTCACATTTAAACATCAAGGTATATGTCTTATACTTAATGTCATTTAGATAGCAATCAATGTACAATTGACATTGCCTGCACATGCACAAACTTGGTCATGACTACCAACGTTGTCATCTCTTCAATGAGGTCTGTACTTGAAACTGCATGTGCGGAGTTTAATTTCCATATAAAATAGCTTTGAAATTAATAATATAAAATATCTTTGATTTTGGTGATTGAGCATTGGATTTAAATGTTGGACACCTAGAAAGTCAAAGTCATAAACACGTAATACCAGAAACAGAAAATAAGTTTAATATTAAGCTAATAATCATAGGAAGAGAAATGTCCACATCTCCATATTGCCTTGTAAAACAAAAAGAAGAGCATTATGGAGCATATGAAATGAAGACATCTCCAAGTAGATTAAGCTATGTTACATTTAGTTATATTTTGCATATATCTTTCCATGTATCTTGCTAAGATACCCACAAAAGCTTTGTCCATTATGTGCTAAGCAAAAGATGTCTAAAATCTTAAACATTTATGTACCTACTAACAGAGGCTTAACAATGTATGAAGCAAAAGAAGAGATATAGGACTGAAAGTAGAAGTAGATGACCACAAATACAGCCAGGAATAATTGATAGAAAAAGTAGACAGAATATCAGTAAGGATGGAAGACTTTAAAATTATAAACAGGATCCGACTTTCAAGATGGCCGCCTAAGAACAGCTCAGGACTTCAGCTCCCAGTGAAAGTGCAGAGGGTGAGTGGACGCCGCATTTCCAGACGAACTCTTATTGCCCACAGACCAGGAGATACCCAGGCAGAGGGGTCGCCAGAGTCGCAGTCCCAGCCGGTGCGGCTGTTTTGGCCCCCGCGGGGCTGATTCCGCCCGCGCAGCTGCTGTGACCACTCCCTGTTGCTGCGGTTCTCCGTACAAAAGCCACTGGTCTGGGAGCCCTCTTAGCTGGCGAGCAGAGCCTTGAGACGGCAGAATAGCCCATTCATCTGAAATAGCGAGCCAGGCCAGGAGATTCCTAGGCAAAAAATCCGCCAGGAGCCGGCGCCGCGGTTCGAGCCGACTCCGTGAGTCGCAGCACGGGAGATCCCGGCGCCTTTTCAACAAGCGACCGGAACGCGGGGTCGTTCAACTTAAAAGAAAAGACTCTGAGTCAGGGAGCCAGGTGATCAGGCTCGGTTGGTCCCACCCCTCCACCCCCAACAAAAACGAAAACAAAAACAGTAATTGGAAACCCTCTGGGTTGAGCCCTTCAAACCAAGCACAGCTGAACCCGGACGGTCCGGCTCCGTGGGGGAGGGGCTTCCGCCATTACTGAGACTCTCCACCGCTACGGAGGCAGGCTGCCGTTGCCGAGGCAACCCGCCGTTGCCGAGGCAACCTGCCACAACAGAGAGAGTCCGCCATAACAGAGGCGGGGCCACCATTGCCCAGACAGTTCTAACTACGCCCATATAAAAAGGACTACAGGGAAGAGCTCAGGGCAGCTGGGCGGAGCCCACAGCAGCTCAGCAAAGCCCCTGCGGGCAGGCAGAGGCTAGGCGTGCTGCTAGCTGGGCGGGTCCGACCTGAAAAAAAAAAAATCAAAAAAGGCAGTAGTGCAACGGAAACTCATAAAGCTCCAACTCCCTGGGACAGAGACAGACAACAGGTGGATAAACCCACAAAAATGGGTAGAAACCAGCGTAAAAAGGATGAAAACTCCCGAAACCAGAACACCTCTCCTCCTAAAAGTGATCACAACTCCTCACCAGCAAGGGAACCAGACCGGATGGAGAAGGAGGGTGATGAAATGACAGAATCAGACTTCAGAAGATGGGTAGTAAGAAACTACAATGAGCTAAAAGAACATGTTCTAACCCATCGCAAAGAAAATAGGAACCTTGAAAAAAGATTGGACGAACTGCTGATGAGAATGGACAGCATAGAGAGGAGAATAAGTGAATTGATGGAGCTGAAAAACGCAACACGAGAACTTCGTGAAGCATGCACAAGCTTCAACAGCCGAATTGACCAAGCAGAAGAAAGGATATTAGAGGTCGAAGACCAACTCAATGAAATAAAAAGAGAAGGCAAGAACAGAGAAAAAAGCGCAAAAAGGAATGAACAAAATCTTCAAGAAATGTGGGACTATGTGAAAAGACCTAATCTACGTCTGATAGGTATACCTGAATGTGATGAAGAGAATGAATCCAAGCTGGAAAATACTCTTCAGGATATTATCCAGGAAAACTTCCCCAACCTAGCAAGGCAGACCAATATTCAAATCCAGGAAATACAGAGAACACCACAGAGATATTCCTCAAGAAGAGCAACCCCAAGGCACATAATCGTCAGATTCACCAGGGTTGAAATGAAAGAGAAAATGCTAAGGGCAGCCAGAGAGAAAGGTCGGGTTACCCACAAAGGGAAGCCCATTAGACTCACAGCAGATCTCTCAGCAGAAACCCTACAAGCCAGAAGAGACTGGGGGCCAATATTCAACATCCTTAAAGAAAAGAACTTTCAACCCAGAATCTCCTATCCAGCCAAACTCAGCTTCATAAGTGAAGGAAAAATAAAATCCTTTGTGAACAAGCAAGCACTCAGAGATTTCATCACCACCAAACCTGCTCTACAAGAACTCCTGAAAGAAGCTCTACACATATAAAGGAACAACCAGTACCAGCCACTCCAAAAACACACCAAATGGTAAAAAAGCAACAACACAATCAAGAATCTGCATCAACTAACCAACAAGACAGCCAGGTAGCATCAAAATGACAGCATCAAATTC
Source organism: Saimiri boliviensis (assembly GCF_048565385.1). Classification (NCBI taxonomy): domain Eukaryota; kingdom Metazoa; phylum Chordata; class Mammalia; order Primates; family Cebidae; genus Saimiri; species Saimiri boliviensis. The sequence continues at coordinate 112,630,185 of NC_133449.1, forward strand.
ACACATAACAATACTATCCCTAAATGTCAATGGACTAAATGCCCCAATCAAAAGACACAGACTGGCAAATTGGATAAAAAGCCAAAACCCATCAGTGTGCTGTATCCAGGAAACCCATCTTACATGCAAGGATACACAAAGGCTCAAAATAAAGGGATGGAGGAAGATCTACCAAGCAAATGGAGAGCAAAAAAAGGCAGGAGTTGCAATTCTCATCTCTGATAAAATAGACTTTAAAGCAACAAAGATCAAAAGAGACAAAGAAGGACATTACATAATGGTAAAAGGATCACTGCAACAAGAAGAGCTAACGATCCTAAATATATATGCACCCAATACAGGAGCACCCAGATACATAAGGCAAGTTCTTAATGACTTACAAAGAGACTTAGACTCCCACACAATAATAGTGGGAGACTTTAACACCCCATTGTCAATATTAGACAGATCAACCAGACAGAAAATCAACAAGGATATCCAGGACCTGAACACAGACCTGGAACGAGCAAACCTAATAGACATTTACAGAACTCTCCACCCCAAATCCACAGAATATACATTCTTCTCAGCACCACATCACACCTACTCTAAAATTGACCACATAATTGGCAATAAATCACTCCTCAGCAAATGCAAAAGAACAGAAATCATAACAAACAGTCTCTCGGACCACAGTGCAATCGAGTTAGAACTCAGAATGCAGAAACTAACTCAGAACCGCACAGCTTCATGGAAACTGAACAACTTGCTCTTGAATGTTGACTGGATAAACAATGAAATGAAGGCAGAAATAAAGATGTTCTTCGAAACCAATGAGAACGAAGACACAACATACCAGAATCTCTGGGACACATTTAAAGCAGTCTCTAGAGGAAAATATATAGCAATGAGTGCCCACATGAGAAGAAAGGAGAGATCTAAAATTGACACCCTATCATCAAAATTGAAAGAGCTAGAGGAGCAAGATCAAAAAAACTCAAAACCTAGCAGAAGACAGGAAATAACTAAGATCAGAGCAGAACTGAAGGAAATAGAGACACAAAAAACTCTTCAAAAAATCAATAAATCCAGGAGCTGGTTTTTTGAAAAGATCAACAAAATAGACAGACCACTAGCCAGATTAATAAAAAAGAAAAGAGAGAATAACCAAATTGATGCAATAAAAAACGATAAAGGGGATATCACCACAGATTCCACAGAAATCCAAACCATCATCAGAGATTATTACAAACAACTCTATGCACATAAACTAGTAAACCTGGAAGAAATGGATAAATTCCTGGACACCTGCAACCTCCCAAGCCTAAACCTGGAAGAAGCCGAAACCCTGAATAGACCAATAACATGGTCTGAAGTCGAGGCAGCAATAAAGAGCCTACCACCCAAAAAAAGCCCAGGTCCAGATGGGTTCACAGCTGAATTCTACCAGACATACAAGGAGGAGCTGATACCATTCCTTCTGAAACTATTCCAGACAATCCAAAAAGAGGGAATCCTTCCCAAATCATTTTACGAGACAAACATCATCCTGATACCAAAACCCGGCAGAGACTCAACAAGAAAAGAAAATTTCAGGCCAATATCCATGATGAACATAGATGCAAAAATCTTCAATAAAATACTGGCAAACCGATTGCAACAGCATATCAAAAAGCTCATCCACCATGATCAAGTAGGATTCATCCCGGGGATGCAAGGCTGGTTCAACATACGCAAGTCCATAAACGTAATTCACCACATAAACAGAACCAAAGACAAAAACCACATGATTATCTCGATTGATGCAGAGAAGGCTTTTGACAAAATTCAACAACCTTTATGCTAAAAACCCTCAATAAACTAGGTATTGACGGAACGTATCTCAAAACAATAAAAGCTATTTACGACAAACCAACAGCCAATATCATACTGAATGGGCAAAAACTGGAAGCATTCCCTTTGAAATCTGGCACTAGACAAGGATGCCCTCTCTCACCACTCCTATTCAATATAGTACTGGAAGTTCTAGCCAGAGCAATCAGGCAAGAAAAAGAAATAAAGGGTATCCAAATTGGAAAGGAGGAAATCAAATTGTCTCTATTTGCAGATGACATGATTGTATATCTGGAAGACCCCATCATCTCAGCCCAAAATCTCCTGAAACTGATAAACAACTTCAGCAAAGTCTCAGGATACAAAATCAACGTGCAAAAATCACAAGCATTCCTATACACCAGTAATAGACTTCAAGAGAGCCAAATCAAGAATGAACTGCCATTCACAATTGCTACAAAGAGAATAAAGTACCTAGGAATACAACTAACAAGGAACGTAAAGGACCTCTTCAAGGAGAACTACAAGCCATTGCTCAACGAAATAAGAGAGGATACAAACAGATGGAGAAACATTCCATGTTCATGGTTAGGAAGAATCAACATCGTGAAAATGGCCATACTGCCCAAAGTAATTTACAGATTCAATGCTATTCCCATCAAGCTACCAATGACCTTCTTCACAGAACTGGAAAAAAACACCTTAAACTTCATATGGAACCAAAAGAGAGCCCGCATAGCCAAGTCAATTCTAAGCAAAAAGAACAAAGCGGGAGGCATCACACTACCGGACTTCAAACTATACTACAAGGCTACAGTAATCAAAACAGCATGGTACTGGTACCAAAACAGAGATATAGACCAATGGAACAGAACAGAGGCCTCACAGGAAATACAACATACCCACAACCATCTGATCTTCGACAAACCTGACAAAAACAAGCAATGGGGAAAGGACTCCCTGTTTAATAAATGGTGTTGCGAAAACTGGCTAGCCATGTGCAGAAAGCAGAAACAGGACCCCTTCCTGACACCTTACACCAAAATTAACTCCAGATGGATTAAAGACTTAAACATCAGACCTAATACCACAAAAACCTTAGAAGAAAATCTAGGCAAAACCATTCAGGACATAGGTGTAGGCAAGGACTTCATGACCAAAACGCCAAAAGCAATGGCAACAAAAGCCAAAATAGACAAATGGGACCTAATCAAACTCCACAGCTTCTGCACGGCAAAAGAAACAGTCAGTAGAGTGAATCGGCAACCAACAGAATGGGAAAAAATTTTTGCAGTCTACCCATCTGACAAGGGGCTGATATCCAGAATTTACAAAGAACTAAAGCAGATCTACAAGAAAAAAACAAACAAGCCCATTCAAAAATGGGCAAAGGATATGAACAGATACTTTACAAAAGAAGACATACAGGAGGCCAACAAACAGATGAAAAAATGCTCATCATCACTGGTCATCAGAGAAATGCAAATCAAAACCACATTGAGATACCATCTCACACCAGTTAGAATGGCGATCATTAAAAAATCGGGAAACAACAGATGCTGGAGAGGATGTGGAGAAATAGGAACACTTTTACACTGTTGGTGGGAATGTAAATTAATTCAACCATTGTGGAAGACAGTGTGGCGATTCCTCAAGGACCTAAAAATAGAAATCCCATTTGACCCAGCAATCCCATTACTGGGTATATATCCAAAGGATTATAAATCATTCTACTACAAGGACACGTGCACACCAATGTTCATTGCAGCACTGTTTACAATAGCAAAGACCTGGAACCAACCCAAATGCCCAACGATGATAGACTGGATAGGGAAAATGTGGTACATATACACCATGGAATATTATGCAGCCATCAAAAACGATGAGTTCACGTCCTTTATAGGGACATGGATGAACCTGGAAACCATCATTCTCAGCAAACTGACACAAGAGCAGAAAATCAAACACCGTATATTCTCGCTCATAGGCGGGTGTTGAACAATGAGAACACATGGACACAGGGAGGGGAGCACTACACACTGGGGTCTGTTGGGGGGAAATGGGGGAGGGGCGGGGGGTGGGGAGGTGGGAAGAGATAGCATGGGGAGAAATGACAGATACAGGTGAGGGGACGGAAGGCAGCAAAGCACACTGCCAAGTGTGTACCTATGCAACAATCTTGCATGTTCATCACATGTACCCCAAAACCTAAAATGCAATAAAAAAAAAAAAGAAAAAAAAAATAAATAAAATAAAATTATAAACAAATGACTTGACCTAATTGACATTTTTAGGACACTCCTCCTAAGAACAGCAAAAGTGCATATGAAACATTTGCAAAGACAGATTATACTCTGGATCATAATTCAGGTCAGATAAAGTATATTCTCTGAACACAATGAAATTAAAATAAAATCAGCAATAGGAATGTCTATGGAAAATCTCAAAATATGTAGAAATAAAATAACATTCTCTTAAATAACTCATGTCAAAGAAGAAACTAACATAAAAACTAAAAATTGTTTTAGCTGAATGAAAATAAAAACACAACATACCAAACTTTGAGGAATGCTCCTAAAGCAGTAATTGGGACAAAATTTATAGCACTGAACACATATATCAAAAATAAAGAGCAGGAGGAGTAGAAGAAGGAAGCCTCAACTGGATTATCTCAGCATTGATTTTGAGAAATTAGAACGGCAATGTAAATCCAAAGGTAGCAGAAGAAATAATTAAGATGAAAGTGGAAGTAAATGAAATAAAAAAAAAAGTAAGAGAAAAACCATAAGACCAAAATCTCATTCTTTTTATTTACCAAAAATATTGATAAACCTCTAGCCAGACTTTTTACATACAGACACACATCCACACGAGAGAGAGAGAGAGAGAGAGAGAGAGAGAGAGAGAGAGAGAGAACAAATGAGAAGTTAAATCACTACAGATTCTATAGATAAAGGAACATTATAAAAAACTTTATGCTAATACATGTAATAACTTAGATGAAATGGACAAATTCTTTGAAGGACACAAACTATCAACACTCACGCAAGAAGAAATCAATGATCTATATAGAACCATATCAAAAAAAATAGTTTTTAGCATTCAAAGTTTTTCCAAAACAAAATTCCAAGCCCAGATGACTTCACTGTTCAAATCTGCCAAACATTTAACAAAGAAGTAGCAATTCTACACAAACTCTTGCAGAAATTTGAAACGTGAAGAAATAGTTTCCAACCTATTCATGACACTAGAATTTTTCTGGTACAAAAATCAAAGATGTTATAAGGAAAGAAAACTACAGATTAATAACTCTTATGATCATGGATATAAAATTTCTAAGAACATTTTAGCAAAATGACGTCAACATTTTATATTAATGATAGTATATCATGATCAACTTGAGTATATATCAGAAATGCACAGTTGATTCAGCATTCAAAAATTAATGTAATTCACCTTCATGTCGTTTGTTCTCACATTGAAAACAAACTATATCATCATCTCAGTAAATACAGAAGTACGTTTGACAAAATCCAACATTATTTTGGTTAAAAACTCAGCAAACTACAAGTAGAAGAAAACTTCCTCAACTCAATAGAGGCAGCTACATAAAACAAACAGCTAACATCAAACGTATTGATAAAAGACAGAATTTTTTCCCTGAGAACAGCAACAAAGCAAGGATGTCCATTCTCACCAGTTACATTCAACATTGTACTGGAGATTTTAGCCAGGGATATAAGGTAAGAAAAGTAACTAAAGGGCATTCAGTTTGGGAAAAAAAAAAAAAGGAGCAAAACTGTCATTATTCACAGATGACGTGATTGTCTATGTAAAAAACACAATGGAATGTACAGTAAAGTAAAACTAATATGTGAATTTAGAAAAGTTTCAGGATACAAGATCAACACACAAAAATAAATCATATTTCTATTTGCCAGAAAAAGAAAAATTAAAAGTTGAAATTTTTAAATATATCGCTTACAATAGCATCAAAAATATGAAATTACTAGGATAAATACGATAAAATATATGCAAGATATGAACACATTAAACTAAAAGATAATGTTAACAGAAACTGAAAAAGACCTAAATAAATATGTACGATGTTTATGAATCAGAAGGCATATTGTGAAACTGTCCATTTTTCCCAAATTAATTAAAATTGATCTATAAATTCAATTAAATCACAATCAAAATTGAAGCAGGCTTTTTTGGTAGAAAATGGCAAACTGATTCTAACAACTCATATGGAAAGGCAGAGTGCCTAGACTATTCAAATGAACTTTGAAAAAGAAGATCAAAATTGAAGGATGACTTCTACCCGATTTAAAGACTTATTAAAAGCTTCAATAATCAAGAATGTAAGATATTGTCATAAAACACCAACACAGAGGGGGAGTATCACACACTGCCATCAGCTGGGGGGGCAAGGGGAAGGACAGTGGGGAGTGGGGAAGGTGGGGAGGGATACCATGGGAAGAAATACCAGATACAGGTGATGGGGGGATGAAGGTGCTAAACCACCTTGCCATGTATGTACCTATGCAACAATCCTGCAAGATCTGCACATGTACCCCAGAACCTAAAGTACAATTAAAAAAAAAAAGTAATAAGTAGATCACTGTAATAGAATAGTCCAGAAAGAAACCCAAACATATATGCACATTTGATTTCTAATAAAGGCACAAAGACAATTCATTGGTGCAAGGAAAATGTTTTAAACAAATGGTCCTGCAACAATTGGATATCTGTATGCAAAACAGAACTTTGATCCACAGCTCACAACACAAACATTAACTCAAAAAGGGTCGTAGACCTGAATGTAAAAACTGAAAAAACTTTCAGAAGAAAACCATAGCAGAAAGCTTTTGTGACTTCAGTTAGGCAAATACTTCTTAACTATGTCACCAAAATCATGATTTACAAAATAACAAATTGATAAATAGGACTTCATCAAAATTTAAAACTTCTCCTTGAAAGACATACTTGAAACAATGAAAAAACAAGCAACAGATTTGTAGATAACATTTGCAAAGCGTATATTTGAAAAAGGACTTGTATTCAGACTATATAAAGAACTCTCAAAATCAGCAATAAGAATGAAGCAACCCAGTTTTTGAAAAGGTAGAAGACAAAAGATTTAAACAGATACTTCAACAAAAATGTATATATACAAATGGCAAGAAAGCATATGAAACAATATTCAACATTAGCCATTAGGAAAATGCAAATTAAACCACAACCATATATGTTTGTGGTTTATATATTAAACCATAACTATGTACCCATTAACATAGCTAAAAAAAATTAAATAAGCATATGAAGTATTGGCAAGGATATGGCAGGACTACAACTCCTGTATCCTGCTAATGAGAATGTAAAAGGGTAGAATTGCCCTGGAAACTGTTTGGAAGCTTCTGTAAAAGTTAAAAACGTACATACCACAAAGTCTTGTACATAAATGTCTATAAGACATATATTTGTAATAGCCCAAAACTGTAACAGTCTAAAACTCCATCAACAGGTAAACGAATGAACAAATTGTGGTATATCCTGTAATGGAATACTACTCAGCAATTAAAAAAAGAGAGAGACTTATTAGTATATACTACAAACATGGAAGGATTTCAAAATAATTATGCTGGGTGAAAGAAATCAGATAGAAAGTAGTACTTACTGTGTAATTCCATGTATGCCAAAATATAGAAAACGTAAACTAATCCATAGTGATAGAAAGCAGATCCATGGTTGCCTAAGGACATGGCAGAGGTGAGGGAGAGGTTTGTGCAGGATGAGAGTGAGAGATGACAAAGAAGCATGAGGAAACTATTGGGGGTGATAGATATGCACCCTATCTTGAATGTGGTCATGATTTCATGGGTGCATCATACACCCAAACTTGTATACCTTAGGTATGTGTAGTTTATCATATGCCATCTCTCCTCAATAAAGCTATTATCAAAAAAAGCATGCATACCTAATATGACAATTTTATTTATCTATTTTTAAATTTTAGATTTAGGGGATATGTCTATGTGCAGATTCATTATATGGGTATATTGCTTGATGCTGAGATTTGGGCTTCTCGTGATCCCATTGCCCAAATAGGGAACATAGTACCCTATAGGTAGTTTTTGCAAACTTTGGCTTCCTCCTCCCTCCCACCTTTTGGAATCTCCAGGGTTCATTGTTCTCATCTTTGTGTCCATGTGTACCCAGCTTTTAGCTTTCACTTATAACTAAGAACATGGGGTATTTGGTTTTCTGTCTCTGCTTTAATTTGCTTAGGATAATGACCTTCAACTCCATCCACGTTGCTACAAAGGACATAATTTCTCTTTCTTTTTTTTAATATTTTTTTCTCTTTCTGTTGCCAGGCAGGAGTGCAGTGGCATGACCGTGGCTCACTGTAACCTCCACCTCACGGGTTCAAGCAATTCTCGTGCCTCAGCTTCCTGAGTACCTGGGACTACAGGTGCACACTACCACACCAAGCTAATTTTTGTATTTTTAGTAGAAACAGGGTTTCACCATGTTGGCCAAGATGGTCTCGATATCTTGACCTCATAATCCACCCGCCTTGGCCTCCCAAAGTGCTGGGATTACAGGCGTTAGCCATCGCACCTGACCAATTTTTTCTTATTAAGGCTATGCAGTATTCCATGATATACATGTACCACATTTACTTTATATAGGTCACCCGTTCACTGTTGATGGACACCTGGGTAGATTCCATGTCTTTGCTAATGTGAATAGTGCTGCAATAAACACATGAGTGCAGGTATCTTTTTGGTGGAATAATTTGTTTTCCTTTGGGTGTATACCCAGTAAGGGAACTGCTGGGTTGAATGGTAATTCTATTTTTAGGTTTTTGAGAAATCTCCACATTATTTTCCACAGGGACGAAACTAATTTAAATTCCCACCAGCAATGTATGTGTTATCTTCTATCCACAACCTCTCCAACTCATATTATTTTCTGAAGTTTTAGTAGTAGTCATTCTGACTGGTGTAAGAGAGAATCTCACTGTGGGTTTGATTTGCATCTCTCTAACAATTACTGATATCGATCATTTTTTCATGTATTTGTTGGCTGCTTGTATGTCTTCTTTTGAGAAATGTCTGTTCATACTAATATAACAATTTTTAAAAGAGGATGAAGGACAGAAAAGAGAGTACAAGTTATTCCTTCTATATTACATATAAAAATATTTTATAATGAGGAAAATGGGGCAATTAAAATAACTTACCTGTAGGGACACAGAGTATCTTATACAGCATGGTCTCACTATCAGTGCCTTATTATATAAATTTCTGCATTTAAAATCAAAGATCAAGTATATAAAGTTAGCAAAAGACTTTCTATACTTATAAAATTAAAATCGCTTTGCTTATAAATATATTTAAATGATTTTATAAAAAGTGAAAAATGTGAAATGATATATAAAGTTTCCCTTATATATTTATCTGTGAACTTTTTTATATTTAAGAAAACATATAACATAAAATGTTCATAAAGTATATAGATTTTAAAAGCATAATCATAATAAAATATGATTCCATATGTCAAAGGCAACTGCTATTTGTTTAAAAATAAAACTAGAAAGACAGATATCAAATGTATTTAGCACAGACACTTGAAAATGTAATTATCATATGGTTGTGTATTTTGATCTTTTTTCTTAATAATGAATCAAAGTATTTCCACAATCACAGCAAAACTGCAACAAATTTGCTACTTAACTGATTAGGGAGTTTTAGTAAACTCTGGGTATGTGGCTATTGTTCTTTGACTCTTTTCAAGCCTTTGCTTCCCTTAATAAATTATATTGATTGGAAAGATACAGGCCATGATCTTAATTCCACATTCTGCTTGTCCCTCACCATTTGGTAGGACTGGATAAAATTTCCAGTATTTCTCTCACTCTGAAGTCTTTTCGGGTTTAGTATAAATAGTTGTATTGCAAGTCAAGCATCTCAACATTTCTATAAAACACAAAATAGGATATGTCCAAATGCTATATTTTTCAAGGCTATTAAATTCCAACATTAAGCTCAAACTTGAACTAGCCCTGTAGGGCGAATTGCAAGAAACACACTCATAAATTCTCTGAATTCAGCAGCACTCACTTGGACAGTTTGCATGCTTCATGAATGTTCTCAAGAGACTTGTTTTTACTTTGGATTCCTCCTTAGAATATGCATGCTCATTTATAAATATTATGTATATATAACTCTACTCGCAGAGTATACATCATAAATACATTAAAAGATTTCCAAAAATAAGAATGAAATAAGCCATATTTTTAAAACAAGTATTTTATAAATTGATAGAGCAAGTATCCTTGTTCCTATCACTAAAGATATATCACTGTGAATAAAAGGTCTGGTTCTTAATTCAGCTCAGTTCAGTACAGGTTTTAGTGGCCAACATAGCTAAACAAGCTACCCCGCACAGAAATCTTTAAATGGGTTGCGGCGAGGAGGAGAGCCTGATTATCTTGCTAAATAAGTCTAGATACTCATTTATCAATTGCACAGGATTCACTTGGTGTTTTGGATGCATAAGTTTTTTTTGTTTTGTTTTGTTTTTGTTTTTTTTTGTTTTGTTTTGTTTTTGAGACGGAGTTTCGCTCTTGTTACCCAGGCTGGAGTGCAATGGCGCGATCTCGGCTCACCGCAACCTCCGCCTCCTGGGTTCAGGCAATTCTCCTGCCTCAGCCTCCTGAGTAGCTGGGATTACAGGCACGTGCCACCACGCCCAGCTAATTTTTTGCACTTTTAGTAGAGACGGGGTTTCACCATGTTGACCAGGATGGTCTCTATCTCTCGACCTTGTGATCCACCCGCCTCGGCCTCCCAAAGTGCTGGGATTACAGGCTTGAGCCACCGCGCCCGGCTGGATGCATAAGTTTTAAATGTCTTGAGACAGATGGTCATTTCATATAAGCTTTAATCAATATATCAAGGTAAAATAAGCAGAATGTGATATATTAATAACTGTCTGCAAAAAATAATGTCTTCAATCCACATATCAAATAATTTTCTAGAAATTTTATTTTTTTCTCAGCCTACTTATTTTTTACTTTATTAGCATGTTGTTTTTGACCTTCCTATGTACCAATCAGCTTGTGCTAAAAGTAGAAGTGTAGCTCTGTCATTTTCTGGTGTTTCTTTTTTTTTTTTTTTTTTTAAACAGCTTTATTAAGGTATAATTGATACACTTAATAATTGACTGCACAAATTTAAAGTATACAATGTGATTCGTTTTGACGTAAGTATACACCTGGGAAACCATAACCACAATCTCTATACTGTCTTGATGATGCAACATCATATTGTCTTAAATTAGGTCATGCAAGTCCTCTGACTTTAGTTTTTTTCAAGGAAGTCTGGGCTATTCCAGGTCTTTTATATTTCCACAAGGATTTTAGAATCAGTTTGTCTATTTATACACACACACACACACACACACACACACACACACAATCTGCTGGAACTTATATTGAGAATGCATTGATTCTATAAATAAATTTGTGTAAAATTTTTATCTTAACATTTTTTAGTCTTCTTTGCCAAATTTCTATTATCCTATCAACGATTAGAGAGGCATTAGTAACTGACTAAAATTGTGGCTTTATCTGTCTATACTTGCAGTTCTATCCGTTTCTTGTGCTATGCATTTTGAAGATCTATTATTAGGTACATGAAGATTTAGAATTGTTGTCTTCTTGGTAAACTTATCCATTTATCATTATGAAATGATCTTTTTCCCTAGCAAGAATCTTTTCTCTGAAACCTGCTTTGTCCAATTTAAATATAATCACTCCTGATTGATTTATACAGTTAATATAAGCATAATGTATTTTTTCATTCTTTTACTTTTAACATGTTCATTTTTTTATATTTAAAATGCATTTCTTTTCCTTTCCTTTTTTTCTCGGAGACACAATCTCACTCTGTGCCCAGGCTGCAGTGGTGCGATCATGGCTCACTGCAACCTCCATCTCCCAGGTTCCAGTGATTCTCCTGCCTCAGCTTCCAAAGTAGTTGGATCTACAGGTGCATGCCACCATGCCCAGCTATTTTTTTTTTTTTTTTGTATTTTTAGTAGAGATAGTGTTTCACCATGTTGTCCAGGCTGGTCTCAAACTCCTGACCTCAGGTGATCTGCCCACCTCGGCCTCCCAGAGTGCTAGGATTACAGGCGTGATCCACCGCGCCCAGCCTAAAGTGCATTTCTTGTAGGCACCATACATACTGTCTTGCTGTTTAATCAAAAAATCCATGCTTTTCCATAAAAAAGAACAAGATCATGTTCTTTGCAGGGACATGGAATGGAGATGGAGGCCATTATCTTTAGCAAACTAACGCAGGAACAGAAAACCAAATACTGCGTGTTCTCACTTATAAGTGAGAGCTAAATGCTGAGAACTTAAGAACACAAAGAAGGAAACAACAGACACTTGGGATCTGCTTTAGGGTGGAGGGTGGAAAGAGGGAGAGGAACAGAAAGAAAAAAAAAAAGTTGGTGGTGAGTTTAATGCCTGAGTAATGAAATAATCTGTACAATAAACTCCTGTGACTCGAGTTTTCCTATGTAACAAACCTGCACATGTACTCCTAAACCTAAAAGTTTTTTTTGAATCCCTGATTTTCACTTGAGATATTTAAAGTGTTTACATTTAATGTAATTATTTCTATTGTAAGTTTTCAGTCTTTACTATTTGTTTTCTATTAGTTTTGTCTTTCAGTTTCCTTTTTTCTTCTTTTGGATAAATTAAATATTTTTATAAGTTCATTTTATTTCCTTTGTTGGTTTACTGCCCATAATTCTTTGTCTTTTTATTTTAGTAGTTTTAGTGGTTGCTTTAAGGTTTATAGTATTCATCTTTATGACAGTTTACCTTCTAGTAATCCTATAACACCTCCTATACATTATAATATTTTTATAATATCATACTCCAAGTTATCGGCTTCCCCCTTGTGCTAGTGTTGTCATATCTTTTGCTTTTACACGTGTTATAAACCAACACTATGTGGCTGTCTTTATTTAAATGGCCAATGATCTTTTAAACATATTTAAAAATCAAGTTTTAAATTCTATATTTTATTATGTAGCTACAATTTCCAGTACTCTGTCTTCCTTTGTCTAGGACCATATTTCCATCTGGTATCATTTTTCTTTAGCCTGAAGCAATTCCTTTAATATTTCTGTAGTGACAGTCTGTTAGTGATCAATTCTTTCCATTTTTGGGTATCTGAAAAAAGTATATTTGCCTTCACTTTAAATATTTTTATTGGATATAAAATTCTAGGTTGATTTTCTTTTTTTCTCAGTATTTTAAAGATGCTGCTTCACCATTTCCTCACTTTCATTGTTTCAGATAAGAAATGTGGTTTCATTAGGAAAAATAGCTAATGGATGCTGGGCTCAATAGCTAGGTGATGGGTTGATAGGTGCAGCAAACCACCATGGCACATGTTTACCGATGTAACAAACCTGCACATCTGTACATGTACCCCAGAACTTAAAATAAAAATTTCTTTAAAAAGAAATGTACTTTCATCCTCATCATTCCTCTGGCTACTTACATAAAATTTTCTCTTTATAACTGGCATTGACTAATTTGAATAAAACATATGATGGTGTAGTGTTCTTAACAGTTCTTATGCTTCCAAGTTCTTAACAGTTCCTTTAGTGTAGGCCTATATTTTTCAACAAATTTGGAAGGAAAATTGTTCATGATTTGTTCTAACAACCTCCTCTTCTCCTTCAGGGACTCCAGTCAGACACATATTCACATATTAGGCTACTTGAAGTTTTCCTATAACTCACTGATGTCCTGTTCATTTTTCATTCTATTATATCTGTTTTATTTTTTACTTTTTTAGTTTCTACTGTTATGTCTTCATGTTTACTAATCTTTTCTTCTACAATGTCTAATAGGCTGTTAATCCCTTCCAGTGTTTTTTTCATCCCCTTCATCACAGTTTTCTCCCCAGATGTTCATCTGGGTGTGTTTTATGCCTTCTGTGTGTCTAATTAACCTGAGGACATACATAATACAATTATAATAATTGTTTAATGTTCTTGTCTGATAATTTTAGTATCTATCAGTTCTGAGTTGCTTTTTATTTACTCTCTCCTCATTATGACTAGTATTTTTGTGATTCTTTGCCAGCCTCATAAGTATTTATCAAGTACCAGACATTGAGAGCTTACCTCACGGGGTGCTGGGTATTTTTGTGTTCCCTACAAATATTCTTGAGCTTTGTTCTTAAATGCAGTAAAGTTACTTGGAAAGAGTTCAGTCCTTTTGGATCTTGCCATTGATAATCATTAGATGGCACTGAAGCAATGCTCAGTCAGGGAATAATTATTACCCATCACTGATGCAAGACTCTTTATGCACTCTACTAAATACTTCATGGATCGTGTGCTTTTCCAGTCCAGTCGTGGAAACAGAAACTGTTTCTAACGATGCATGATCAACAAGTGCTATTACCGCTCTTCTTTTCAGATAGTTCTTTCTCTAACACCAGATAGTTTTGTCACATGCATGCACTAGTCAGTACTCAGCTGAATACTTGAGCAGAAACCTCTGTGGATCTTTGGAGTGCTTTCTTTTTTGAGACAGTTTCACTCTGTTGCCCAGGCTGGAGTACAGTGACACAATCTCAGCTTACTGCAACCTCCAGCTCCTGGGTTTAAGCAATTCTCATGTCTCAGCCTCCCACGTAGCTGGGACCACAGGTATGTGCCACCACATACAGCTAATTTTCAGTAGAGACGAGGGTTTTGCCATGTTGACCAGGCTGGTCTCAAACTCCTTATCTCAAGTGATCCACCCACCTCGGCCTCCAAAAGTGCTGGGAATTCAGGCATGAGCTGCTGCACAGCCCTGGACTGCTTTCTTTGTGCAGCTTTCTCTTCTCCAGTACTTTGTTTTGTGATCTTTAGTGGCATCGGTTGTTCTGTGCTTTCAGCTACATTTCTTCAACTATGGGATCCACGTTGGTTCCTCTTTCACAGCTTGAAAACTCTGGGGCTCATGTCATTTGTTTTCCACCTCTCAGGAATCACTCTCTTATTGCCTGCTGTTCAATGTCTTCAAAGCTGTTTTTCATATATTTGCCAGTTTTCCGGTTATTGCAGATGAAAGGGTAAATCTGGTCCTTGCCACTCATTCTATCTTCACCAGAAGCAGACATCTTCTTCATCTCTCAAAAATGGTTGTCATATTAAGGTTAGGTGTCAATTTCACTGAATTAAGGGATACCCAAATAGCTAGTGAAGCATTATTTCTAGGTGTGTCTGTGAGGGGTTTCTGAAAGACACTGACATTTAAATCAGTGGACTGAGTAAGGAAGATCTGCCCTAATCCGAGAGGATGGGCACTATCCAATTGACTGAATGCCCTGATGAAACAAAACTGCAGAGGAAAGGTGAATTTGCCTTCTCTCTCTTCTGGAGCTGCAACACTCACTTTCTCTTGCCCTTGGACATAAGAACTACAGGTTCTCCAGACTGTGGACTCTGGGACTTGCATGAGTGGCCCCCTGGTTCTCAGGACTTTGAACTCGGACTGGACCATGACTCCCTGCATCTCTCTGTTGCAGGCCACATGGAACTTCTTAGCCTCCATAATCACATGAGCCAATTTCCCCAGTAAACACCTTCAGAGAAATGCAAATCAAAACCACAACGAGATACTATCTCATACCAGTCAGAATGGTTACTATACAAAAGCCAATAAACAACAGATTCTGGCAAGGTTGCCAAGAAAAGGGAATGCTTATACACTACTGATGGGAGTGTAAATTAGTTCAGTTACTGTGAAAAGCAGTTTGGAGATCTATCAAAGAACTTAAAACAAAGTCATTATTTGATGAAACAATCTCAATACTAGGTATATACCCAAAGGAAAATAAATTGCTCTACCAAAAAGACACATGTGTATATTCATTGTAGCACTATTCACAATAACGATGGCATGAAATCAACCTAGATGTCCATCGACTATAGACTGGATAAAGAAAATGCGGTACATACACTATAGAATACTACGCAGCCTTAAGAAAAAAAAAAACCAAGATCATATCCTTGGCAGCAACATGGATGGAGCTGGAGACCACTATCCTAAGCAAACTAAAACAGAAACAGAAAAACAAATACCACATTTTCGCTTATAAGTGGGAGCTAAACATTGAGTACACATGGACATAACATGGGAACAATAGACATGGAGACTACCAGAGGTGGGAGGAAAGGAAGGGCATAGGCTGAAAAGCTACCTATTGGGTACTATGCTCACTGCCTGGGTCCAATATGCTCATGTAACCATCCTACGCATGTACCCCCGTATTTAAGATAGAAACTGAAATGTCATAAATAAATAAAAACGTCTCTCTATATGTGTGATATATGTTCAAAGTCATACAACTGGTAGACATAAAATTGTTTTCTAAAGAGATATATAGTTCCTGTTGTTCCTGTTTCTCTAGAAAACCCTGATTAGTAGGTGGTGTGGATTTTTTGTGTGATTGTCAACAAATGCACAGAAAATATTATAAACTAAGATCAGTGCTAGGAAGTAATGCAATGCTTTTAACTTCAAACTTTTAACCATGGAAACTGACTGGCTATACATGAGAAAACACTTAAGAAAGTTAGTCGGTGAAGAGTAGGAGAAACCTCTCCAAGAAAAGAGAGTGCTTGTAAAAGATAAATAACAGGAAGACGTGTGGAGCATCAGAGCTGAGAGAATCAGAGCTGAGAAGTGTGGAGCAGGAGGGCCCAGGCACATGGCAGGGAGTCTGATCGAACAAAGTTTGAAAACCTTGGTAAGTATTTTAGACTTTATTTGAAAGCAATCAAAAACCACAAATGACATTTAGTATAGGATATTAACATAATCAGATTAGTGTTTTGAAAAGACTACTGGGTTTGTTGTTGTTGCTGTTTCTTTCAAAAAATAAAAAAGACAGAGAAAAAACTAGATGAAAATCTAGTTGTCCTTGACCTAAACTAGTACATTGGTGAAACCAGCCCAATAGTTCCATAGAACTAAAATTTACTGTCTTTTTGAATAACCATAGGAACTGACCCCCTTTTTTTTTTTTTTTTTTTTTTTTTTTTTTTTTTTTTTTTTTGAGACAGTCTCACTCTATTGTCCAGGCAGGAGTGCAGTGGTGCTATCTCAATTCACTGCAAACACTGCCTCCCAGTTTCAAGCAATTGTCCAGCCTCAGCCTCTCCAATAGCTCGGATTATAGGTGCTGCCACTACACTGAGCTCATTTTTTGTATTTTTAGTAGAGACGGGGTTTCACCATGTGGACGGGCTGATCTTGAACTCTTGCCCTCGTGATTTGCCCACCTTGTCCTCCCAAAGTGCTGGGATTACAGACGTGAGCCACCACACCCGGCTGACCCTCCTAGTATTAAAGCTTAAAACTTGCATATACCTTATTTGAGCTTCTTTCTCAGGAAACCAACCATAAGGCCTTCCAGAGAGTATCAAGGAACTAAAACTTACCAGGTCATTGCATCTGGACAATGAGACATCTTCCTTACCCCTCTCTAATTCATGTGTTTCCACACTTAGTTGCATTCCTTCCCCTCTATGTAACTCCACGACTGTAGTTGGTCAGGGAGATAGATTTGAGACTGATCTCCTGTTCTCCTCAGCTGTAGCACACAAGTAAAGATTTCTTTCCTGGCAATACTCATTGTCTCAGTGACTGACTTTCTGTAAGGCGGGCAACAAGATCTAGACTGAAATCCGGGCATTTCGGTAACATTAGAAGGAAGCTCAAACATACATGGGAAGGAAGAAGAAAATAATGTACCAATGTCAGCCCACAGAGCATACAGGGTTGGGATACCTTTGCCACAGAAGGGTGAGGAAGAGGACAAACCTTAGGCAGTATAGTGTGTGGTTAAAAGTGCCCTAGACCATAGAGCACAACAGACTTAGGTTCAATTCCTGGCTCTGCCACTGGCCACTTGTGAGACTGCGGGTAACTTAATTTTCCTTATATTACAGATAAACTGAAACTCAAAGCATTTAATCACATCTACCTTGCACAGTTCTAGTGTGATATGTAAGCCTCACAGTATAATTCTAACTCTATGGTAATTGCACAATATATGATACCTCTGAGGGGTAGTAGTATTGTATAATTAAGTCAACTCAGGAAGACCAATATATATTCAGGGTCACACAGCTGTAGACACAAAATTGATTTTTTAAAATTATCTTTTAGCTCACATAGATAATTGATCATAAGAATTATATCAATTTACAATCCCGCAAAAAAATATATCAACTTCAAACTCTGGCACCAACATTAAAATGGTCATAAATAGCATTATTTGAGCAAGCAAGATATTAAATGATTGTGTTCTACTTCTGGACTTCCAAGCAAAAATATTTATTTCAGATACAAATGTTAAAATGCATGGTACTTATATGACTGCAGAAGTCTAGATCAAAGGTTAGAGTGAAATACAGAATACAGACAACAATATTATGACATCAAAATAATCTGTTGTCATGTGATTTTAATATCTGTTATTTTTCTTTTATTCTTTGACATGAATTGAAAAAGACTATAGTGTTACTCAAAGTAATCTATATTTGCAAATTTATATGGGAATATGGAGATAACAACTATATAAATCCCTAAAGAGCATATACATTTTCAATTTGGCTTACCAAGGCAATGCACATTATGGTTTATCCTACACATATGCTGGCCATCATCAAAGTCACCTTCAATGAAAGACTTGGGGGAGTAACAGCTTCAGGAGTTAATTCTCCCCACTCATGAATCTACCTCATCTCTATATAGTATGCAAATTTCCTTGGAGATATTCCAGAGACTGAATACTATAGGAAAAAAAATGTTTGGAATTAAAATATCTGTCTTCTCTGATTAAAATTCCAGTAGATATACCTTTTAAGGAGAAAAGTTTTTGAGTGCACTTACAATTGGACACTTTTAAAGTTTCTTAATTATTTACACTTTCTATGTTTCAGCCAATATAATGACAAGGCTGAATGAGAGCTAAAGAGCTCTCTTTTACTTGAATGTATGGATCAAATTCCATAAAGATTAATAGGGCCAGAGAGTGGACTGTTTCCACTTCAACTCATTTTGCTGCCTCTCTAGGCAAATCACATAAAGCTGAAAATTCACCTGTTTGTAATCAACAGCTTAGCCTCTAATACCATCACAGTTTTCTCTGTAAATATTGCCTGAGTACTTGAAAAAATCATCTTAAAACATATTTCTCAAGTGGCAGGCATAATTGGTATAATATGAGTTAGTATAATATTTAGATTGATTATGGTTATTTTATACCTTCCCCATATTTTTATATGTAACAGGGCATAACAGAAATAGTGCTGATTAGGGATATGGGAGACCTGACCTTCAATGCTAACCCTGACTCTTTAATTTTTCTTTTGGTTTGAAAAGGTAATTTTTGATATTTGAGTTAGCATTAGTTAAAATGAGGTTATTTAGACTAGGTGCTAAGAAAGTTTTCACCTGATGTTTTATGAATCTCTAACCAAGGTCACGTTGATGATGAGATATGTCCCAATAGTTGAGGTAATACAGGTTTATGCAAAGGTGAATCTAATGTGCTGTTGTGAGCATAGCATAGAAGGAAGCTCGCCATTGTATTAATGTAGATTTATCACCAGGTGGAATTTGAAGTGAACAGGTAATTATTTTTTTCCTTCTAATTTTGTTGTCACCTCAGATTTACAAAGTTGAGTTAAACATATGTTCTATAAAAAGCCCTTATCTTGTTTTATTTTTTATTTTTATTTTTTGCTTAATTTTTAATGCCTATTTCCTTTCCCTTTCCTCCTCATGATCTTGGCTATGTATGTAACCTTGTAAAAGATATCATGTTAGTGTACAAGTGTGTTTTGGGGTTTTCAGTTTATATAAATGATGCTATTCTGTAGTTCTTGACTGTTCCTTAATTTATAATTCAAAACTATGCATTATGAACATAAGGTGTGGAATAATATACGTTGGAGACTCAGAAGGGTGGGGGGCAATGGATGAGAAAGTACTTAGTGGGTACAATGTATCTTATTCAGGTGATGGTTACCCCAAAGTCCAGACTTCACCACTGTGCAATACTTCCATGTAACAAAACTGCTCTTGTACCCCCTAAATGTATACAAATAATAAAAACTATGCTATATGGTATGATATTTAAAAATCTATCCATTTTTCTACATGTATCCATCCAGCTTATTGATTATGATAAATTACTTATTTTTCCAGAAATGAACACACAGATCACCTCAAATTATTTATTAACATAAATACACTGTACTCCAATTGAAATTTAAAGTTCAGCACAAACAGCATGTCAGCAAGGGAAGAAGGGGAAATCTGATGATCTTAGACACTTCTCTTTGATAGACCTGTGTGATATTTTTTAATTAGGCGAACAACCAGAAGCAGGGATTGCTAATTCATAACCACGTCATTCTTAATTTCACTACTAACTGCCAAATTGATCTCCAGAATGGCCGTATCTTTCTTTTTGGGCATTGTTCCAGGAAAACTCTACTTCTTTTGGTTGCCACCAGCAGCTTCCATCTCCTGTCCCTGTAACTCAACCATTGGCCTCCAATGCTACCACTGAGTGGGAGAAAGGGATGGGGAAGACACATTAGTTCCTTCCTGCCTTAGCTCAAACATGACACATCTCACCCTGAGACCAGCAGCCAGAACTAGTTACTTAAGTCCAAGGACGCCTCGAAAATGTAGAAGACTCCATGAATATTTCATGAGCAATGTCTGCACCATGATT
Organism: Saimiri boliviensis; assembly: GCF_048565385.1. NCBI lineage: Eukaryota > Metazoa > Chordata > Mammalia > Primates > Cebidae > Saimiri > Saimiri boliviensis. The sequence goes on from NC_133449.1 coordinate 112,650,851, forward strand.
AAATTCCCAATTCTGAATGCTTTGGCTTGTTACAATACATGTTATGCCTTTATAATAAAGAAAAAAGTGTAAGTGATGATCAAAGAATCAGTTTTGTGTGTCACTGCCAGATTTAATCATGTCACTCCTCTGTTCACAAGCTGGCCATGGCTCCCCGCTGCCTAATAGGCTAAACTTCTTGGCCTAGTTTTCTCTCCAGCAATAGTAGATCAAATTTAGGATGACTTTTCAATCCCATAAATTTTTTATCAGTTTTTATTCAATCTTTGTGTAAATTGGAAGATAGTGATGGTCCCTTAAGAGTTGGTATGGGATTGAATGAAATTTAATAAGGTGCCTGACAGTTATGTGATTGTGATTTGTAGAACTTTCATTTTATAACCTTAAGCAACATTGACCTCAAGAAAGAATAGAATGAGGAACAAAAAGAATGAATATGTTATTCATCTTTGTTTAGTCTTTCTACTTGATAACTACTCCAATAAAAGTCAACATTAATTTCTGAATAAGACTTGAACAAATTCTTTCAAGAAAGTTGATTAATTACCAAGATATTTCATATACAATATGCAAGAAAACACAACAGATAAACAGATAAATGGATTTCACAAAGAGCACATTAATAAATAATATGAAAGGAGAGAAATGAACAACCAAAAATCAAAAACACGTAACTGAGTGATTCTCCTGAGGATATCCTCTGGGATTTTGGAGGTCCCTTTAACATACCTGGGTTTACTTTCAAACCCCAAGAGACGGCCCTGATTCTCTCAAGCAGAAAAAACACATCTTGAAGCTGTACTCTCCAATTATTTCAGTTGAGCACACAGTACAAATAGCTTTTAAGGTGAGCTGAAATATCTGAAAGTTTGCAGGCCTGCTTTAAAAAACATTTACCTCTGCCAGATTTTATAAAATGTCATTTCAATTATTTTTGCACAATAGCATTGAAGAAACATTTCCTTGATTAGCTTGACACGTGGTAATTTGGGTAGAGTTTAACTTTATTTATCCTTGACTAGAACAAATTGTCTCTCTGCCCTTGTTTACACAAAGTGCTGTTATTTTTTTCTCCTTTCATTTGTATAATCTGTGGCTTGGTTTTATCTTAAATGCTGGTAATTGGTACACTGAGGCAGACATTAACTGCATCAAATTCACAGCTAAGAAAGCAAAGTGATGTGTGGAGGAGAGGGTGGATAGATCCAATATATACATGAGACCTCTTAAACAAAAGCCAAGGATAATTAAAAACAAAAAGAAAAGAAAGAAACTCCTGGAAGAACAATGAACTAACAAAAAGTTTCCAGCTTTAGAAAAATAGGAAAACTGAAGAGGAAATATTTCTACCACGCCTTGGCTTCCATTGTATTTTATATTGAAAAATAATTACTTACTCTCAAATCTAGACATCTATAAATTAAGACCAGGGGAGACTCTAATACTTTTGCCTTACCCTAATGGGAAAAGTTTATATGTGAAGTTATTAGTCTGCTTTAAAGAGTATTACCACATTAAATGATATTCAGAAATGACAATTAGCCCAGAGAACATGTAAACCCATACACTACTGTGAATTTAGATGTAAATTTCATTCCTTTTATTATGCTACATTTAATGGAACCACACTGGAGTAGACTATGGAATCAAAGAAAACCTGGAGTTTAAAAGTCACCTCAGAGGCTCCTCCAACCCATAAAATGTTTTTACCTCTCTGTGACACATTTCATTATTACTTTATTGATTTAAATTTTATTCAATGCCAATTTGGCCTTTGTATGCAGTATCCTACATGGATTCTTTCATATAAAGGCTCAGTACTGAAAAAAAAAATTTTTTTAAAGAAAAGGGAATTTACCGAGCACCTACTAGTCACTTTTTTAAGACTTTCACGTATGCTAAGTTGTATAGTCCTCATAATCAAAATTTAAACTTATTTAATAGTTTCATATTTGTACTTTTTGCTTTTAGATTTTATTTTTTATAAAAATTAATAGATGTTCTCCCATAGAAATCTTGGGAAAATATTCAGAGGGAACTATGAATTATCTATAATCTACAGTCTTAATATAATCATGATTAAGCTTATATTCATTTTTCAGGTAGGTGCCTTCATTTTTAATGTAATTGGAATCATACAGGTTATGCAGTTTCTTGCCCTTCAATTTTTGCTGAAATTATATCATCAACACTTTCCTATGTCATTTTGAATTCTCTATCCATGATTTTGAAGGGCCCATTATGTTCCATTATTTGGTTGTACCGTAATTAGTCTAACCTCTCTGGTATTTTGGAGCCATGTAATTTACAGACATTCTTACTTCCTATGAAACCAGAATGCAACTACAAATGGTAACACTGTGAACTGCTATAGCCACTACCTCCCTTTCAAGGTTATTGCTGTAACCCAAATGAAATCTAAATGTTGACACAAAAAGTGTGTTAGCAAGGGATGAAAGGCTGGGGATAGCATAGAGAGATATTGAGAAGAAAATGTCAGCCAGATACACAGTACTCTGCTCTATTACTTACTCTGTTATTCTAGCCAAAATTTAAAAGGGCTAGGTTCAAAACATCCTGTCATTTGTGTCCTGGGCTCCAGGTCTTCCTGAGGCCTAGTTAAATTGGTGCACACCTCAGTAAACTCCTAATATAAATTATTTTCTTTTTCTGAGGGGCAATATTTTTTGGTTAGATTGCTTTCTACCTTATGGCCAAAGAGGCCCAAATGAACAAAATATTTGGTGTCTATAACAAAGATAATAACAGATGTTATTAGTCAGGGTTCTCAGAAAAACAGAATCAATAGAAAACATGCATCTATTATATACACACATACACATATATATATACATATCTTGTCATATATAAAATATAGTAAGTATCATATATAAATATCATAGGAAAATTATGAGGAATTGGCTCACGTAATTGTGGAAACTGAAATATCCCCAATCTGCCATCTGCAAGCTGAAGACCCAGGAAAGTCTAGTGGTGAAATTCAATCTGAATCTGAAGGCCTGAGAACCAGGTAAGCCAAAGGTATAAATCCCATGCTGAGTGGAGATTCCAAAATGAGGGAGGGTGGAGTGCAAGAGTTGAGAAACTACCTCTGGATACTGTGTTCACTTTTCAGACACTAGAAGTCCAAACCTCAGCATCATGCAATATGCCCTTGTAAGAAACCTGCATCTGCACCTCCTAAATCTAAAATAAAAGCAGAAATTTTAAAAAGAAAATGAAAAAAAAAAAAACAGTTACCAGTGTTACCATTTGTAGATACATTCTGGTTTCATAGGAAGAATCTCAGAAAAGTATGTGCCTCCCAAAATATCAGAGATGTTAGACTAATTATGATATAACCAAATAATGAAGCATAATGAAACATAAACTTATGTGAAAAAGAAAAATAAAAACAAACAAATGAGCAAAAATCTCATTCTAAGATCAGGAGAAGGTGAGATGAGACATTCTAGCTCAAGCGAGAGGCAAAAAAAAAAAAAAAAAAAAAGTAACAAACTCCTCATTGCTCTACCTTTTTGCCTCTTCAGGCCCTCAACAGGTTAAATGGTAACCACTCACACTGGGGAAGGTAATTTACTTTACTGAGTCTGCTGGTTCAAACACTCATCTCATCCAGAAATATCCTCATGGACATAACAAGAAATAATGTTTAACCTGATATCTGGGCATTCTCTGATTTATTCAAGTTGAAATATAAAATCAACTATCACAAGTCCACCTCATCAACTCGGTATTCACACACATTCCCTTAAGCCACACTTAATCTCCAGATAAAGACAATAATAAGGTCATAATTCCACCTAACATGATACAACTATCCTGCTTACAACCCAAAATGCAGTAACCCCTTTCCCAAAAGAGGAGGTAAAGTCCTTGAGTGAATATTACTCTTCTTTTCATCCTGTAACTTAAATACTATGGTGTCAAATTAACAATACTTGACACTATGATATAAAATCAATATGTCTTATGTTACATGATAAGAGAATAAGAGTGAGAAGAAAAAGAAAAACAAATACAGACACAACAGATGTTCATAACAAAATAAGGAGGAAAATTCATAACAATTACAGTCCTTCTTTCTGTAACTAGTCACATGATCAAAGAAGGTCATATGTATTACCTTCTTCCACTATCCATTACATATTTTCCTTGCCTTCAGCAAGCACTGCTACTAATTTTGGTTCTTTATCTGCTGGGGTTCTTTATCTTCATTCCTAAAGGGTCTGGGTCATCTGTTGTCTTTCCTGGATTGGGTTGTTTTAGTGTTCCAATTTACCATAATCACATAGCATGATACTAATAAGAGATACCCTAAAGAATCTCTTGTATTTAAAACCATACTCTTTTTCACCTCCATTGTAGAGTAAGTAGTAGCCTCCTTGGCAACTAGAATCAATCAGCCCAGCCAATCCCTTAACTCCCACTGTGTTGACTCAGAGGCATGAGGGGCCCAAAGTGGCTAGTTCACACTCTTAACTTCCAGTTCAGTTGAATTATTGTTGTATTTACTGGTGGAAGAATTTCCCCCTCTGGAACTGAATCTGTTAGGCCAGCAAAGCATAAAGTCACAGAAACAGGAAGCAAAAATTGTGCTAGTGAGTCACTAGAGGTAATAATGGGTGGTGCCACTTCATTACCATCCTTTAATTTCTAGATGATGAACCCTGGCTGTCCAAGTAACAGCATCATATACTGGACACTGATTCAGAGCATATACAGCCTCCTGGAGGACCTCACCCCTGCGCAATTACAGTGCCAGCCAAGACATTGCTGCATGGCTATTGAGTCTTCAACAGCCAAGTAATTGAGTCTTCAAAAGGCCATTCCACCATTCTATCAAGCCAGCTGCTTCAGGACCGTAGAAAATATGGTAAGACCAGTGAACTCCACAGCCACGGGTCCATCGCTGAACTTTTCTGTGAAGTGGGTTCCTTGATCTTAAACAATGCTGGGTAGAATACCATGATGACAGATAAGACATTCTAAGCCACAGATGGTAATTTTGGCAAAAGCACTACATGCATTGAAGACAAATCCATATCTAAATTGCCTATCCCAGTAAAGACAAAACATTGCTCTTTTCATATTGGAATGGATCTAGTGTAATCAACTGGCCACCAGGCAGCTGGCTGGTCACCATAGGGAATGGGGCCATATCAGTAGTCTCAGTGTTGGTCTGCTGCTGGCAGATTGGATATCAGCAGTGGCTGGAGCCAGGTTGGCCATGGCTAGTCCATGTTGCTGAGCTCACACAAAGCCACTATTCCTGCCACAATAGTTACCTTTTTTATGAGTCCATTCAGTGATGAAATTGATGGCTAAGGAAAGAAGCTGACTGGCAACCACAGAACAGATCATCTGCTCCACTTTATTAAAATCTTCCTCTGCTGCAGTCACTCTTTGGTGAGCATTCACGTGATACACAAATATCTTCACATTGTTTGCCCATTCAAAGAGGTCTATCAACATATCTCTTACCCAGATTTCTTTGTCACCAATTTTTCCATCATGTTCCTTCCAGGTCCCCAATTGTCCAGTGAAAACATTGGCAAACAGCCCACTAATCAGTATATAATCACACATCTGGCCTTTTCATTTTCCAAGCAATGTGAGGAACCATTGCACTTCTCAAAGTTCTCCTCACTGAGAAGACTTTCCTTTACCACTGTGCTTCTGCATTATCTCAGAGAGGAGCCGTAATGCAGAAATGTCCACTGTTGTGTGGTGCCTGCATATCACCAGGTCTCTGTCTTCTCTTCCTTTGTCAATTGATTGTAGGAAACTTCCCATAAAGTCATAGGTACAGGCAGGGAGAGAGAAATTAACTATTACACAGGTTCACTCTATTCCAAGCAGATCACATTGAAATTCAATATAGTTCATTTAAAATAAATATTTAAAGAGTGGAGTTCTTCCATTCCACAAGACAAGAGACAAAGACATGAAGGTTCCCAAAACAGCTCCCGTGAGGAATTATAAAAATAAATGAAAATACTTTGAATAATGAAAGTTATTGACAAATGCTGAAATGTTGTCTTGTACAAGCGGAAATCGACTTGTTCCATGTGGTTGCACAGCTTAGAATTTAGACCAATGAAATATAATTTTGTTTAATACAAGAAAAAGCATTCCAAAAGAGTGGAATACAAATTGGATTGGCTGCTTCAGAAAGCAGTGACCCACTGGAATAGTCCGGTATATAAATAATAATTATTAAGAGGATACATTAAGAAGGAAAGTCAAGATATTGGTAGAAAACTATTATGTGACATGTCAATTGACTTCCAAGTTTAATGGATTTTTTTTAACATAGGCTACTAAACAAGAAGATATCTTTTTAAAACTTAAAAAAAAAAATCAGAATAAATGTTGACTGCCTTTTCTTTGAGCAGCCAAAACAAAAGCTTGGTTAGGAATGTTATCCACTAGTGTGCTACTAAGACTATTTTTCCAAGACAGTATGAGAAAATGCTATTGAGAGTGAATACAAGTTATGGTTTAGAGGGAAGAAAGCCAATAACCAAGGAGACAGTGTCAAGTCCAAGGGTGAGAAGAAACAAGAAGTGAGAGAACTAATAACAAGATCAGGAGACTTTGAGAAAATGTCAGAAATCACTGAGGAACTAGAATAAACCAAGTGGGTCAGAAGAGCATGGTGAACAATGAGCAAGTGTTACCTTCTGCAGAGCTTCACGCCAGGCCTTAAAGAAACAATGACAAGATGGGAAATATGAGGAAACATACTTATGGAGACCAGCATATAATAGTATTTTTATCTCAAGCATTTACATTAAATTGTGGTGATAACTTTTAAGAATTTCGGAGCATTAATGAATATAGAATCAGTGATGGAAGTTCAAAATGCTCACAAGAAAACAAGTGAGTTTATTAAAATTTAAATAGAAGTGAAAATTCACGTATAGAAGGAAAAACCTAGATGAGGAAGAGCCATCGCACTGCAGTATTTTTGCAGTTTTTAATGTTTTTGTAATATTTAACTCTTGAGCTCTTCATAAGAGAGAATCTCTGGCTAAAGAACACCTCATGTTTTGTTTTTATTAAAATTGAACCCATAGGACTGTCGTGCATTCATGACATAGAGGCAAAGACCATGAGCTTTGAAATTGTAAAGGCACAAAGTTAAATTCCAGCTTTGCTGTTGCTATGTTACCTTGTGGAAAATGGCACTGGAAAACCAACTTTGTGCTTCAACTTTCCATCTAGCAATTAAGAGTTGTTCTGAGAGTCAAATGGGAACTATATCTGATCCATTTAGCACAGTTCTTGAAACATTATAGGTGTGCATTAAATTGTAGAGGCTTACGAGTTTTTCTAAAGGTTTTGTGTATTCATCTGCTCATTAATGAAAAGTTTATTGGCTATCAGAGTTGGCCTGATCTATTCAGCCATCACCATTACAAAGGTTATAGATTTTCACAAAATCTAAGTAAAAGGTGAAATCAGTGATGGCATCCAAATAAGAAGGGACACCCAAGTTAGAACTTGGAGCTACAATGAACTTTTCACGCTGCTTTCAAAGCAGAAAAGCCAAATGGTCTTTGTTATAAACAGATCTCTATTTATTGCAGTGTCATACCATGAAGTGAATAATGGCGTTGTTTAAGGGTTTATTAGCATCAGTCAAGAGCCCAATAGTAGAATTTCGGTTTAATCTGGACCAGTCAGGTTACCTCTAAACCTGATACCTACAATAGAGCTAATAGCAGATAATTTATTTGGATAAAATATATTCTAAGTTCAGCTTCTCATGGTTAAGACTGTCATTTTACTTAAGTTACAGTTTAAAAAGACAGCATACCAAAGATACGGCAAGGTTTGGCAGTTGACCCAAGAAATTGTACATGTAGTGGGTCAATTTTCAAAAAAAAACATTTTCAAAGTGCAATGATTCCACACTGTGCCTCTTGCATATAAACAATTAGAATGGACTCATAAACAGAAAATGTGGTAGCAGAGAAGAATGAAAAAAACTAGGATGAGATTACAGATAAAATTGTTTGCCTTGCAAAGGAGAGTGGAATAAAAGAGTAAGGAGAATAAAAGATGCCTTTCAGCAAAAAAAAAAAAAAAAAGAAGTATACACCAAAATCCCAGTCCATAACCACCATAAAATCCATAAATTATCAGCATGACTGCAATGTAAATAAATTGGTTGAATCTCTAGCTTAATTTCTCTATTACAAATTTTAAAAAGAAAGTCTCAAGAAGTAAAATGACTAGTGATTCTCTAAAGTGTATCTCATTTTTCTGGCAAAACCAGAAATAGAACCATAGTTATCTCACATCAATGGTATTTCCATGTTACATTTTCAAGTGATACTGCATTATGAAGGCCGTATCTTAGAAGTGCACCTTCAAAAAACATATATCATAGATGCAGAGGCAGTCCGGAGTACAGCCTGCTGGTTAAAACATTAACACCAGCAACAAACCTAGATTTGATTTTTTTTTTAACCATAGCTAGTTGTGTGGCTTTGAGTGGTGTGTTTGTTTTTTTTCTGAATTTTGCTTTGGTTTTTGTTTTCACCGTATTTCTAAAAAGTTTGTGTATTGATTGACTGGAGGGTGGTGAGAGATAAATATGCCAACCTCATCCAGTTATTGGTGTTTCTATAATATTAAATTATATAGCAAACATAAAGTACTTAGCATAGTCCCTCCACATACGAAGTATTTAATAAATGACAGGTCTTATTATGAAGGTCAGAATTTTGAATATATCTCCCTAATCAGACGGTTAGATCTCAAAGACATACTTCATTCTGAAATAAAACTTAACTATACAAGAAGGTAAAGTCTGATTATGTTTGCTGACTAGTTATAAAGGGTATCACAAATACAGGATATTTATTTTCAAACATAGATGAGGCACTCAAGCTGAGCAAATCATATGTTTTATGTTAAGTAAAGATTTGGGCTGATTTTTTAAGTGCATGAAAGTAAAGATTTGAGAAATCACCTGCAGAAACATGTAGAAAAATGCTGGAGCTAATCATACCCCATCAGGTCTACCTTTTGGTAGAGAACTTAGCCATGTTTGTGGAAAACTGTATCTTTCAGCCTCTTTCTGAGAGCATTCAGAGGCAAACGGTATTTGTTTTTATTTTTTATTTTTTCCTGTGGACAGTACAGCTCCACTACACAAACACACACACACACACACACACACACACACACACACACACACACACTTTTTTTTTCCAAGACAGAGTCTCACTCTGTTGCCCAGACTGGAGTGCAATGGCATAATCTCGGTTCACTGCAACCTTCACCTCCTGATTCAAGCCGTTCTTCTGCCTCGGCCTCCCAAGCAGCTGGGACTATAGGCATGCATTACCATGCCCAGCAAATTTTTGTAATCTTAGTAGAGACAGTGTTTCACCAAGTTGGCCAGGCTGGTCCCAAACTCCTGACCTCAAGTGATCTGCCCACCTCAGCCTCCCAAAGTGCTAAAATTACAGGCATGAGCCACCACACCTGGCCCACAGTATTTTTTTATGTCAACTAAAACAATAGGAGTTAAAAGTTCAAGTGAAAAGAACCTTTGAGTTCAAGTGAAAAGAATCTCTGGCAATGAATCCACTCTTGGAGGAAGTGGTTCTAGACTGCAGTTTTAGCCAATCTAGACCCTAAACTAGCATCAAGTACATGGCAGGGAAGCATAGGCTTTTACTGCTTTTGGTGTAGTGGTAGTTAGCAGTGGTAGTTTTCTTCTTTCAGTACAAACTTGGAAAGGCAAAAGGCAGTAGAGGCAAATGCTTGCATTTTTTTTTAGTTATTTTTGTTTCTTTTTCTCATTTGGAGGACAATCCTATAGAAGAACACAAAAATAGTGCTCTTTAGAGCCAAGTCATGGAATTATCAAGGGCAGAACTAAAAATACAACAGCCTCTGTACTGGAGAGGGGTTCAGATAAATCACTCTGGAAATAAGTAGAATTTGTTATTTTTGTTATTTGAAGATAATAGATAAGACAGGAAAAAGGCATGTACGACTGTATTAATCAGGATTCTCCAGAAAGACAGAATCAACAGGAAATAGGGAGGTAGAATGATGGAGGCTAATAACTCCCATGATAGGCTCTCTGCAAGTTGGAGAACCAGAGAATCCGGTGACCTGGCTCAGTCCAAGTCAGAATGTCTGGGAACAAAGAAAGCAGATGCTGTAACTCTCAGTTCAAGGCCAAAGGTCTGAGAGTCCTCCAGGAAGCTGCTGGTGCAAGTCCTACAGTCCAGAGGCCAAAGAACCTGGAGTTCTGATATCCAAGGGCAGGAGAAGAGCATCCCATTCTAAAAGAGAGAGAGAGACAATTCACCCTTCTTTGCCCTCGTTTCATTCAGTTTCCCAGTTGAACGGAAGATACCTGTCCACATTGAGGAGGATCTTCCGCCAACTCACATGAAATTTTTATTCTTGTAAAAATTTCAATGCTTATCAAATGTTAAAGTCATTACTTACACATCACAACATTCATTTGATAAATATCTCTTGGTTTCTCTGTACTTTGCTAGGAATAAAGACATGCCCAAGCTTACCACTAACCTTGGGAAGACATGATAAATTAACAGATCGTTATGATGCTCACTTATATGCACTAACTAGGGAAAGTTCAGAGTGATGTAGTACAGAAGTTTCCCTAATGAAAGCCTCAGACGTCTGAGCATATTACCTGGAGACTAACATCTAAGTCAATGTGGAAAAATAGCAAATATTTACAAATTTACATCTCCCGTGGGAGATGGGAGATGGGAGATGGAAACACATAGAAAAGGAAAACAAAATGTTCTAAGACTTACAGGTAATAAGGAACACAAAACAACTGGAGACCTGCAAATAAGCAATCCATTATTCCGTTATGCAGAGTACAGAATGAAGTCACAGAGAAGGGGCACAAAGGATGAAACCACAGGGGTAAGCAGGAAACAATCATGAAGAACCTCACAAGCCATGTCGATGAATTCTATGTTGAATGCCACAGGAGCTGGGGAATCAGAGTAACGTCTTAGATTCTTTTGGATGCAGTTTGGGGAAGAGATCAGAGTAGGACAAGACTAGAGGTAGAGAGACCCATGAGAGAGGCACAGGCTCAGAGATAAGGAGGAGTTTCCTGAGGTCTGTCTGCACAGCTGCTGCAGAAGGCTCAAAAAACAAGATCCTTTGGAAGGCCAAGGCGGGCAGATCACCTAAGGTCAGGAGTTCAAGACCAGCCTGGCCAACATGGTGAAACCGCATCTCTACTAAAAATACAAAAATTAGCCGGGTATGGTGGTGCATTCCTGTAATTACCGCTACACAGGAGGCTGACGCAGGTGAATTGCTTGAACCAGGAGGCGGAGGCTGCAATGAACTGAAATCGTGCCACTACACTCCAGCCTGAGCGATAGAAGGAGACTGCATCTCAGAAAAGAAAAAAACAAACAAAACAAGATCCCTTATAAGAAAATGAAGCAGAGCTTCTGACGCCCAGAGAGATCTGATTAGTGCATCCCCCTGAAGAGTCGAGGCAAAGTCAGAACAATAAGGAGCAAGACTAACAAGGAGGATGGAGGGGATTGGGAAGGGCTAACATTAGGAGAAATACCTAATGTAGATGATGAGGGGGTGGATGCAGCAAACCTATGTAACAAAACTGCACATTCTGCACAGGTACCCCAGAACTTAAAATATAATTAAAAAAAAAAAAAAAAAAGAGGACGGAGAAGAAAAGGGAGAAGTTGGTGAAACAAGACAATTTAGGATCCAAGATCATGTAGACTAAACAGACATTAGCTGCTCCTTCAGGGCGCAGTGTGCTTCTCCAGGCTTCAGCAGACCTTTAAAAAGGACAAAACAGAGATGAAGAGGGTGCCCATTTAATGTTTTAATACCACCTGTCATTATTACTAAAGAGTAATTTGGAGCATTTAATAAAGAATACTAAAGCACAGCATTTTAACTAAAAAACCAGAGTTGATGAAAATATGTTACTCTATTATCAATTAATCTGTCATGAAACACTCAGGCAAATACAAAATATTGAATAGCCAGGGTTGGTGACAATTTTTGTTTTTAGTCATCCAAACATTTGAAACTTGAGTCTTAATGTGAAAGAGGAAAATAACAAAGTTCACACAAATTAAGCATGTGGGCATATGTAATTTGTAGAGGTGTGCTTGATTTTCCACAATCGAAATTGTGAATTAAATTTTAGACTATTAATCAAATGTTAAAGACATCCTTTTTGCAAAAAGAGACTTCTGTCATTAATCCTTTGGCTTTAGGAATGCCTTCCATTTACATCATCCCATACAGACCCAATCAAACTAATACATTTAATACTAATATATATACTACTATATATATATATGTAATATATATACACTATATAAAAATATACAAATACATATAGATACTATATATAAATATATATGCATTTATAGATATATAATATATGCATATATAATGCATATATATGCATATATAGATATGTTTATAGGTATATAAATACATCTATTTTATTTATAGATATAGAAATACATATATATTTTTATATATATATTGTGTGTGTGTGTTTTATTAGAGCACAGAACAACAGTCTTGGAAGGGTTCTTGTGATAGCTGGGAGACAGATACCTTTCAAAATCCAACATTCTATAACTCTAAACTAGTTATTATATCCTTCTATGATGAAATGAAAACATAATTTTTGTTCTATTGCCTTAAAATATTGTAAAATATTTTCCTTAAGATTTAAATCTCATCTGTGGTTTGGTGCAGTGCTCATGCCAATAATCCTAGCACTTTGGGATGCCAAGGCTAGAGAATTGTCTGAGGACAAGAGTTTGAGATGGACCTGTTCAATGTAGGGAGACTTGCCTCTATAAAAAATAAAAATAAATAACCGGGCATGGTTATTTATGTCTACAGCACATCCCTGTAGCTCCAGCTGCTCAGAAGCTGAGCTGGGAGGATCACTTGAGCCCAGGAGTTCAAGGTGGCAGTGAGCTAGGGTCGTGCCACTGCACTTCAGCCTGTGTAACAATGAAACCCCCATCTCTAAAAAATCAAATCAAAAATAATAAAATTCATTTCATTTTAAAATAAATAAATAGATCTCATCCACTGTGGCTTGGCATGACATAGACAAAAACAATAGATTAACCTTTTGAAATGTTTAACTGAGAAAAGCACCATGAGCTTAGATTTTTTTAAATGCTTTATTAAATGTTTTATTTTTTCCTTCCAAAGTTAAAGTAGGAGGCGAGCATTTTGTCTGGACTAGGTTGAATGATGTGTCACCCTAAATTCACATTCACCTGGAAACACAAAATGTGACCTTCTGTGGGAATAGGGTCTTTGCAGAGGTTATTTGTCAAGTTGAAGGGATGTCACGCTGGATTAGGGTAGGCCCTAATCCAATGACTGGTGTCCTTATAAGAAGAGGGAAACTGGAGCACAGACACACAGAGGAGAAAGTCATTTGAAAACACACAGAGAGAACACCATTTGATGAGGAGGGGGTGGAGACTGAAGTGATGTGTCTACCACCAAGGAAGACCAAGCATTTCTGCCCTCTTCCCACCCCAAAAGCTGGAAGAAGCAGGGAAGGAAGTGGCCCTAGAGCCCTAGAGGGAGCACAACCCTGCCAACACCTTGATTTCAGACTTCTGGCATCCAGAACTGCGAGATAATAAACTTCCATTGTTTCAGGCAACTTGGTATGAGGTAATTTGTCACATCACCCTAGGAAACCAGCACAATGTTATTTTTAATCTATTGTACAGGATCAGTTGAATAACAATCTTCTAGAGACTTCCTGAAGCACTCACCATCCTTACTTTGAAAATGAACTTTTCAGAGTCTGCAGAGTGAAAAAAAAAATTTTTGGAGAGGAGAACAGTAAGCACAGTGAGTAAATCCAAATGAAATTGTCATTCAGTGCACATTGTATTACTCCCTCCAACCTGTAACAAAAGATGGATGCTCTTAACTGCTATCTCTGTAGTGACCAGTTGTCCAAAAAGAGTGCCTTATCCAAAAGCACCAAGAAGTGAGGCTGAAAATCATAGAGATTCCCCAGTCCCCCATCAGAAGAGGTTTACGTTAATTTTCTACTGCTGCCATAACAAACTACCACAAATGTGTACCTTAAACCAAAATCTATCTACATATATATATATATATATATATATATATATATATATATACACACACACATATATATAAATTTATATATATATATATGTATTGCATTTTAGGTTCCGGGGTACACATAAAGAACATGCAGGATTGTTGCATAGGTTCATACATGGCAATGTGGTTGTGGTTTGCTGCCTCCATCCCCATCACCTATATCTGGCATTTCTCCCCATGTTATCCCTCCCCAACTCCCCACCCCACACTGTCCCTCCCATAGTTCTCCCCAACAGACCTCAGTGTGTGACGCTCCTCTCCCTGGGTCCATGTGTTCTCATTGTTCAACACTCACCTGTGAGTGAGAACATGCAGTGCTTGATTCTCTGTTCCTGTGTCAGTTTGCTGAGAATGATGGTTTCCAGGTTCATCCATGTCCCTACAAAGGACATGAACTCATCATTTTTTATCTCTCATAGTATTCCATGGTGTATATGTGCCACAGTTTCCCTGTCCAGACTAGCATCAGTGGGCATTTGGGTTGGTTCCAAGTATTTGCTATTGTAAACTGTGCTGCAGTGAACATATGTTGCATGTGTCCTTATAACAGAATGATTTATAATCCTTTGGATATATACCCAGTAATGGGATTGCTGGCTCAAACGGAATTTCTGTTTCTAGGTCCTTGAGGAATTGCCACACTGTCTTCCACAATGGTTGAACTAATTTACACTCCCACCAACAGTGTAAAAGTGTTTCTATTTCTCCACATCCTCTCCAGCACCTGTTGTCTCCAGATTTTTTAATGATTGCCATCCTAACTGGTATGAGATAGAATCTTGATGTAGTTTTGATTTGCATTTCTCTAATGACTAGTGATAATGAGCATTTTTTCATATTTTTTTGGCCTCATATATGTCTTCTTTTGAAAAATACCTCTTCATTTCCTTTGTCCACTTTTTTTTTTCTTTTTCTTTTTTGAGACAGGGTTTCACCATGTTGATCAGACTAGTCTTGAACTCCTGACCTCAGGTAATCCACCCACCTTGGCCTCCCAAAGTGCTGGGATTGCAGGCATGAGCCACCATGCCCGGCCATCCTTTGCCCACTTTTGAATGGGTTTGTTTGTTTGTTTTTCTTGTAAATCCATTTTAGTTCTTTGTAGATTTTGGGTATAAGTCCTTTGTCAGGTGGATAGATTGCAAAAAATTTTTCCCATTCTGTTGGTTGCTGGTTCACTCTAATGATTGTTACTTTTGCTGTGCAGAAGCTCTGGAGTTTAATTAGATCCCATTTGTCTATTTTGGCCTTTGCCGACAATGTTTTTGGTGTTTTAGTCATGAAGTCCTTGCCTATGCCTATGTCCTGAATGGTTTTACCTAGGTTTTCTTCTAAAGTTTTTATGGTATTAGGTCTTATGTTTAAGTCTTTAATCTATCTGAAGTTAATTTTAGTGTAAGGTGTCAGGAAAGGGTCCAGTTTCTGCTTTCTACATATGGCCAACCAGTTTTCCCAACACCATTTATTTCAGCATTGCTTGTTTTTGTCACATTTGTCAAAGATCAGATGGTTGTGGATGTGTGGTGTTGCCTCCAAGGCATCTGTTCTCTTCCATTGGTCTATATCTCTGTTTTGGTACCAGTACCATGCTGTTTTGATTACTGCAGCCTTATTTGGAGTCAGGTAGCATGGTGCCTCCAGCTTTGTTCTTTTTGCTTAGAATTGACTTGGCTATGCAGGCCAATTTTTTTCTATTTTTAGTAGAGACGGGGTTTCACCATGTTGGCCAGGATGGTCTCGACCTCTTGACCTCATGATCCACCCGCCTCGGCCTCACATAGTGCTGGGATTACAAGCATGAGCCACCGTGCCTGGCCCCAAGATTACAAAATCTTAATTCCATCTGCAAAATCCCTTCACAGTAGTATCTAGATTCTTGCTTGATTGAACAACCAGAGCATAGAAATCTTGGAGCTGTGTTTAGAATTCTGCCTACCACAGTATTATACAATGACTCACTTAAGGAGGCTTCATAAACAGCAATAATGCACAGATTCTTGGCATGACCAGAGGCTGTGCTGTCTTGTGGTTGTTGAGGTTGGTGGATCTGACCAACCATAAGACAATTCAAGACAATTAATGTTAATTACTCCATCTATTGCTCCAGAGGTTCCTGCTAAGCACTTCCAGGGTCCAATCTCCATCCTTTGGTCCCACTGAACTTCAAGTAATTTAACCACCAGCTAGACAAATGCAATAAACTAAGCAAATAACCCAGCATAAATGGGGGTTTAATCTTCTGCAAATCTAATATGAGATGTTTAGGTAGCATCTTCTCATTTCTGGATCACAATGCAATTGTTCTTTCTTGATCACAGATATGCGGTTCTGGTTTTCTTTCCTGAATACTAGGAAAGCACACTAACCTTAATGAAGAAGCCCTGGGTGCTGAGAAAAGAAAAAAAACCTGAATTGTGAGTCAGGTTTGTTATTATTTAACTGCAATTATGCTTTCAAGAGAATGTTGCTTTAAGAATCACCCATTTAATTTCTTAGACTGAAAACTTTCTGGTAGAGTAATTGTCTGACATAGAACACTTAGGAGGTGAATTGAAATGAAAAGCCTTTTACCAAGTGGCAAATAAAAGTATGAAATGCTTGATTAAAAGTTCTGTGTCACTAATAGTGAAGGCTCCCCTCTCACATCCTGTCTTCCCAGTTCCCCTTTCTCTTCTCTGGACAATGCAAATTCCTGTTCTACAATGGAAATCCCAAAGTGGCTTTGAAATCCTGTTTTCCTTACTGAAAACAAGGAAATGTAACTGATTTTGGGGGGCCATTGGTGTTTTCTTGCTGGCATCACTTCATTAAATGATTGCTTTATAATGATTTAGCTTTATATCATGTAAAGAATTTAAGTCTGATATTCCTGGGTTTTGTCACTTTCCACTGATGGAAACTTGAGTAAGCCATAGAAACCCTGTGAGACACAAATTTACCAACTATATTGTGGGAATAGCAGCATTCATTTCTTAGGTAGTAAAGAGAATTAAAACACAGAAAATTGTCTGGCACATAGTAGATGCTCAAACATTCGATCTCTTTTCCCTATTCTCCTGTCTTCTTGTTTGTGTTCTAATTAATTTCTGGCTTATGTACAGAGGCATGTTGCAAATAGATTATAAATCCTCTAAAAGCAAGGACTATACCAGTATAATTCCATGAGAAGATTCTTTGATTGGCATTCAGAAGATTTAGGCCCCGGCATGAAAAGTGACCTTGATTAAGTCAATTGCCCTCTCTGTGCTGCAATTTTCAGTTATAAGAGGTTATTTAACCACATGGACTGCCCAGCTATAAAATATCATATTAACACCAATTTTTTTACCCCTTTAAAGACTCTACTGAGCAAGTGGTAGGCATTCAGTTAGTGCTTGCTGACTGTTTGTTGGATGAAGGTGCTCAGTAAGGTAGGTGTAATGGCAATAGTCACTGGATTGGAACAGGAATAGATCCAAAGCAACCCTCTCTTAATTTTAATCAAATATTTCTAAGGGAATTTGAAAATAAAACATAACAAAGTTTCCCCTTGGGAGCTGGAAGATAGTAAATGATGCCTAAGACTCAAATTTTCTCCTAAAGAGAGTTTGGAGATGGCCCAGCTTCTCCAGCTTCTTTTTGCTCCCAGTGATGAATTGTTGATCTATTTCTCATTTGTGGGTTGAATTTATATTCATCATGGAGAATTACACATGGGAGGACACTATGGAAAATTCCTAAAAATTGTGAAATCTTACAAAATTCTAGTAGACTGTGATCTTACATTAATTTCTGAGATGGGAATTAGGAGGCCTGGTGCATTTTCCTGGGGGTTGTTTTCTATTGAGTTTAAATTTACCTTGAATTCAGTGCTCATATTCTAAGTGCACCTCTCAATGCATCTAGACAACATACATACCTCTGTAACTACCACCCCAATGAATATATGGAATATTTCCCTTCCCTCCAGAAAGTTCCCAGTCGTCCCTCTACAGTCCCCCCTCCCCTAAGGCAACCACTGCTCTGATTTTCATCACATTAGCTTAGCTTTGCCTGTTCTGGAGCTTTATATACATGGAATACACAATATGCACACTTTCATGTCTAGTTTTTTTTTGTTCAACATAATGTTTTAAGAGTTATCCCTGTTGTGTATATCAGTGTTCATTCCTTTGGTGGCTGACTAGTATTCTATTGCATGAAAAATCACAATTTGTATGTCCATTCACCTGTTAATGGACATTTGGGTTGTTTTAGAATTTTTTTTGTTTTTTTGTTTTTTAAATTATACTTTAAGTTCTGGGGTACATGTACAGATCATTCAGGTTTGTTACATAGGTATACACATGTTATGGTGGTGGTTTGCTGTATCCATCACCCCATCATCTATATTAGGTATTTCTCCTAATGCTAACCCTCCCCAATCCCCCAACCCCCTGCTATTCCTCTCCTAACCCCCCACCCCAGGCACCAGGGTGTGATGTTCCCCTCCCTGTGTCTGTGTGTTCTCATTGTTCAACGCCCACATATGAGTGAGAAAATGCAGTGTTTGGTTTTCTGTTCTTCTGTCAGTTTGCTGAGAATAATGGTTTCCAGCTTCATCCATGTCCCTACAAAGGACATGAACTCATCGATTTTTATGGCTCCACAGCATTCCATGTATATATGTGCCACATTTGCTTTATCCATTCTATTATTGCTGGGCATTTGGGTTGGTTCCAAGTCTTTGCTATTGTGAACAGTGCCACAATAAACATGCATGTGTCTTTATAATAGAATGATTTATAATCCTTTGGGCATATGCCCAGTAATGGGATTGCTGGTTCAAATGGTATTTCTATTTCTATTTCTAGATCCTTAAGGAATCGCCACACTGTCTTCCACAATAGTTGAACTAATTTACACTCCCACCAACAGTGTCAAAGCGTTTTTATCTCTCCACATCTTCTCCAGCATCTACTGTCTCCTGATTTTTTAATGATCACCATTCTAACTAGTGTAACGTGGTATCTCAATGTGGTTTTGATTTGCAGTTCTCTAATAACCAGTGATGGTGAGCTTTTTTTCATGTTTCTTGGCTGCATAAATGTCTTCTTTTGAAAAGTGTCTGTTAAAGATCTTGTGAACAGCCTTGCCCTTTGGGAACATATGTTGTGTTTCTCTTTGGTAAATAACTAGAAGGTGGAGTTGCTGGGTCATAGGGTAAATGTATGTCCCTATGCATTTTTTGTTCTTTTATTAATAAGGGTAAAAATCACACAACATTTTTCCTCTTCTGGCCTCCATCCCCTTTACAGGAAAGTTTCCATTAATCTCTAAGAAAGAACAACACGTATTTAGTGCTTACTATGTGCCAAAACTAGGGATAAGTTTTCTACATGAATTATTTCATTTAATATTATAAAACATATAATTATCACCATTTATAAAGGCCCAAGAAGGTTAATAAGGGAAGCTAATATTGATCTTGTGTAATAGAAATACAGAAAATAATTCCACAACCTGCATTATTACCTAGTATGCCCATATTATTTCCTTTCTTTCACAAATCTTTTATTTTTTATTTTTATTATTTATTTTATTTTATTTTTGAGATAGTGTCTTGCTCTGCCACCCAAGCTGGAGTGCAGTGGTGCAATTATGGCTCACTGCAGCCTCTACCTCCCAGGCTCAAGCAATGCTCCCACCTCAGCCTCCTGAGTATTTGGAACCACAGCTACATGCCACCACACCCAGCTAATTTTCATTTTCAATTTTTTTTTTTTTTTTTTTTTTTTTTTAGAGAAAGGATATCCCTATGTTGCCTAGGTTGGTCTTAAACTCCTGGGCTCAAGCAATCTTCCCACCTTGGTTTCCCAAAGTACTAGGATTACAGGCATGAGCCATCACACTTGGCCCACATGAAGTTTTTTCTTCTCATCAAGTAGAACTACTGAGTCTTTGGGGCAAAATAATAAAGGCCTTCTCAACCAAGTGAAAATGTTTCATCTCTTAGAGCCTCCAAACCAGAAGGCACCAATGTCTACAGGAATCTGACTCACAAAGTGCCATTTATTCCTCACCTATTTTGGTTAGGAAGTGAAAGAGTATAGCTATCTCAGCAGGACAGCCAATCTCTCTAACAAGAGTGAAATTTTCAATTTAATAATCCTATGGCTACACAGCAAGAACATCATATCTGTGGGAGATATTAGCAATTCACAATCTTTGGAATGCATCAAATCACCCAGGTAGCTTGTTAAGATACATATTTCTAACTCAGGTCTGGGATAGAGCTTGAAATTTTGCATTTTTAACAAACTCCCAAGTGATGTTGATGCTTCAGATCCTCAGACCACACTTTGTTTAGCACTGGGCCAGATCATCTTCATCACTGAAATAAATCTCTGAATGGAAATTGAGTTTTAGTTATAGAAAGTGTTGACTGAAGAATGACAAGCTTCATGAATTTGGAAAGGAGAGCTTTATTTCTCATAAAGAGTTGCAGCCTGCAGGGTAGCCATTCCAACAGATTGGGAAGTATAGCCTCCAGACAGATGCTGAAAACAGAAACTTTTAGGTTAGGAAGAATAAGACAAGAATTTATGCTGAACGAGGTGGCCAAAAATACATATCTAATAAGCTGAAGGAGGAGCATGAATATTTATGAAGGAGAAACACACACATGCACAATTGAGCTTCATGCCTCTCCATGGGACCCATGTTCAAAGAATGGCCATGTTAGTATAATCACAGGGTGGAGTTTTCAGCCCTCTCATGTCAAAAGGTAAAGCAGAGGACACCAAAACTCTCAATATGCATCATTTGCTGACTGGCAACAACCACTCAGTGTCTTATCATGAAGGAAAGCTGGTCTGTGGTTATGCCGAAGCCACAAAAGGGAAAAGCAGCAATCAGGCAGTTGGTCGAAATCAGCAGTGGAGAGCTTTTAAAGGGCTGGTTTCTGTTTAGGCTTCAGAGAAGAAAGCCTAATGGTGGTGTAATGAGGGTGGGGGTATAACCAGGATCTTCACCCCATTATGGCTGAGAATTCAGCTTCCATGGTTTCTCTCAGAGTCCCCTTGGCCAAGAGATGATCAAGTCATTTGTGAAGGGGAGCATTTGGAATTGTATTTGTATTTGTCAAAAGAGACTAAGAAGGTTATCTAACTAATTAACAGTCAGAGCTACAAGGTAATCCTTGAAGTCTTCACTCTATATCACCGGTATCCAGAATGAGAATTTCAAAGACCAGTTGAGTTGCAAAGTTAAATGAGAATGATCTAGACTTGCCTCCACATTTTGAGATAGACATAATAAATTATATAGATAGAGATATGACATAATCTCAGAATAAGCATGTCTTTTAAATTGAGCCAAATTTGTCATGAGAAAAACTCACTGCCTTGCTCTTACCAAAAAAGAGGAAAGTCTCCAGTAGGATTCAATATTCGGTGAAACTACACGTTTTTATTCCTCTCTGAAATACTTTTCCAGCCATATAGATCCAGCTCTACATGGACCCTTCATCTGATTTGCAGTTTGAGTGTTTAATTTCCTTACCAAAGCAAAAGTTTGGTTATTACCTGATTAATTTAACCTCATTCTTCTTTGTCTCTAGAACAAATCTAAATGTCTCAGCTGACAAACACCACTTTAGAAGCATCCTGATTCTGATAAATGATTTCCTTAAATGCCTTTTAAGTATTATTAGCATAGATGCTTGTTTGATTCCAAACTTCTGCTCCCCTGAGAGCCCTGAGGGTGGGAACCAGAATCGGGGAGGGGCGGCAGAACCCTGCGGCAAAGATAGAGATTAGTATGCAGAACTTGTATTCATGACTTCTTAAAAGTCACTTTTCCTTTTTTTTTTTTTTTTTTTTTTCCTATTTTTCCATTTTCAGGTTTCCAAAGAGAGCTCAGTTATTCAGTGTCATCAAATGGTCATTGATTATCTTGAAAATCCAGGCAAGAAAAAAAAGGTAATTATACTACTGACTACTCAGTTGCTTAAATAGCTTTTTATTAAGAGATATAATTGTTTTTTACACCTTATTAAATAACATGAAGAGCAGGAAAGAAACAGTACTATTGGTGATTTTTAATCAGATTTCTATAAGCTTCAGTCATGAAGTAATTATTCAAACAAATGAAGGCAGACAGCACAATCCATAACTGCATATAAGTATCTATTAAAGAAATAATATCTCATTTTAAGATAAAGTACTTAAGTGGTATAAATTTAAGTAGAGCATTTTTCTTTATGTACTTTACCACTTCATCAAAAATAAATTGAAATTAATTCTATTTAATTATTATGTTATGTACAAAATAATGAATCATTATATTTCTAATACCTTTATCCTTATAATAGATTATTATTGTGATTATTAACAGTATTAACTGTAACAATAGCTCATTTCATGAAGCGCCTTTTCTGTGTAACATGTTTTGCAGCATTACTGATGTTCATTCACATCACTTTAGAGTTACTCTTCATTTCTTGCTGAATAACTTGAAACTAAGAGAGCTTAGTTTGAAGACCTCAACGTCCATCAACTAATTAGTACAAATAATTGGGAATCTAATTAATTAATTAACTGGGAATCCACTGCATGTTTGCCTGACTGCAAAATTCATGCTTTTTGCTTGTCCCACACTTCCACCAGTTACGGGATTCAAAGATAACATGCTTAACATAGTAGAGAGGCATTTCTCTGCGTGTACCAGCCCAGAGGGCATTTGCTAATAGAACAGCTTTGCATTCTGTGTTCCCTACTCTCAGTTTCCTGTTTTCTTTTTCATCCATTGATCCTTGGTGGCTGAGACAGGTTGTAATGTATCTGCTTGACCATGTCCCTACTTCCATGTCCTAATCGCTGTTTCTCTAACTTTACCAGCAGAAAAAAGTTGAGTTTTTTCTTTGGCTGAGATAATCTCTTGCTCCCTTAACACTCCACCAAGATAAATTTTGTCCACAATGGCCATACAGCTAATCCAGTTATCCCAGGAGAGGGAAAAGTAAGAATTAAATAGAGAAATTCAGCAAAATCCAACCTATGCGAACATCTTTCTTAACAGTTCCTAACGTTAGTCTCCATTGCTTTACCTGTTTTCTTTCACAGGTAAATTTTCTGAGTCTTTCATTAATATGGATCACTGGGACAATGGAAAGAAGATGGCTTCTGGAGTCAGATAGACCTGGGTTATAATGCTGGTTTTACATTTTAACAGTTGTTACTGTGCCATTTACTTCTCTGAACCTCAAATTTCACATCTGTAAACTGCTACAAAGGGATATTTTGTGGATTTAAGGGACAATTACATGTAAAAACCTGATACATCAAAGCTGCTCAAATAATTAATTAATATTGGTTGACTTCCCCTCTCCCTCTTCTGTGGATGTAATTGTTTTTAAAGGCACAGGCTTAACAGCAACAATATCTCAAAGTGTGGTAGGAGAGAGAGCCCTGGAAGCAAAAATGATGTTAAATAAGCTAGCAACTCATCTGCTTCTGATTTTTTCCTTTATTCAAAAAATATTTATTGAGTGTCTATTATGATCCAAGCACAAAAGATAACAATAATCCAGACATTTAAAGATCCATGAAAAGAGAGTTCTAGAAGGTGGGAGCAGTAGGTACCAAAGCCCAGACACAGAAATATCTGATTAATTCAAGGATCAAGAAAGATACGAACACATTTGCAATGTGATGAGTCTAGAGAGTGGCATGAGATGGCACTGAAATTAGGCAAAAGCTAGACTACGAGAAGTGTAATACAGTTCCCTCTCCCAGCCCCCTACCCCTGGAACTAATCATTTCCTTAAATTAATATGGCTTTGCTTTTTTCACAATTTCATGATATAAATCTTGCTTCACTTGAAGAAGATCCTGTCCCTGTTGGCTGTGTGGTACTGTAGTCTTCTTTCCCCCTATTGTTGCTACAGAGATTGTAACTTAAGTAAATATAAATAAAAAGTATGATCAAAGCATTTTAGGTTTTTCAGATTATTCAATTCTGCATAACTTAACATAGCAGTTAAAAGCATAGCTTCTGGAGTAGAAGTAGCCAAGTTTAGATTCTCAACTAAGGCACGTGCTGGCTTTACAACATTAAAAAATAAATAAATAAATAACCAAGTTTCTTCACTTCTCTAATTCTAGCTCTTCTTGTGTAAATAGAAACAGATGGCTCTAAGAATGAAATTCTGCACCAGTGTACTTCTCACAGCACTTGATGCACATGAGTCTAATGCAAGATACTTAATGATATTGTTAATATTTTATCACTTTTCTTTTCAAAATAAGCATCTCACTTGACTATTGCTCTCAAAACCAGAAGCCATAGAAATAGTATTTATTTTTAAGATAAGTTTGTAATGGCCCACATGTTTACCTGTGGCTTCTCCCAATTAAGATTCTGAGTTAAATTTAAGCAGGAATGAGTTTCTCTTTTGTTAGAGAAATCTCATCTTATGGTAAGAAGCATGGCTCTAAAAAGTTGTGCAGTTATGTTTCAACAGCACAAACTCAGGCTGGAACAGCTCTCATGCATCCATACATTCATTCATTCATTCATTCGTTTACAAATTCATTAAGCAGCGTATTATGTGCTAGAACTTTAGGCACTGTGTATAATGTGGAGAGGGATAAAATACTAACAGCTGAGCAAGTTTAAGAGATAGTATATAAACACTTCCATTAAATTGATTTGGATACAAACAAGCACAGAATGCGATGGAGGTCATTATGTTGTACATCACACTGGGCCTTGTGAAAGCTTCCTGGAAGAAGTCACACAGGGATCAAATTGAAAGAGTAATTAAAACTATGGCAGATAACAAAAGGAGAAAGTGTAGTTTAGGCAGACCTGGCTACAGACCTCGTCTGTGGTTGAGCAGCAATCAAAGAAGCATTGGGTCATGGGTTGTATTCAGAAGGCTAGTCCTGAGTGTAGGACTCAGAGCGGGCATGGGAGGAGCAGGTTTACAACTAAGAGATCAGAGTTTCCATGGAGGCATGGTCTTCTGGACTCAAAATAGGGTCCAGATGCTGGAGAGTTTCATGTGCTTGCCCATGTGAAGACCGAGCAATCAGAAAATTTGTGGAGAATCCAGCAATGGGCTCTTCTAGGACCTCTTTTGTAAGGGGTCCTTACAAAAGGGAGAGAAGAGTATCAGAGTCCTAGAAGAGACTGCCCATATTCCTTGACTCATGTCCCCATATTACACCAACTGCTTTCTTTGTCACATTACCTTCTAGGACCCTGTGATTATATGAAACCCACCTAGATAATCCAGGCTAATCCTCTCACCTCAAGGTTCATAACTTAATC
The DNA here is from genome assembly GCF_048565385.1 of Saimiri boliviensis. Taxonomy (NCBI): domain Eukaryota; kingdom Metazoa; phylum Chordata; class Mammalia; order Primates; family Cebidae; genus Saimiri; species Saimiri boliviensis. Next base: position 112,676,366 of record NC_133449.1, read on the forward strand.
ACATCTACAAAGTCTTTTTATATTCACAAGTGCCAGAGATTAGAATATAGACATCTTTGGGGGAATCATTATCTGACTACCTCATATCTCATAATATAGTTTGAGCGGTTAATCTAAGCAATGAAGAAAATCAGAACTAATCAGAAATGTCTAGGAGACACCAGGAATAGTGGTTCATTCCTGTAATCACCGCACTCTGAGAAGCTAAGGCCTCCAGATGAAGCATGGCCCTGCCAACACCTTAATTTTAGTCCCATTAGACTCATTTTGAACTTCAATGCTCCAGATCTGCAAGATAATAAATTTATGTTGTTTTAAGCTAATAAATTTATATTAATTTGTTACAGCAGCAGTGGAGAACGATTAGTTCTATTATGATTATTAATAATATTAATAGTAATTAAGACAGTGATAATCCCTTCCATTTGCCTATCATTTGATACCACTTTCACATACTCTATGTAATTTTGTTCTTGTAAGCTTCCTCTGAGTTGGACAAAACTTTTATGATTCCCAGTTTTCAAATAAGAAAACTGAACTTTATAGAGTTGAATAGATGTGTTTAAAGGCAAACACCAAGGTAAGACAGTAAAGCAAATCTAATTTCTTGTTCTATCATCTCTCCACTATAGCACACTGTCTGTGATAACAGCTTCTATCTTCATCACTTCTTGTACCAATACTCCCTTTTATTGCCTCATAACTCTCTCAAGCTATGAAATGGTAGTAGGAAGGACCATCTTGGTCCTACTCTTCTGGAAGTTCTCTTCTGTACACTCACCATATGATTCATAGGCTTAAAAAAATATGCCTTTATAACCCTTGTAAATGAAATGTTTATGTCCCCCTAAAATTTATACGTTGGCACTCTTATCCCCAATATGATGGTATTAGCAGCTTTTAGGAGGTGATTAGGTTTAGATGGGGTCACAAGGGTGGAGCCCCCATGATGGGATTAGTGGCCTCATAAAAAGAGGAGAAGACACAAGAGCTTCCTCTCTCCACCATGTGAGGATACAGCAAGAGAAAAGTCACCTGCAAAGCAGAAAGGGAGCCCCAGTAGAACCTGATCATGCTGGCACCCTGATCTCAGACTTTCCAGACTCCAGAACTGTGATAAGCAAATGTCCGTTGTTTAAACCACCTAGTCTGTGGTATTTTATAATGGCAGCCCAAGCTGACTAAGATAACTCTTATTTCTCTAGAATAAAATTCTAATTTTTACAGTGTGTACCTAATAATGCATCATTCCATTGATTATTTTAGCTGCCTGTTTTAGGACCCCCTTAATTCTACTGATTATATCTTGCAGCTAACAAAGCAGAATTATATTCAAATTACAGAATAACTGTGGTTAAGTATCACTTTCCTAAATCCTATAGATTATTTTATCCAATCCCTTGTTTTCAGGGCTCATGCACAGCTTTCAAAATATAAACCCAATGCACAAGCTATTTTTATACACTGCTGGTAATAATAGCAGGTAAAATATTATGTCTTGAGATTTTTTTTAAGGTCCTTACAGATTCCCTCTCCAACTTGAATCAGATATTTGATTTTCATTCATAACCATCACCATATGACCCCAACACTGTATTTGTGATGGGCTCCCATGGTACAGCCTCATGCTTGCTCATGAAGAAATCCTTCAAGGCTCTCTTCTCATTAGTCCATGCTTTGCTTCTCTGTATTCAATAATCCTTTTGCAATTTCAGCCTTCCTTTGGTTGAAGACAATATTCCCAAGAGATATAAGGATGGAGAGACCCTGCTTTTCACTGTATCACTTTATCTTAAGTGAACAAAGGCCAATTGATTGACCACCACACAACTAACTCTAGAGCATCACTTTAAATGACACTTTCCAGATAGAACAAATACAAGACTGAGTGTTTTATGTACTTCATTTCATCTAATCTGCACAGCCAACTGGTGAGGCAGGTGTTCCAGGACTGCTCAATTGATTGATCAGGCAATCAATTGACTGATTTTACTATTTTCACTACTTTAAGACAAACTGCTTTTTGAGAACATCAGATTCTTAGCTGCCTTCATATATCCATGGCTTACCCACCAGCATGAGCCACTTTTGCAAGCTTTAAGTCTTACCTGCCTCAATTTTTATAGGTAAAAGTCGAAGGAATGGCAGCTTTGCCCTAAAATTAGATTTTTACATCAGAATGGATCTGATTTTTGACAACAATGAACAAACCCATTTGTCTACACTTTCATTTCCGTACTAGAAATCCATCATGGTTTATCTGCCAGCTGTTGGTTCACCTCAGTCATGGTTTCTTATTGAAAAATGCTTTCTAACCTCCACCAAAGTCCTCATTACATTTGTAGTTTTCAGGTATCTGAAGAGCTTGCATTTTTAATGAATTCCTAATGTACTCACTCAAGCAAACAAGGGAATTATAACCATGGAACATTACATTTCAGACATTAATCATAATTACTTAATAATATCAAACAGGGAGATTTTATTATAAACTTAGACTTCCTATTTAACTTTGTAATCAGAAAAATTGTCACATTTGCACATATTCTAAATGATACCACGTATTTCCAAATGCCTACTTTAAACGGTTTAGTCATAAAGAAATATTTTGTCAGCTAATTTAATTTAATTGCATGGCATAATCATTTCACCTATTTCTCTAAAAACAGATTTTAATAAGAAAACTGCAAGAAGGTTATAAAATCTCACTTTATTTCTCGATTACCAGGAAAGGGCTCTGCTGAAAGTTACCAGACAATTACAGATTCGGTGGGTTTTCATAGTTCTTCAATGTATTTGTTATATACCATTAGTCACCAGGTGAAGCCCTTCACTAATAGCAATACCCTTCAACAATAGCCCCAGAGAATTTAACACTGATTGATGGCAGGTCACCTGGAATTGGTTGGCAGAATTTCCAATTTTCTGTGGGGAAATTGCTTATTTCTCCAAGTCTATTCCCATTTTTACAAGTGGACAGAAAGTGGAGATTATACATTATTATGTGTCTAAATATAAAATTGTGATGGATGGTGTCACACATTTAAAGAGAGTTAAGCATTTAATTTAAGATTTTAAAAGTTTCAAGAAGTTTAAAATGCATTTTTAATATTTTTTGAGAATTCACAAGCTGATTCTTATTGGGAGAAATACTGAAAGATTGCCTAAGGAATATCATTTAGATGGAATATAATATTCATAAAAATTATCCTTTTAGATTTTCAAAGCAGTAGGACGAGCACTTTCTTGTAAATATATTTGAAGATTTCAGGCTTATCCAGGAACTGAGGGGATAAATAGGTTTTTTTCATAAGTAAAGAGACTAATGCCAAATACAGTAGAAAGAAGACAAAAGTAAGCAACCAAAACTCAAAAGCCACATTGAAATCAGAAGGCAAAGTTTGCTACTTACATTAAATTTTTATTAATTTGAGGCCAGGCACAGTGGCTCACACTTGTAATCCCAGCACTTTGGGAGGCCCAGGCAGGCAGATCACCTGAGGTCAGGAGTTTAAGACCAGCCTGGCCAACATGGCAAAACCCCGTCTCTACTAAAAATACAAAAAAATTAGCCAGGCATGGTGGTATGCCTGTAATTTCAGGTACTTGGGAAGCTGACGCAAAAGAATCGCTTGAACGTGGGAGGCAGATGTTGCAGTGAGCCAAGACTGCACTACTGCACTCCAGCCTGATCGACAGGATGGGACTCTATCTAAAATTATATATATATATATAAAATGTATTATATATATAAAATATATTATATATTATATATATGTATTTGAAAACATATATTAGGGCTAAATTTTAAAAGTATGTGTTTAGGACGCTAAAATATTGTATAAAAAATTATTTTGCAAGTATTTTTGCAAATACAATCTCTATCAAATTCTTGAATTAAGTATTAAATAACTGGCTGCCTATATAAATATATTAGATGTGGCAGTACTTTGAAATGTAGTCAGTATGAGTCATCTGGAGAAACAAACTAGTAAAACCCACAAAATTCTTAAACCTCAACAGAACTGCTTAATCTATCTGGGGATTAAAAAATGTCTTTATCATTTTGTTTTATTTTTTTACACGAAAACTACTTACCATTAACATTTTTATTTCTTTTTCATACACACACACACAGAAATATGTACACATGCAAAGAGAGCAACAGAGAAACGATAATACTGAACAGTAAAAAGCCTGTTTTTTAAACATTAGGGTTTTTTTTACTATGGATGTGTTGCCGTGTTTAAAAACGATATACACTTATTCCTAAAAATGCCATTTTAAAGGCAGTATTGAATTTTATTATATATTTGGCCAATAAGCTACTGATGGACATTTATTTTATTTTGTTTTTGTAATTTACTCATTCAACAAATATTTATGAAATATTTTCTCACTGTGCAATATCTACTGTTTCCCTAACTGGGAATACTTATTTCTCCTGGAGCTTATTTTGTAGAGACTGAGTGATAGAGATAGGTGAGAAAAACATTGCACACTTATAACGAAACTATAATAGTTGTACTAAAGCCGAGAAAGAGGACAGAGTGACAGGAAGTAATAGATACCTCTATGATACAGTGACCTTTGAACAGGGATCTGAATGAGGTTATGGCATGGGCCATATGGAAATCTGAGTGACAAGCCTTCCAGATTCGGTAATACAAAAGACAGAAGAGGGAGCATGCTTGGCATGTGAATTAATAAAAAAGAGAAAAAAAAAAAATTTTAAGCCTATGCGGTAAAATCTTTACTTGTATCCTTATACCTTTGGGAAGCTTTCCCAAGAATATATTTGTGAGGTCCGAGATCTGCACAATTTTTTTCTCATAATTTTTGAATAAAATTTGTTGATTTTTTTAAAACCTTCAATGTTTCACCTCATTACTTTAGTGAAATATTGAGACTCTCTGCAAACAAGTGCGCTTTCAAGAATCTGCTCTGTATATATATTAATACTTCTCTGTTGCTTGCATGTACAGTCAGGCCTATCATTTGACATTATCCAACAGTGGTTGCTGATAAATGTCAGCATGCTGCGATTTGCATGTTACTTTGCATAGGTTCCTTTCTGGACTCTGAGCTCAGAGAAGATGAGATCCTGCCTGTACCACTGTACATGACAACACTTCACATTCCAGAGATTCTATAATTGTGTGACAGATGTTTTATCACATTTACTTTTTTATATTAAATTTACTCCTTAAACAGTAAGAACAGTGACAACATATTGTTTGCTCAGCATTTACCATAAATGCCTGGAATGCAGTAGATGCTCAGTATGTACCTTAGATGGATAAATAAATGAAAAACATCTTAACCAATATTATAATTGAGATAAGGGCTAACTCATAGCCAAATAATAATAAAATGTTAATTTTAGAAGGTCTGTAAATTTTCAAAATTTAGCAACAATCTTGAGCCCCAAGAGTTTCTCTTTATGATTTATAGTTGCTCAGTGGTCGCTCAAAGACTGCATATTGTCTTAAAATCTCATCCTTTTTTTTTTATTGCATTTTAGGTTTGGGGATACATGTGAAGAACGTGCAAGATTGTTGCATAGGTACACACATGGCAGTGTGATTTGCTGCCTTCCTCCCCATCACCTATATCTGGCATTTCTCCCCATGCTATCTCTCCCCCAACTCCCCAACCCCACTGTCCCTCCCCTATTTCCCCCTGACAGACCCCAGTGTGTGATGCTCCCCTCTCTGTGTCCATGTGTTGTCATTGTTCAACACCCACCTATGAGTGGGAACACGCGGTGTTTGATTTTCTGTTCCTGTGTCAGTTTGCTGAGAATGATGGTTTCCAGGTTCATCCATGTGTCTACAAAGGACACGAACTCATCGTCTCCTCTTAAATGTCATTTTAATCCTATGTGTTGATTCCACAGTGTTAAGAATGCCTTATTAAACAAGAAACATAAAATATCTTCTTGCAATTACAAGTCATCTGTGTACAAATTTATTGAACACCTACTACAGGGCAAGCATTTAACTAGGAGCTAGCAATGCTGCATTCACAGAGTCCATGTGCAGAGGAGAGAGACATATTAGAGCATAGTTCCGAGAATGTTATATTTCTCCCTTTATTTTTCAAGAGATGTAGCTTTGTTGGTTCTGTTTGTTTGTTTTGCATTGAGGATAAGGAATAAAAGACGAAAATTTTGATTTATTCTATCACATGAAAAATAAACTGGCCTACGTGAGGAAAAATAGGGCTTCTAAAGCCCTGCCTGATATAGCCCCTGCCTACCTTTTCCAATTCTTCTGACTTTCCTCACCCTCATTCACTCATGTATTAAATCTCAGATAAACCAAGCTCTTTCCAAGCTCAGGATCTTGGTATTTGTCTACTTCCTATGTTCATACTCTGAACGATCTGCCCCTGGTTCTTCAACATGCCTGTTTCCTGGTTCTTAATGCCCCACCATAAGACATTGCTTAGTAAAGATGCATTTCCTGACTATCCTACATCAAGCATCATTTCTCCTCCAACACAGTTATTTCTAATTCACAGCACCCACTACACTTCGGTCGTAATTCTTACAATTTGCCATGATCACTTTCTTACTGACTTGTCAGGCTTCCCACTGGAATCTCTTATCTTATCGCTTATCTCTCCCATTTGCTTCAATGCTTATACAGTGCCCGCCACATAATGGGTGCTCAGTAAGCACAATAAAAGTGTAGCTAAAGAAATGAGAGTAGCCAGGTGCAGTGGCTCACGCCTGTAATCCCAGCACTTTGGGAGGCTAAGATGAGCAGATCACGAGGTCAGGAAATTGAGACTATCCTGGCCAACATTTCTACTAAAAAAAAATACAAAAAGTTAGCTGGGCAGTGTGGCATGTGCCTGTAATCCCAGCTACTCGGGAGGCTGAAGCAGGAGAATCACTTGAACCTGGGAGTCAGAGGTTGCAGTGAGCCAAGATCGCACCACTGCATTCCAGCCAGGTGACAGAGCGAGATTCGTCTCAAAAAAGAAAAAAGAAAAAGGAATGAGAGCATACAGGAGGAGACCTTGATTATAGATACCTCACAGCAGATTAGTTTCCAAATATGACCTACAGCATGTAACTTGAACAACATCCCATAGAAAGAACCATGCCCTGCAGAATTTCTTAATACCTGACCTAAAGTTACCACATGTTTGAGCACATATTTGATGTACTGAAATGAGCAACATGGAATTTGTGATAAAATGCTTTTAATCTTTTATGCAAAGCATAAAATAGGATAATGTATGAAACTACTTTCTTCTTTACAAGGCATCACAATTCATCATCATTCTAATCAGGGCAGCTATGTACCAAGCCCTACTGGCAACAGGCTTACCATTCATTATGTGTCTTTTCTTTGGTGTGCTATCACTTAAGGACTCCACACTCCTCAATATCCTATCTAGGGGTATAACTCTGATAAGAAGTAGAAGTCCCCTTCTCCTTTAGCAAGTATGGCTAAGTCTCTGGTACTTTGACTAATTTCAATATGATTTTATTTTCTTCAATATATTCATTGTCCTTTGAAACTGTATTTCTTTATTTTGTCTCTTTCCATTAACATGCCAGCTCTATGACAGCAGAAATTTTGTCATAAATGCTCTTTATCATATCTCTTGCCCACCCCATCCACTGTGCATAAAACCTTACCAGACTCCAAGCTGACACTTAACAAATGTTTGAATTGAAGAACAAAGTGAATGAATGAATTAACAAATGAACTATGTATCAGTGGAGCCTATGAATTTAATGTATCAGATGTCTTAATACTCTTGTTTGTTTTATCTGCTTTAGCTGTACTGGAGTTACCCTTGTAAACACAAACAGAAGGTAGAAGCTTACCTTCAGTCAATAGCCTATATTTCTAGAATAAACACAAATTACGTGAATGTTAAGTTTGTTGTCCATGTTACTCATATGCAGACTCGATGAAGCACATGCTATTAATATCATTGCACAAAAACCAGCTGCAGCTCCTTACGTACCATCAACTGTTTCCTGTGTCTCTCTGCCTTAGGATGTTTTTAGAATATGGTAATATGACAGTGCCTAAGAGTGAATTTCCCAGAATTAAGCCCCAATAATTGAGGTGTAGGAGTTGGTATCATTCCCAGCTCCCTCATCCTTCAGTGGAACACTTCTGAGGCATGTACCATCTAGTCTCCACAGGTGACTGAAACTTTGTGGCCTTTAGCACAAACCCACTAATTAACAGATCTTTATTTGATTGCCTTTCTTTCCCTGTCTCACTTTCTCACTCACTCACATGGAATTGAAAACATGAAATCATTTCTCACATAAAATATTTGTACCTAAAATCTTGTTTCAGGGTCTCCTCTTGCAGTAATACAAATTAAGACATTGGAAACAATAACAGTATCTATTACATAAAGCACTGAAATGATTCACAGAGTTAATACAAGCAAAAGCACTTAGAAGAGGGCTCAGGATGTAGTCTCTGGTTCACAAATGTTTGCGATTAGTATTGTTAGCTAGGTCTATTAGTGCTAGATCTAGTATTATTTATCTCCTCTGACCTACTGCCCCTAGATTTTGCCAATCCTGGTTCTCTATTTAGGTTCACACTTTTCCTCTTGATATTTGTCTAAATCACTACTCGACACACTCTGAAATTTCTAGACTGAGTTTCCCACCTCCTGTTGAACTCACTTTTGGTATTTGTTTTTCAACTTGTCCTTCACTGGAATAAACCAACCTGGGCCATTTCCAACAAATTCAGAAAGTGAAATTGGACAAATCTAACTAAAAAGACTTGTATTATTGCTGAAACATGGTTGGAAAGACATGGGTTTTCCAGTTTCACCTCTTTTCCTTCGGAGATGTATATTGCAAAAGTAATTCCCAGGTGAGCATTTAAGGCCAATAACAGTAGATCCAGCTGAGCAAGTCCCCATGTTACTGGAAAGTTCATTCTCCTTTATTAACACTATCAGTGCTCTGAATTTCTTAAGTTTTAACTAAGATTAATTCTAGAACAATTCCAGAATGTCTGACTTGACATAGGAGCTGTGTCAATTATCTTAATGTTTTATGAGCAATGACTTTGCTACATAAAAGCCCTCAGAATAGAGTTGGATAACCATCATCTTGATATGCATTGTTATCCTTTCTCAAAACCACATTTGAGTATGCAATAAATAAATATTGATGGATTGGTATTAAAATTATACAACAGTAACTTCTCTTTTGCATGTGAATATCCCTAAAAATACAGATGATCCTTATTTAGACTAGCTGCACAAATACTGTAACTAAAGTTATAGATATTAAAGCACCTTTGGGATAGTTTAGTCTCATACAATGAGTAATGTGATCGTGAGGATAATTTCATTTTCTTTTCAGTTTTTATAACTGTGGTCAATTACATCTAACATAAAATTACCATCTTAACCATTTTAAGTGTACAGCTCAGTAGCATTAAGTACTTTCACATTGTTGTACAATCTCCAGAACTCTTTTCATCTCACAAAACTGAGACTCTATACACATTGAACAATCTTCCATTTCCCTCTCCCGAGTCCCTGCCAACTACCCTTCTAATTTCTGTCTATATGAATTTGACTGCTCCCAGTAATTCATATAAGTAAAATACAGCATTTGTCTTTTTTGATTGGCCGATTTCACTTAGCATAATGTCTTCATCCCTGTAGCATGCGTCAGAATTTCTTTCCTTTTTAGGGGTGGTGATATTCCATTATATGTACATATCACATTTCGTTTACACATTCATCATTTGATATACACTTGGGTCGCTTCCACCTTTGGCTATTGTAAATAATGCTGCTGTGAAAATGGGTAGACAAATATCTCTTTCAGGCCCTGCTTTCAATTGTTTTGTATAGATACCCAGAGGTGGAATTGCTGGAACATAGAGTTATGCCATGTTTACTTTTTTGAGGAAGCATCAGTGTTTTCCATAACAGCTGCACCATTTTGCATTCCCACCAACAGTGCACAAGGGTTTCGACTTCTTGATGAAGATGGTCCCATTTTTTAAACTATTTCTGAATGTTACCACATCTTGGACTCCATTTTCTTTTAAACTTCCTTATTATTTGTAAAGATCCCATTTACATACTCTTATTTACTTTTGAATAATTTTTTTAAAATTAATATTTACTGAGTACCTACTTTCGATCCTGATTATTTTTTTTAATATGAGTAAGTTCTGGCTAATGTCCCACTGTCTGCGTGATATGGAATGTTTAAAAAACCTTTTTTTTTCTTTTGAGCACTTGTAGGTGCTGTATCAAGTGTTAAATGGGTACTATCTCATTTAATCCTGACATTTAGATCTCCCTAGTAGTATGACACACATAAAGATACTTGTAAATTATAATGTGATATAAAATTGTCATCATATACATATGTAAAAACACTATATAAACTTGCACAAAGAGATTACCTTTGCTGTAAGAAGAAAGTTGAAGTTTTGCAGGAAACACATCATTGTGTTTGAATCTAGGCCAAGGAGAAGTTTCAAATTGGAAAGATAGTGCATGGGGGAAGTACATAACATACTTGGCAATAGCATGTTACATATTCAGGCAGACACAGTTTGAGAGACTAGGACCGGGTCAGTCCCAAAGAGTACTAAAACTCATGCAAAATTCTTCTTTATGTTTGTATCAACGATACAGGTTATTAAAAAGTATAAAATAGAATGGAGATAGAATCTACCTACCAGAAGTTAGTTGCCTTTTGTAAAACAAGCTCAAGCCAGACCCCGACATACAAAGCTTGACACTGTCATCAGACCACTGGAGTTTAGACATCTGGGACTGGGACAGGGAAAGAAGGTTAATGTCCCACTGTCTGTGTGATATGGAATGTCTAAAAACCTTTTCTTTTTTTGAGCACTTGTAGGTGCTATATCAAGTGTTGAATGGATACTATCTCATTTAATCCTCTCAAGAGCCCTTAGACACAACCATTATTACACTTCTGTAGTTGTGGAAACAGGCATGGAGAGCAAACTCACTTGTGCAAAATCACACAGCATCAGTCAGGATTCAAATTGTTTTCTGCTGACTCTGAAGCTCATGCCATTAACTGCTACACTCCAAAAGATGGTCCTATATTTTTGACATTGTAGTCTCTGAAGCTTAAGTACCTTATAAATCATGCATTCACTAATTTGGTCATGTCATAGAACCATTGCTACCCTTCATTAAAGGCCTCTCTGCATGGCGTACCATCATAGACACTGCTGAAAGGGCATCCCCATCATCCTTATATGATTAAAAATCAAAGTCACAGAAAACTGCTGCAGCCAGATTCCAGAGACATCTGAACATAAAATTCTATCAAATTATAAAACCACATAATGATATGTGTCATATATATGTATGTGTGTGATCTATATTACACATACATATACATACCTTAAGAAAGAACGCATATGGTAGAATAGAGGATAGGCATGTGTCATTGGCAGGTATGTATATTAATAAAGTGGATCAGTGGCCCTTCAGGGGACAAGCCATTACTTCTTGCATTTATCAGGAAAGTTCACTCAAGGATGTTTTGAAAAAGTTCAATTTTGAATGATAATCATCTCCTTTCTACACTCTGCACATAAAGAGCTAACCATTAAGGTAGTAAATCATAGATCAAAGTTAGCATAACCTAGATAGAAGAAAAATGAATTTTTCACAAGTAAGAAGTAAGAAATTTACTACCAAAGTTATGTTATCTGGCGTCTGATCCTTTTCAATCATAGAAAGAAAGTATGACACACAAACAATCCCATAATATTTGGGTGCATGTGAGCTAATTTTATTTTCTCTGTCCCCAGAGCCAACACTTTCATAATTATTTGATATATATAATTTTTTTATCAAAAGCATTGGTGCACATCAGTGAGAACTTTCGACCACCTTGAAAATGACTTTTAGAATATTTCATTAGCAGATTGTCTTTCAGAGCCTGAGCTGACATTCATGTTTCTTCATACCAGTCTTTCATCCGTAAAACCCTTTGTTCTGCTGAACAGTTTTCAGACAATGTGGGCAATCAAAAAAAAAAAGCATCTATTCCAGCATTTGATCATTCTTATTCAAATTTCATCTATTAATACTCATTTGAGAGCTTTCTAAGAATTTTGTTTCCTTTCTTTCAGTATCATCATATTATTTCCTCAAAAAACTCTCCAAATGTAATGAAATGGAAGCTTGACATTTCATTGGAAATAAGCACAGTTCATGACTAAATGTTATCCATTTTTATCACTTTCAATGAAGTGTAAGGGAAAATAACTGTTGTGTTGTTTGAAGATTTATTTGTAATTACAGAAGATTAAAATTATAGCACTCAAAATATTAGGGGAAAAGCATTAAATTACTTAAATAGCCTTTTATACACACCAAAAAAAAAAATGTTCAAAACTAATTAATCCAAATAGCCAAATCAACTATTTTCAATATTTTAGTAAAAATAAAATATTAAATGAATATTTTGAGGAGCAACATATTTATAACACATCCTATAAGCAGGATATATTTTAGAATCACAAAGTCTTAGGAATATGTACAACATACAACTCCATTGTGTCTAATCTCCACAATGGATTCATGTTGGCAACTTCAACCTCTCCAATATTTATGTGAAAATATAAATCAGTTTAGCTAATCTATTTTGTAGGCTTAAAAATGAAGCTGTTCCTAAACAAATGAAACTTCAATATATGTGAAAGTACACATTTTGTGAGGTATATACATTTCAGAAGCAGACAATTCTGCTTTTGCTGCACAATTATGCTTATTAATTCTACACTACGTATTTGTTTGTTTGCTTGTTTATTTTTTTTTTTTTCTTTCAGACAGTCTCACTCTGTCCTCCAGGCTGGAGTGCGGTGGCACAATCTCGGCTCACTGCAACCTCCACCTCCCAGATTCAAGTGATCCTCGTGCCTCAGCCTCCCAAGTATCCAGGATTATAGGCACGCACTACCATGCCCAGTTAATTTTTGTATTTTTTTTGTAGAGACGGGTTTCATCATGTTGGCCGGGCTGGTCTCAAACTTCTGGCCTCAGGTGATCCACCCCCCTCAGTCTCCCAAAGTGCTGGGATTACAGGCATGAACGACCACACCCAGCTCTATTACACTAATTTAAACAATCATTTGGAAAGTTTAGTCTTAAGGGTTAAACACAAACCATTAAAATCAAAGCAGCACTAAGCTCAACTTGATTTACCTTCTTTTATATATTTATGTTTTTGTCTATTGTACAAAGGACCCCAGCAGCCAGACTGAAATTTTCCAGATTCTTTTTCCTAAGAGAGATATTGATTTCACCTTTTGTTTTAGAATTAGAATTTCTTAGTTTGATTATGTTTTAATATTTTGTTGTTTTAGCTAATGTGGTGTTATGATATGATAGCTATGTTTTCTGAATGAAATAAGAAATAGAATTTGGTTTCACATAACGTGACTTTGAAGGCAGAAATGGTAATTGCCAAAAATCAAAGGGTTGGAAGAGGCAGTACTGTTTTTATACTTTTCTTTCGAAAATTACTACTGAGAATTTCTAAATATGTCAAAATATTTGTTAAACAAGAGAACCATACTTATGTCACAAAGCAGTGAAAAGCAACTTTCTGCCCTCTTATAGCCAGTTAGACAGGGAATATTTCTCAGTCTTAGAATTCAAGCATCGTAATACCAAGTTGGAAATGCAACTAGTTAAGGCAGGAGGGAAACTGCTACATGGAGAGAAACGGCTCAGCAATTAGACTTAAATTCACATAAGAGTTGTTTCAGCATTTGTACAAAGCTGATATGACTTGTCACACCAGAATCAAACTCTTCCCTGAAATAAGGAGTTAAAACTTATTTAAGGAAAACTATTTCTTGAGGATAAAATGGATGATAAAAGCTGGGTATGTGGTATATAGTAAAGAGAGATAGGTCTATACTTCACAGCTAAATGGTTGTTTTGTTACCCTAAATATAGAAAATTGCATTCATGGGTTACACTATGCCTTTGGGATGTAGTGGCACATGCCTGTAATCTCAGCTACTAAGCAGGCTAAGGCGGGAGGATGGCTTGAGCCCAGAAGTTCAAGACCATCCTTGGCAACATAAAGAGACCCCCATCTCTCTACATATATTAAAAAAAAAAAAAAAAAAAAAAAAAAAAGACTAAGCCTTATGAATGCCTTGATGTTTTGACCATTTGAAAATGTTTGTATTCAATAACTTTTCACTGAGCACCTTTGGTCTTTCAAACCTTAACTAGGCACAGTGGTTATACTGGCATTTAAAGAAGAGTCCCATCTCACAGTAGTCGGAATGGTTATTATTTAAAAATCAGAATATAATGGATGCCGGCAAAGTCACAGAGAAAAGGGAACACTTATACACTGTTGGCAGGAATGTAAATTAGTTCAGCCATTGTGCAAAGCAGTTTGGAGATTTCTCAAGGAACTTAAAACGGGATTACCATTTGACCTAGCAATCCCATTACTGAGTATATACCCAAAGGAAAACAAATCATTCTACAAAAAAAAAAAAAAAAAAAAAAAAAACACGTGCATACATATGTCTACCACACCACTATTCACATTAGCAAAGACACGGAATCAACCTAGATGCCCAGGGATGGTAAACTGGATAAAGAAAATGTGGTCCATATACACTATGGAATACTACACAGCCATAAAAAAGACTGAAATAATGTCCTTTGCAGCATCACAAATACAGCTGGAGGCCATTATCCTAAGCAAATTAAGCAGAAACAGAAACTCCAAACTGCATGTTTTTACTTAGAAGTGGGAGCTAAACATTGAGTACACATGGACATAAATATGGGAATAATAGGCACTGGATACGACTCCAGGGGGATAGGGATGAGGGCTGAAAAACTGTCTATTGGGTACTATGCTTACTACCTTGATGATGGGAACATTTGTATCCCAAACCTCAGCATCGTACAATATACCCATGTAACAAAACTGCACATGAAACCCCTAACTTAAAATAAAAGTTCAAATTTAAGCAGAAGGCCAGGGGCAGTGGCTCACGCCTATAATGCCAGCACTTTGGGAGGCCGAGACGGGTGGATCACGAGGTCAATAGATCGAGACCATCCTGGTCAACATGGTGAAACCCCGTCTCTACTAAAAAAAAATACAGAAACTAGCTGGGCATGGTGGCGCATGCCTGTAGTCCCAGCTACTTGGGAGGCTGAGGCAGGAGAATTGCCTGAACCCAGGAGGCGGAGGTTGCAGTGAGCCGAGATCACGCCATTGCATTCCAGCTTGGGCAACAGACAGAGGGAAACTCTACCTCAAAAAAAAAAAAAAAAAAAAATTATTTTCCTTTAAATATACTGTTTCAAGTCAACAGTTTCAATAAAGAATTTGTTTTGCTTCACATGTTTCTACTTACCTTTCTGAGTATATAGAATATAGTTATTAGGACTTTTTGTGTTCTTTTCTGATAATTCTAATACTTGTCAGTTCTGTGTTGATTTCAAATGATTGACTTTTCTCTTCAACATAGGTTATGTTTTCCAGCTTCTTTACCTGCCCCATAATTGCTTAGTAGATGCCAGATGTTGTGAATTTTACGTCCTTAACGTATTTATGCCTGAGGTTGCAATTTTTTTGAATTTTTGCAATCAGATTGTGGCAGTGACCTTGAGCGGTAGGATATAAATAACTCTCACATGCTCAGCGTTCCAATAATGGAACACTAGGCATAAATTACTACGGACTGGGTATTTTTGTAGCCCTACAAATATTCTTGAGCTTTATTCTGGGATATAGTTAAGTCATCTGTAAACAGTTTGATACTTTCAGGTTCTTCTTTTAAAACTTACTAGGCAAAACTACAGCCATGTTTAGTTTAATGCTGGTTATTTTCCAACACTAAGGCAAGAAACTCATGAGTACTCTCCCAAATGTCCCATGAATTATGAATTTTTCACTCTAGTTTGTGGGAACTGGCCCTGTGTGAGATCTGAGTACTATTCCTTTTAATTTTTTCAGGTGGCTCTTTTGCTAGCCTTGGATGGATTATACACACACACACACACACACACACGCACACACTCACTCACACACATTGATTAGTACTCAGCTAAATACTCAAGAAGTACTCTGCAATCTCTGGGTTTCTCTCTGTGTTTGAAGTTCTCACGTCGTCAATACTCTCTCCTGTAAACTCTAGCTGCCTTCATCTCTCCAGACACCCAACTGTGTTCCCTCAGGGGGTCTTCCAGCTCCACCTGAGGTTCTCTCTAGGCAGTAAACCATGGCAACCACCAGGGTCATCTCATTTGTTTCCCATCTCTCCGGGATCCCTGTGCTCCATTGCCTCAGGACCAGTGTCTTGAAAAACATTGTTTTCATATATTTTGTGTAGTCTTTTGGTTTTTTTCAGGTGGGATGATCAATCTATCGCCTCTTTCTCCATCTTGGTCAAGAGTAGATGTCTCTCTAAATAACCTTATTTGAATCATTTATGAGAATCTTAATATTGATACTATTTTTATTTCACTATGGCCTAACTTTCGACGTGCTCATTTCCATTTATTTTATTTAAATTTGCGGCAACCCAGTCAGTTAGATACTATTATGTATATATTTCACAAATGGGGAAACAGAAAGAGTTCTAGAAAATTATCTCTATCACCCAACTATTAAAGGCTAAAGCCATGTTTTAACTCTGGACAGTTTGATTCGAGTTCATATTAACAGCTATGTATGTCCACACATTATAAGATAAACCATAAACTGTAAAACTTTTAATCATTATATAAGACATTTATAACATATATCTTTTTCATCTTTGGCTCTGACCTGTAATAGCAATATAGTTTATTATTATTTACTTTTAAGCTTCATAATTTTATTTTTACAAACTGGCATCTAATAGATGCTGTGAATTGACTTGAAATACTCACTTTCCCTAAGAATAGTCCTGAGTCACCAGCATTTTAATAAAAGTTCTCATGTGATATTCCATCAACTGATTGCATCCTCCCACAGAGAGAATATTTTTTATATCTTTGATTATTTTTTTTAAGTTCTACAGTACATGTGCAGAGCGTGCAATTTTGTTACATAGGTATACACGTGCCATGGTGGTTTGCTGCTAATGCTATCCCTTCCATATCCCCCCACCCTCTGCTGTCCCTCCCGTAGCCTCCCACCCCACGACAGGCCCAATGTGTGATGTCCCCCTTCCTGTGTCCATGTGTCGATCAATTATGGATTGAACAATGAAGGTATTGTTGTATCATTCCTTCTTCATTTATGAGCTACCATACTTCCAGAAAGAGATACTGCTACCCTAAGAAGGGCCTTGCATGAAGAAAACAATAATGTAAATATAATAAATATTGTTCAACAACCACTCATGAATGAGGAAAATACGCAGTG
This sequence comes from Saimiri boliviensis, assembly GCF_048565385.1. Taxonomy (NCBI): domain Eukaryota; kingdom Metazoa; phylum Chordata; class Mammalia; order Primates; family Cebidae; genus Saimiri; species Saimiri boliviensis. The sequence continues at coordinate 112,693,782 of NC_133449.1, forward strand.
TTTGGTTTTCTGTTCTTGGGTCAGTTTGCTGAGAATGATGGTTTCCAACTTTATCCATGTCCCCGCAAGGACATGAACTCATCCTTTCTTATGGCTCCATAGCATTCCATATTGCATATGTGCCACATTTTCTTTATCCAGTCTATCACTGATGGGCATTTGGGTTGGTTCCCAGTCTTTGCTGTTGTGAACAGTGCTGCAATAAACATACATGTACATGTGCATGTGTCTTTATAACAGAATGATTTATAATCCTTTGGGTATATACTCAGTAATGGGATTGCTGGATCAAACGGTATTTCTAACTCTAGATCCTTGAGGAATTGCCACACTGCCTTCCACAATGGTTGAACTAATTTACACTACCACCAACAGTGTAAAAGCGTTCCTATTTCTCTACATTGTCTACAGCATCTGTTGTCGCTAAACATGTTTAACCTGTATAATCAAAACAAATTAAACTTTAGAAATATGAAAGGAGTGGTCGTCCCTAGGTGTTTGAGATTATGTTTTACCCTTACTTCTCTATAATGAGCAAGTATTACTTTTATAGTTGAAAAATAAATTGTATTTTTTAAAACAGCACAGGTATGATGTAGAATGAAAGAATAAGTTTGATTCCACAAGAGACTTCATCAGGATTATAAACTGCTTCTGCTACATCTTGCATGAACCATTCCATTGTTAAAACATACCACTGTAGAAATAATTTTCTCCCCCAATGCACTACAACATAAGCTTGTTCAGTGGCAAGGATTTCCAAATGCAAATTGGTCTTTATGAACTTAATAATATACAAAGACAATTTTCCTCTTTGGATATGAAAAATAAATTCCAAGCTGTATTACAGTAAATCCACTACCACTAGCATTGCTGCCAGAAATTGCCATTTGCCATCCTCATTGGATAAACCATTCTCTCTAGAAAACCAGAAGTTTGATGGGAATTCAAATATTGTCAGTATATCTAACTATATTGTTGCTAATATTATCAATAGAGAATATGTTTCCTATGTGGCAATATACAATGTGAAAATTATAAGCAAGAAAATAAGCATTTAATAAGCAAGAAAAAATTTGTTGATAGCTACAAGAGTACTTTTAGTGTCATAAGACTAGAGCTTTCTAACAAATATGCTTTCTAGAGCTTCTAGTTTCTTACCATAGTTTAAATTAAAAGTTTCATTTATTTACTTATTTTCTTTATATAGGCATCAAAAAATTCCAGCATTGTATCTGCACTAAATACATCTACATTTTTAAATAAGTCCTGAGGAGCTAATGTATAGCATGGTGACTACAGTTAATAATGCTGTATTGAATACTTGAAATTTTCTAAGAGAACAAATCTGAAGTGTCCTCACTACCACACACACACACACACACACACATCATAAATAATAACTGTGTGAAGGATGTGTTAATTAATTTGATTATGATAACCATTATATAATATGTATATATATCTCTCTCAAATCATTATGTTGTACATCTTGAATATATACAATTTCTATTTGTCTCAATAAAGCTAGATAGAAAATAATTTTTCCTCACAGAACTTCACAGATTTCTCCTCTCCACATATGTCTGATTATTTATTTATTCATACTTTAAGTTCTGGGATACTTGTACAGATACACGTGCAGGTTTGTTACATAGGTATACACATGCCATGGTGCTTTAAAGCATCCATCCCCCCATCAACTACATTAGGCATTTCTCCTAATGCTAGCCCTCCTCTATCCTCCCACCTCCCAACAGGCCCCAGTGTGTGATGTTCCCCTCCCTATGTCCATGTGTTCTCATTGTTCAACTCCCACTTATGAGGGATAACATGTGGTGTTTGCTATTTTGTTCCTGTGTTAGTTCACTGAGAATGGTGGTTTCCAGCTTCATCCATGACCCTGCAAAGGACATGAACTCATCCATTTTTATGGCTGCATAGTATTCCATGGTTGATATGTGCCACATTTTCTTTATCCAGTCTATCATTGATGGGCATTTGGGTTGGTTCCAAGTCTTTGCTGTTGTGAACAGTGCTGTGATAAACATACATGTGCATGTGTCTTTATAATAGAACAATTTATAATCCTTTGGGTATATACTCAGTAATGGGATTGCTAGAACAAATGGTATTTCTGATTCTAGATCCTCGAGGAATTGCCACACTGTCTTCCACAATGGTTGAACGAATTTACACTCCCACCAACAGTGTAAGAGCAGGTTGCAAAGACCATGGGAAAGCACAGTATCTGAGCCAGATAGTTTCATCCCTATGACACAGTCCCTCGTGGCTTCCCTTGGCTAGGGAAGGGAGTTCCCTGACCTCTTGCACTTCCTGGGTGAAATGACACCCCACCCTGTTTCTGCTTGCCCTCCATGGGCTGCACCCGCTGTCTGACCAGTCCCAGTGAGATGAGCCAGGTACCTCAGTTGGAAATGCAGAAATCACTTGCCTTCTGCCTTGATCTCTCTGGGAGTTGCAGACCAGAGATGTTCCTATTCGGCCATCTTATCAGCCACCAATTCAGTATCATATGTCTGTTTTTTCCAAACTCCATGTTTTATGGATCCAGTTCCCTCCCAGTTCATTTTGATGTCTGTATTTGATTAAGTCTTATTAGAAGATACTTTTCAATCGACTAAGGTCATGAATTTGAGTCCCCCAAGCTAGTTAGTACTGCTTTCTTTAAGGCTAATGGACTGGCCGTCTAATGATAACCAACTATTTCACAAATAATAATGGTCACCAAAAAACTAAAAGTATAGATGAATCACAACTTACCCAACTTAGCTTTTCCCAATTTACCAATAGTAACATAGCACCTTGAACATAGCAGCCATGCATTCATTCAACAAATACTGAGATTAGCATGTGCCACAGACTCTTAAAATTTCTAGAAATACACAAGTAAACACAACTATGTCACTGCCTTCATGGCGCTCACATTTTGGAACTGGTTTTACATGTTGTAAAAGCTCCAGATTGTCAGAATCTTTAACTCAAGCCCCATGGCAAGAATTTTCTAGCTACTCAATTGATTCTTAGTGGATTTTTATGATATCTCAGTGGTATCCAAAAGGTGAGAGTCCCCATACCCTCTCCTTTCTATTCTGCAGCATTCAATTCTCTAAGAAATTACCTGCTTCAAGCAGAGGAACTTGAGGGTTCAACATCATAGATTTTATTAGATTTCATTTACCCATTAAGTTCTATGAAAGGGAAAAATGTATGATGTGTATGGGGAAAGAGTTAAGACCCCAAAGACAAAGATTTCATAATGGACATCCAAAGATTCAGCTGTCACTCAGGCCACAGAGTATCATTGTTTTCTAAACTGCAGAGCTCCTTGGAGGATATAGCCCTACAACTGCACAGACTCTAAGAACGTCTGATTGCAGAGAATCAACATCTAACAGCCCTCAGCAGAATGCCCAGACACTTAGTGCTTTCATGAAGATGGCCCGCTTTAATCCACACAAAAGGACTCCTCGAATTCCGCTCACTGGATGATGCACAGAAGCTTGCTATTACTGTTATTATTATTTATTTTATCTCCGTATGGAACATCTCTTATGCATTGCTTCAAATCATATCCACTTCCTCTCGTTTTCCAATCACTAACACTACAAGCAAATTCATACAGATACAACCCGACAGCACATTTTTCCTTGACATGGTTTGGCTGTGTCTCCACCCAAATCTCATCCTGAATTGTAGTTTCTATAATCCCCATGTGTCATGGGAAGGACCCGATGGGAGGTAACTGAATCATGGGGGTGGTTACCTCCATGCTGCTATTCTTGCGATAGTGAGTGAGTTCTCACAAGATCTGATAGTTTTTTAAGGGGCATCCCCCCACCCTTTCACTTTTCAATTCTCCTTGTTGCCACTATGTGAAGAAGGGCATGTTTGCTTCCCCTTCTGCCATGATTATAAGTTTCCTGAGGCCTCCCCAGCCATGCTGAACTGTGAGTCAATTAAGCCAAACCTCTTTCCTTTATAAATTACCCAGTCTCAGGTATGTCTTTATTAGCAGCATGAGAATGGACTAATACACTCATCCTTTTCCGAGGATCTCTGATACAGTGCTTGACCCTTGTGTGGGAGCAACCTGGAATGCATGGACTAAAGGCCTGTGGGAAAACACTTGAACTCTTGATCAGTAGGGGATAGGAGCTTATGGATGAATGGTCCTCCCTGCTCCCCACCACCTCAGACAGTTCTGAGTTTTGGGAACTTCTGAAAACTCATTAAGATTTTCAGAAGATCCCATCAAACCACCTGTCCATATCCTTGGCCAAGTTGGTTACATGTTCTTCTATTGACTGCTCATTTCCTGTTCCATTATCTGGGTCCCTCACACCTGCTCCCCAGGATCACATTCCCACATTAACAACCTGAAAATAAGCCTTTGACTTGAGCTCTGGTTGGGAGGTATGGTCATTTCTCCACTGTCTTCAGAGAACTAGATGTAGAGAGAACATAGACAACACCATCAAGCAGACCTGGTTTCCATGCTTAGTTTGCAATTTGTTAGTGGCATGACTTTGCACAAGGTTCAAAATCAAGGCCCTCTTAAAGAAGTGTGAAGATTACATAAGGTAACATAGTTGTTAACTTCTAAAATTCCACACCCATCCTCCCACACTTGAAAACATTCATTTTCAGCAGGTTGTAGACTCTCTAGAGATAATGAAGCAGAAATTCAACAAAGTAGAAATGAAAGCATAAAAGTTAAACAAAATATTCTTCTGTACACAAGGTTTCCTCTTTTGTCCCAGAAGTTTACTTGCTTATTTTGCAGCCTTTCCCCTTTAGAATTACATATTCCTACTTAAAATACTTTGCAAATGAAGTTTGTTTCAGGTTTACTTACTCTTAAGAACATACAAGACTCTGAAAAACATGTCCTTTTAATTTTTCAACAAAATGTCTGAACCTGGTGATAACATTTTAAAGCAAGTGAGTGAGAAGTGGCAATGGTTTGGAAGACATGGTTTGAGAAGAACAGGTTGAGAAGGTTTGAGCAGAAACCTAGGAGCAGTGTGAAATCCTATTTCAGTGGAGAAATAGGATTACTGAAAGGCACTGAGGCCCCAGCTGAGACATGCTTGCAGGTGAATTCTAGTGAAAATTCTGGCAAAGTACTGAGCATTTCCCTTTTCTGATTCTACCAAGGCACTCCTCACTGGCTTGCTATTCTTACCCCTTTCAAAAATAACATTTATTACACAAAAATTTGATTATTTTCTAGTCTATATTATTCACTAGACTTTAAAAAAATGGACCTTTTGTCCAGAAAATAATAGGTACTCAAATATCAAATATTTTCACCTGCTTTCAAGGACCCATTTACCCTGAGATTACAATCTCTGTTTTTGACTGTGAGCCCCTTGAGGAGAGAAGGGCTCAAATTATATAAAACTCACCATCTCTGAGCTGAATGCAGTGGCTGTAATCCCAGCACACTGGGAGGCCAAGGTGGGCAAATCACTTAAATCCAGGAGTTCAAGACCAGCCTGGGCAACATAGCAAAGCCCAATCTCTACAAAAAATACAATAGTTAGCTGGGTGTGGTATTGCATGTCTATAGTCCCACTACTCAAGAGGCTGAGGTGGGAGGATTGCTTGATCTAGGAGGCGGAGGTTGCAGTGAGCCAAGATCACACAACTGCATTACAGCCTGGGTGACAGAGCAAGACCCTGTCTGATAAATAAATAAATGCAAGTCTGTCTCTGTTGCACAGTTCTAGGTAAATAAGAACTATTCAAAAACTATTATTGATATACTATCGAAGAAATGTTTTTCAACTTGGAAAAAGAACTGAACAAATCAGACAAAAACTGAGGTTTGGCAGAGCAGAAGTCATGAATAAACAAAGGGATTAGGATGTGTTGAGATGAAATAGTTTTGGTTGTGTAAAAAGACAGATGAATGATGCAAAGGAAAAGATTGATGGTCTGAGGAGATTATAAACTAGGTCACTGTAACAGTGGAAAAGATTGGGGAATATTGTGGTCAGAGAAAGCAATCTCTGCCACTAAAGATATTTTGAATTATAGTCACTTGACTGTCAGAAAGAGAAGTTAAGTTTTGTGTAGTAAGTAGAGTCTTTGTACATAAATAGAAATGTATACTGATGAAACCGTGATAGAGCCTTTCTATAGAATGAATAGATCAATTGATTTCATTTAACCTACAATGACTTCAGATGGAAAAAACAATGGGAACAGAGGTAAAACTTTCCCACCCTAGGATGATTTATCAAGTCATTCCTACTAAAGTCTCATCTTAATTATTTTCTTAAGTTTGCAAAGCTGCTACTAGGGATATAACTGTGTGATGGATTTTGCTTCTTCAAAACACAGAAAACCAAGAAAATCCAGATATAGCCAACCGGCCATCTATCTACTCATCTGTCCACCCATCCATCCATTCATCCACCCAGTTATACATTTTTTCCTTGCCCCTTCTGTCATTTGACCATTTACACTTTGAACAAGCATTATTTACCAATATATACCAGAGTCTTATTTAGAAGTGACTATAAATCAAACACTGATCAACTGAGCATCATGCTAACATTGTTTACAAAGATAAACAAGGTAGCATCCAAAGTATTATAGAACTCCCAATTTAGAAGAAAGAATTGGAATTATAAACAAATAGCTAGGATACATTCTGAAGAAGGATGTGTAGGTGGGGATATATAACACTATCTTTTTTAAAGTATTTTTATTATTAAGATTATGTAAATTCAGATTGAGGTGAATAAACAGAGATATTAGCAAGAATGGTAAACATTTATAAACAATATAATAACCAAGTCAGACCAAGTTTTTAAAGTAATTTTTACACTTCTGTTCAGTTTAAGGATTCCTTATAATGTTGATCGTTTTCTCCATCATTTCTTGATTCTGACTTTTTCTAATGGGGTTAAACAAATCACAGTCTTCATTTCTGGGCAAGACATGCTGTGATGTGTCTTGAGTCAGCACATCAAATGCTACTCAAGGTTTCATATCAACAACAACCCTCCCCACTTTGTATCTGTGGGTGACTGAGAATGAGCCTTTTTAACAACTTGCAAGGAGTCATTTTTTTAAAAAGTAAAAAAGATTAAAAATAAAATAAATTTATGACCTTGGCTTTCCAACTTTTATCTGCACAATTCTTGTTCAACCCATGTCACTTGGGTCTCTCTGCACAGAGAAAATTATTTCTCTCCTCTGTGTGACTAGGAAGCCTGCATTCCTCTCCGCACTCAGCCCCAGTAAAATGTCAACTTGTGACCAAGAGAGAGACTAGATCATGTGGAAATCAGTTATTTTTTCCACATGGCATGTTTCCCCATGACTGTCTTTTTCCTGGTCTGGAAGAAGTATTTTCATGACAATCAAGTCATGAACATTCACTCCTCACCAGCTGATGTCCTTCCATCCCAACTGAGGAGCTGGAAATCATGTTACAATTATTTTACAAAGACTGGATAGTCTTCCAGGATTATTTATCTACTTATTTTTTAGAAACTAGCTCATTGGCAGAAACTTGTTAAATGGGTCTTTCTTTTTTCTGGTCCTTTAAAAGCATAATCCCAACTAAACAGAACAAATTTAGGACAATATTAGACAGCCATGTTATGAGAAATAACATATAAATTAGAAACTTCTTTCCCCATGAAGGACATATAGTTAATTTGAGGGTAGAACTAAACTTTTTTTCTTTCCTCCTCATGTACCTACTACCACATAGTGCAGCAGTGGTGTAAATTCAATAAATATTAGCCCATCATCCAACCGTCTCCAAACATGATTGTGTGTAGAGATGGATTACATTTAGTCATGGCATGTTAAGGTTAGGTTGAGGCAGAATCAACCTCTTAGGAATGTAATAATCTTCTTGATTCTTTTTTTTTCCCCAGAGGTGAAGTCTTGCTCTGTTGTCCAGAGTTGGAAGGCAGTGGTGCAATCTCAGCTCACTGCAACCTCCACCTCCGGGGTTCAAGCAATTCTCCTGCCTCAGCCTCTTGAGTAGTTGGGATTAGAGGTGTGCACTACCATGCCTGGCTAATTTTTGTATTTTTAGTAAAGTCAGGATTTCACTATGTTGGCCAGGCTGATCTCAAACCCCTTACCTCGTGATCTGCCCACCTTGGCCTCCTAAAATGTTGGGCTTACAGGCATGAGCCACCACACCCAGCCTAATCCTATTCTAAAAAAAAAAAAAAAAAAAAAAAAAAAAAAAAAAAAAAAAAAAAAAGTCGCTCTATAAAGAAGGCAAGAAATTGGCAGTGCAGTATTATTATATACCTATGCACATAATAAAGACTAAAAAGAAATTCACTGAAATATTCACCATTGTTCTGTCTAGTGGTAGAAATGTGGGAATGTTTCTTCTGATTTTTCTCAATTTAATTCTTTTGTTAACTGAATGAATTTTTCTATTGAGTTCAAGGCACTATACTAGTCCCCAGGGTCGGAAGGATACATGAATTTCCTTCATATTCATAACCATGAAAAGAAGAAGTGAACCAGATACAAAACAACTTATTAGAGGCTTATCTACCCTGATATTCATATCAACTGGTATCATGACTGTACCCTGTGATACTGTGAAGTTCAGACGGGGCTTGGGGAAGGGTTAACAACCTTCCTCCCTCTCTAAAGACAAATCTGACCTTAGGTTAACTTTCTTGCTCTTTGCCCTGAAAACTTGATAAAGATAGGATCTCATCTGTATTACTAGGCAACATTATTTATGGATAGAAAGGCCCTCCATGGTAGATAAATTGCACCTGACCTGGAAAAGTGTGAATGAAGCATAAATGCCTAGTGGCAAGCCATGGCTTTAGGATTTCCTGAATACTGAGACTCATAACAGATCATATCCCTGTAGGGACCTAGAAGCTATGCCTAGGCCTGTTACAAGAGGTATTAGTCTCTATGCAGCATAATATTTCTATGCCAGGGCAACTATTATACCTGTTTAATATTGGTCTTTTTTTTTAAATTATTATCGAGAGAAGATCTCACTCTGTTGCGTAGGCTGGAGTGCAGTGGCATGATCTTGGCTCACTGTAGCCTTGACCACCGAGGCTCAAGTGATCCTCCCACCTCAGCCTCCAGAGCAGACATATATGTCTATAGTCCCAGCTAATTTTTGTATTTTGCATTTTTTGTAGAGATGAGCTTTACCATGTTGCCCAGGCTGATCTCGAACTCCTAGGCTCAAGTGATCCACCCACCTCAGCCTCCCAAAATGCCAGGACTACAAGGATGAGCCACCATACCCAGCCTAACCTGAGTCTTATTTTCTCACACCTAAACTCTCATGGGGGAGGAGGCAGGGGCAGTGCAGGGAAGAACAGAAGGTGTTTTGCTATAAGAATTATTCCCTTTGAAAAGAAATGCCTGACACAGCCCAATTCCCAATTGAAGAGCTGTGCTTTTGGCCCAATATCCATTTGATTAAACTGTTACTATGTGTTACCTATTCAGGTCTTGTGAGTCTGAATGTCATGTTAAAGAGAGTCTATACTAGGAGCTGCGGAGAGTATAAAGAGGATAGCCAATTTTAGAAGAGTTGAAACCATTTCTTCAATTATTTCTTCACCAGAAAACACATAAGCATTACTCCTCAAGAGCTCCCTGAGGGAATATTACTGTAGCTTCCACAACTACATTCTTTATAAAATAAATCCAAGCCTGGAGTGGGTGGGCTAGGATGAGTACTTGTTGAGTGACACCCATGATGGACTCAAATGATGTTTTATAGTAAATGTAAAAGTTCAGCATTAAAGAAGAAGGGTTTTTTGCAGTAGCACTGCAAATAGAAATTTTGATCTAATACATTATGATTGTCAAAGTGATTTTCTAGCTAAATTAAGAAACCTATGGGTCATAAATGAAATAGGACTGGTTGGAATACAAATGTAATTTGACAGACATGTTCCCTTGTGGGCTGAAGCTGGCTCATTACTAACTGGCAAGAGCCAATTGTTAAATTTTCAGGAATTTTGGGAGCAGACTGTTAAACACTACCGTGATTAAAAATTGAAGCATATAAAGTCACAATTAAATAAGTTATATTAAAGCAAAGATTATAAATACTCAAAAACATACACCCTCAGAAATGAAAAATTCATTCTCCATCTGTTGGACATGCTAATGGTAGGTGGTCCTCAGCCATCAGCTCCCTTTGGAGAGTGCCTTGGTGGGAAAGAGTTCCTGCATGCAAGGTCAGATTCAAGGCCAATTACTAATCAACACAAGTGCATAAATATCTGGTCTCTTTGCCCCATGTGAGATCACTTTAAAGGATTGTCTAAGCTTCAGAGCTCCCCATAGGTCAGTTGAAGCTTCCACAAAGCTGTTCCAAGGCTCAACCTCTTCTTCTACTTAATCCCCACTTCAGGAGGGCTCCCTGCCAACTGCCTTGCAAATCATTCTCCATCTATGAAAATACCCAAGGAAAAAATGTTTATTAGGTATCTGTTTTGTTTGAGGCACCAGAATCATCACTGATTAGTAAGACATGGTCTTTGTTCACAAGAAGATTACAAATTAGGAGGACAGAAGTGTAACTATTAAAATGCAAAGTCATAACAGGTACGATGGGTAAACATTATGAAGGCCATAATGAGGCATTTGTTGCTGAATCTTTGGACAGTTAAAAAGGTATTTGTAAAGGAAGAATCTACACTGCTTCTAACGGACAAGTAGGAGCTAACTAGTCCGGAAAAAAAAAATAAAAAGAAAGGCATGCAGGTGTTTCACAAAGAAGGAAGAGCAAGTTCAAAGAGCAGGGCGACTGTGAAAGCACAACGACACTATAAAGAATGCAAGGTTTTTCAATTGCTCATCGAGTAGGGTGAGAAAGAGGTGAAATCCAATGCAAGGATCGTTTTTTAAAGAATTTATTATGTTAAGGACATTGTACTTTATGCTCAAGAAAAAGAGGGGCATGGAAAGCTGACATACATTTGTATTTTGTAAATATCTCTGTGCCTATGATGGGAAAAGTAGATTTGGGGAGAAGGAAACAGAAGACAAGAAGGCTTAGTAAGAGGCTGCTGTATCATTCTTGGCAGAAGATGTTAGTCTGAACCAAAGTTCAGACAGGTTGGAGAGAAGAAGGAAAGGGAGATATTTTGGGGGTAGGATTGACAAGATTTGAAGAGTCATTGAGGATGGGGTTGATAAAGAGAAAAGGATCAAGGGAAACCTCAAATTTCTGAAGAGAAAATGGACAGAAGAGACAAAATACGACACTTAAGGTAGTGATTTTCTTTTAGGAAAGTTTAATCTGACCTGTTTGTGGGACACCCAAATAAATATATGAAGTTAGCAGCTTGATGCAGAGTTTAAAGTGTGTGTGTGTGTGTGTGTGTGTGTGTGTGTGTGAGAGAGAGAGAGAGAGAGAGAGAGAGAGAGAGAGAGAGACCTAGCGTGGCTACCTCCAGAATTGCCCCATCTATACTCTGGCAGCTGATAGTAAAAGTGTTAAAACTGCTAGAGCATGGCAGTCACTTCTATAAAGTGATACAACAGTACAATATAACTCAGCAGTTGTGAGATAGTGTGGCATATTTAGAACAAGATTTTGAAGTCAGGCCAACCTGAGCTTTTATCCCAAATCTACCACCTACTTGCTATAAAGACTTAGATGACTTAGGTGTCTTGAGTCTCACATTCCCCGACAAGAATGGGACCGCTAATCCCACTTCGCAAGGTTGCCGTAGGCTTACGTGAGATTGTATATGTAAAAGCACTTGACACATAATAGGCCTTCAGTGATTCTTTAGTTTCCCAGCCCATAGAGTTTCCCATGCTCTTTGCATTGTATCTGTCCTCAGGACCTCCCGACTCCAGTTTCCACTTTGAACTCATCCTGTTAATATAAAGCATTATTTCAATTACCTGATAAAGATAAAATCCAGCCCCTGCTCTCCCTTTGTACTGCCTGACTCTGGATGTTTTTGTAATCCTCCCCTGGCCTTGTCTACATCTAATTTACTTCCTTTCAGCTGAATGTTATCACAAGTCATGAATTGTTCTCACTTCATGTTTATTGCAAACAGATAACCATTATCTCCAACAGACCTGCTTGGTTTTATCTTAGTTGCTTCACATTCTGCAACTTTTTAATCATTTCATTTTATTTTCTCTACATTAAGTTGTTTCTCTTCTGCACTGATACTTGGATAAAGAGGCAAAAACAAATTTGTAATTTAATAAGGCTTTTCAAATATGTTACTACTGGAAACAAACCGAGGTCCCCAAAATTTGTTTTGACCGTAAAGTTCCATGACCACTTCAAAATTCTTTGGCTGAAAAAAAGTTTTTTAGTTTCCCCTCTACAAGGTGCTGACTAGTTTCAGCAACAGATCCCAGTCAAGCCAAGCAAGGCTTGGTTGGTTTCAGAAGCCAGGGCTCCATCATTTGAGGGGATGCATAAGGCAGCCGGAGAAGGAAGGACTGAACCATATCCAGGAAGGAGAACCGCGGCACACCAGAGAAAAGTCAAGCGGTGGCTTTACTCATGGGAAAGGTGTAGGATGAGAATAGAAAAGGAACCAATACTCCAGAGTTAGGTAAATGTAAGAATAAATGAAGAGAGAGGAATGATGGTTAAATATCTGTATCTACTCAATACAGCTGAGGTAGACAAAGGCAAGTCATTTTTTGTCTCATCTTTCTGAATGTGGCTCTTCAATTCCCATCAAAGAAAATTATATGAGAGCCCGTAAAAGATGACCCCAATAGATACTCTGCATTTTGTCCTCTGCCTCACACTTCACTCTACCCTCTCCTCTCCTTAACTCTCTACTTACCACGCTATTCAGCTACAAATTTGATCTATCCCCTCCTAAGCTGTCTAGTCCATACATCTCCCTGCCAATTAAAAGTTCCAAAATGAAATATAAAGGTAGAAACAGCAATCTCCCTTTCCTCCTCATTAGCATTTACCACATAAGTCAGCCCTGAACGATAGAAATGAGGAGAAAGTGAACCAGCATTTTCTGAGCACCATCACACTATCTGGCATTTGAGTACTTTGCATGCCTTATCCCAGTGAATCCTCGGTATGTTCCAGTTGTACATACTGAGAAACTGAAACTCCCTAAAGTGCTGAAACTAGTGGATGAAAGAGCTGGAATTTAGACAGTGGCAATTCTGACTCCAACCTTCATTTCTGACCATGCTAATTTATGAATTGCACTTTTGTGGTGTATTATTAATATTAATTAATATTTCTCTGCAGTGAGCTGCCATGCCCCCTTTACCTGGCCATTTATTCTCTGGAGTCCATGTCATTCTGGCCTACCATAAGTACACAGTGAAATTAAGAATTGCACTGGAAAACAAACAACTCCCTAGCCCTGCATTCTCAAGTCCAGGTGTCTGGTATGTGTTGCTGTACATGAAAATATAATGTATTTTGTGGTGTTCATACTGGAGTGGCATTTAGATACCCAAGACCTGAAACTCTGCTTTAAAACTCTCTACTTATCACAAACCCCATCATGAGATAAATATCCCTCTTGTACACCAAAAGAAAAAAGGAAAGAAAAAAGAAAAGGCAATACATTTAATCATGATCCAAATGAACAGAAATGAAAAGAACTACACTGACTGGGTTGATACTAAGTCACCTTTGCCTGACTGAAGCCAATCCACCACTTCCATCTTCAGCTGTTTATTCAGTCCAAGGCCTGACTTTCTGCTTTATATGCATCCTGTGAGCTCCCAGTGCCAGACATCCTAAAATAAATTACCAAATGGACACCAGGAACACTCCTAAGATATGAACAGATACTTTTCAAAAGAAGACATTTATGAGGCCAACAAATATATGAAAAAATGCTCATCATCACTGGTAATTAGAGAAATGCAAATCAAAACCACAATGAGATACCATCTCACACCAGTTAGAGTGGCAATCATTAAAAAATCTGGAGGCAACAGATGCAGGAGAGGATGTGGAGAAATAGCAACACTTTTATACTGTTAGTGAGAGTGTAAATTAGTTCAACCATTGTGGAAGGCAGTGTGGCGATTCCTCAAGGATCTGTAAATAGAAATTCCACTTGACCCAGCAATCCCACTACTGGGTATATACCCAAAGGATTTTAAATTGTTCTATTATAAAGACACATGCACATCTATGTTCATTGTGGAACTGTTTACAATAGCAAGGACATGGAACCAACCCAAATGTCCATCAATGATAGACTGGACAAAGAAAATGTGGCACATATACACCATGGAATACTATGCAGCCATAAAAAAGGATGTTCCTTTGTAGGGAAATGGATGAACCTGGAAACCATCATTCTCAGCAAACTGACACAAGAAAACCAAACACTGCATGTTCTCACTCATAGGCGGTGTTGAACAATGAGAACACATGGACACAGGGAGGGGACCATCACACACTGGGATCTGTTGGCTGGTGGGGGGCTAGGGGAGGGACAGCGGGGAGGTGGGGAGGTTGGGGAGGGATAACATTGGGAGAAATGCCTGATGTAGGTGATGAAGGGATGGAGACAGCAAATCACTATGGCATGTGTGTACCTATGCAACAATCCTGCAAGATCTGCATGTGTACCCCAGAACTTAAAGTGCAATAAAAAAAATTGTCAAGAAATATATAGAACTTCCTGTAGACCCACAGGATAGCCCTTTCAGGCATGCTGAGAAGAGCCTGGCTTTCCCCTCTAGAAGATTTATCTCCTAGAGCTCTCGGGCAAGAGCAGGGGTAAGACCTCGGTGGCTACAAACTCTTTTGCAGTCTAGTTCAAAGAAAACATCATGGGTTTTGGAGTCAGAAAGATTTGGGTTGAAATCTAAACTTGCTGCCTACTATAGTTGCAACCTTATGCAATGTGCTTTACTTTCCTTGACCATCTGGTTCTTTCTATATAAGGTAAGTGAACAATTACAGTGGAAGAATGTGGCAGTAATTCAGTGAGATAATGTCTAAAGGCAACTTCATGGTAGTGGACATAGAGTCTGTGTACAAAAACTACTGAGCCCCTCTTTAAACAGAGGTATCATCTTCATCTTCCTAGCAACTTCATGGAGTATAAAAAGGACATAGCACACTGCAAATGCTGCTGAAATTGAGATATGGGGAGGCAAAATAATATGGCAACTGCCTTTAAGAAAGTTGAAGCAAAACTTTCTAATTTTGTCATGTCACCTGAATTCTCTCCCGAACTCCAGGATTTTTTTTCCACTAATCTGACTTCAGATGCAATTAATGGTGCTATATTTCCATGACCCTTTTTCTGTACTGTTTTACTTTCTGTTCTATTTTGTGTGTACATATTTTATTTCCTTTCTACTTAGTTTGTTTTTCTTCACTTTATATATCTACAGGGCTGAGCAGAAACATATATGCAATGTTTAACCCACTGTGAAATTTAGAAATGAAGAAATAGGTGTTAGAGATCAGTTTTACTGCTTCCCTAGTGCCAAGGGGAATCAGACAACAATGAAGCTGAGACATATTCTTTGCTTATCCAGAGCAAGGGGCCACTGGGCGATGCTGCAAGCGTCCATCAACATAAGGTGGGAAATAGTAGAAAGAGCACTGGAAAAGGAGTCAAGAGGCTTGAGTTCTGTTGCTGCCTCTGCCACTAACTCATCATGCATTCCATCTTTTCTCTCTTCCTCTGTTTCTCTCTTTCACATCTACAAAATAACGCAGTAGTTCTCAAATTTGCTCTGTATCATAGTCATCTGATGAATTTTTAAATTTAAAGACTTTATTTTTATTGATGTTATTGTTATTGATTGACAAATTATAATTGTACACATTTATGGGGTAAAATGGGATGCTTTGATATGTGTATTCAATGTGGAATAATAAAATCAAACTAACCAATTTATTCACCACCTCACCTACCTATCCTTTTTTATGGAAACATTTGAAATTTATTCTCTTAGTTATTTTGAAATCTACAATACATTATTATTGACTATGGTACCCTGTTACGCAATAGATCTCAGAGCCTATATTTCCTGTCTATCTGAAACTTTTAACCCTTCGTATTCTTCAACAACTCCCCAATTCTTGCTTCATCATCCCTCACCCCCAGCCACTGGTAACCATTGTTCTACTCCCTACTGGGACTAGCTCTTAGATTCCAGATATAAGTGAGATCATGTAGTATTTACTGTTCTGTTCCTGGCTTATTTCTTTTTTTTTTTTAATTAATTTTTTCATACATGAAAAGTTCTCTAGTGGTGATTTTCTGAGATTTTGGTGCACCTATCACCAGAGCAGTATACACTGTACCCACTGTGTGGTCTTTTAACCCTCACCCCCTCCCACCCTTTCTCCAGAGGCCCCAGAGTTCACTGTAGCATCCTTATGACTTTGCATCCTCACAGCTTAGCTCCCACTTATAAGCAAGAACATATTATGTGTGGTTTTCCATTCCTGAGTTACTGCACTTAGAATAATGGTCTCCAATTCCATCCAGGTTGCTGCAAAGGCCATTATTGCTTTCCTTTTTATGACTGAGTAGTATTCCATGGTATATATACCACATTTTCTTTATCCACTCATGAGAAAAATGCAAATTAAAGCCACACTGAGATATCACCACACGCATCTTATGAAAAAGATGAAAGGCAACAACTGTGGGAGAAAATATGGAGAAAAGGGAACACTGACACACTGTTGGTGGGAATTCAAATTAGTATGGCCATTAGGGAATATGGTATAGAAGTTCCTCAAAAAAACTAAAAATAAATCTATAATATGACTTAGTAATTCCACCTCTGGGTATTTATGCAAAGGAACTGAAATCGATATGTTGAAGGGATAGGTGCACTACTATGTTCATTGCCACATTATTCCCAATAGCCAAGATATGGAATCAACCGAAGTGTTCATCAACAAATGAATGGGTAAAGCAAATGTGGCACATATGCACAATGGAATGCTATGCAGTCTTAAAAAAGAATGAAGTCTTGCTATTTGTGACAATCAGGATGAATCTGGAGTACATCATGCTAAGTGAAGTAAGCCAGGCCCATTTAATCAAAAAATCAAAAAATAATCAGTGTTGTCATGGATGCTGTGAAAAGGGAATGTTTTCACACTGCTGGTATGAATGTAAACTAGTACACTATGGAAAACAGTGTGGAGATTCCTTAAAGAACTAAAAGTAGATCTACCATTTGATCTAGCACTCCTACTCCTGGGTACCTGTCCAGAAGAAAGTAAGTCATTATATGAAACAGATACTTGCACACACGTTTATAACAGCACAATTTGCAATTGCAAAAAATATGGAACCAGCCCAAATTCCCATCAATCAACAAATGGATAAAGAAAATGTGGTATATATCCCATGGAATGCTACTCATTTCAAACTTCTCATTTTGTTCATGACTTGTTTTTCAATTTTTTTAAATTTTTTTACTTATATTTTCTTGGAGGTCCTGAAACTTCTTTAAGAGGATCATTCTGAATCCTTTGTCAGTGATTTCATAGATCTCCATTTATTCTGGGTCCTTTATTGGAGGCTTATTAGTTCCTTTGGGTGATTCTGTATTTTCCTGATTTTTCAGAATCCTTGTATCCTTACATTAATGCCTGCACATTTGAGGCTATGACCACCTCTTGGCCTTTGCAGGTGTGCTTTAGTGGTGACACTCCTTTACTATTTAGTCTGCCTTGACTTTCTTAATAAGCCACCAGTAGCATTCCTGAACAGTCAGACTTAGATGTCAGATTCTCTAGTTGGGCTGGGTCACTTTCTATATTCCGAGCTTGAATTATCTAGTTGCGCTCCATGGTTTGGTGGACGCACTGACTTGACTCTGCCATTAGGTGAAGCTTCTAACTGGGCTTTGTGAACATCTCAAATCAGGCAGGTTGTCTTCTCTGTCTAGGCAGTACTATTGTTTGGAATCCATAGTTGGCTATGTCCTGGGTTTTGAGACTGAATGAGGCTTTTGAGATTGCTGCTCAGCCACATGGGAGGGCAGGCCAGAGGCTATGCTCCACAGATATGCATGGCCTTGGGCTTGTATTCCAGCCAAGGATAAGCTCAAGTAGAGCACCAAATCTGGTGGCGTCACCTCATCAGCTGAGATTGGGTAGGGCCAGATGTTCCCTCTTCAGACCTAAGTTACCTCCCAGTCTAGGGAAGACTTAATGAGAGTACCAGGACTTTTTGGATTACCTCTATGCTACCAGGGTTGGACAGGCCAAATGTGCCCTCTGAGGGTAATCTCTAACCTGTACTCCCCTCTTGACCATGGGGAAGCTAGCTAGGAATTCAAGCCCAGAAGACCAATGGACCATGTTCCCTATAGCCTGATTTTGTTGGCTAGTTTGTCTGGTGTAGTACCTTCAGCAGCCAAAATGCAAAGCAACTGCCAAGATCTGCACCCTGACCACTGTGAAGGCTACCCTTGTTCTTTGTTTCTCATTGACCATAGGTGGTCCAGCCTGGCTGGTACTCCCAATGTTTCCTGTAGGGTAAGACAAGAAGAGCCTCCAATGAAAGGTCTCAGAATAGTGGAAAGCTGAATGTCTGCCTCCAACTTACTATTACTACTGTGAAAATTTGGGGTCTGGAGAAATGCTCTATGTGTGGTACTGTGCCACTTGAAGGAGGGGCAATGTAGTCAGAGAGCCATTCTTAACATTTAACATGACTTCTTTCAGATTTATAGTTCAAGAGGCTGTCTCAGTCTCACTCTCAAGTTCTAGGATATTCACAATGATATTACTGCCAGTGGATAGTTGCTAGTGGGATTTATGTTGTGGAGAGTGAAGCTAGAAAACACCTATTCTGTCATCTTGTTGATGAACAGATATTTATCTTTTAAAGCAATTTTAGGTTCACAGTAAAGTTTAGTGGAAAGTACAGAGAGTTCCCACATAGCAACTGCAGCCACTCCCCCACCATCAACACCCTGCACTCATGTGGTACATTTGTTACCATTGATGAACCAACATTGACATATTTCTATCAACCCAAGTCCATAATTAGTATTAGAGTTCACTCTTTCTGTTGCACATTCTATGCATTTGGGGAAATGTACAATGGCACAAATCTATCATTATGGTATCATACAGAGTATTTTCACTGTCCTAGAAATCCTCTGTGCCTCACCTATTCATTTCTCCCTCCACCCAAACCCCTGGAAACCACTGATCTTTTATTGTCTCCATTGTTTTGCCTTTTCCAGAATGTAGTATAGTTGGAAACATACAGTATGTAGCCTTTTCAGATTGACTTCTTTCAGTTGGTAAAATGTACTTTAAGTTCTTCCAGGTCTTTTCATGTCTTGGTAACTTGTTTCTTTTTGACACTGAACAATATTCCATTGTGTGGAGGTATCACAGTGTTGAAAACATTTTTTAAAGAGAAAAGCCCAACCCAGATTTACTGCATCAGACATTTTATTTGTATTTTAACCAAATTATAAAGGTGATTCTGATATATATCTGGGATAGGTGATTATAAAGATTCCTCCAAGATTTTAAAAATATGTGTGTTAATGCTCCCTAGATTTAAGTTGGTTCTTTTCTTTTGAGATCCTCTAAGATGGGCATGTCTGTGCTCCATCCCAGCATCTTTCACTGAGTCATTACGTCCTGGCATAGGGAGACTGTAGAAGAATCTGAGCAGGATGACTGCTCCCAACTGAGAGAGCAAGTTTTGCTTTCAGATTTTGATCAATGGAAAGGGAGAGAGAAGAGAAAGATAAGTTGTAAAGGCAGAATGGTAGAAAGGAGGAAGAGTGCTAAGAAATCTGGTATCCTAATTTTTGCCACATCGCAGGCACTCTGAAGAAATTGTCTATTTAGTTTTATTTCCATAAGAAAAATATTTACTTAAAGTTAAGAAAACTAAGGCCAAAGACTAACATTTTCAAGTCAGAGACTCCAGATTCAGCCTAATGACCGCCTGTATGCTTACACTATTCTTGTACCCATCCCAATCTAGATCATAAACTTTGTGAGGGTAAAGGCCACATGTGTCTTATTTACCATTTTAACTTAAGTACTTGACAGACACAAGGTACATAACAAATATTTCTTGAAGTGTATCTTAAATGAAGGGCTGTTCACAAGGAGTATGCTGCCTTTTGATAGGTTAATTACAATAGAAAGTGAAAAAAAAAATAGTTAATATTTCCGATATTTTTATGTGATTCTACATTTTTTGTAACATAAGCCTCAGAAAAAAAGAACACATCTCTTAAAGCTGTAGATGATTCAGTAAAAAGCCTGTTAAACCCCCGATTCATAATCACACAAGCAATGGTGGTTCATTTTCTCAGCTCACTGTGACACATCTTTTGATCAAGGAGAGCTGCGCTAATGATGCCTGTGATTTATCGCCCTTCCAGAAGAACTACAGATCCCATTCTACTAATGTCCCACACACATCTATAGCTCTCTAGACTAAGCATCAATTCCCTCAATGTGAAAAACAGTCAACAATGTGTAAGAAACAGGGTTCCCTTCTAACTACATACAGTGTGTTTCTTTATAAATCCTCTCTAAGGGCTCCTAATGACATATAACTCATATTGTAGTTACAGAATGAGGCAAATTTGCCCCTGGGCCTTCTCATTCTGGTAACACATTAGACATTTAGGATGTGCTTAGTTCTCTAAACCATACACTCCCTTATATTTCCAAAGAGCTAGTAGCTCAGTGATAATGAGGTCAAAGTCCCAGGTTTGATTTCTTATGGGTGAAAATGATTATCCCTTTCTTGTTTAGACATATAAATATCACAGAATGTTGCCAGTTCTTACTATATTTCCTCCATTGACAAATTCTAGTAGTGGGGGAAAAAGATCATTTTATTGTATGGCCTACTGTATAAGAATAAAGATGATAAAGTTTTTTTTGAGACAGTGTCTCACTCTGTCGCCTAGGCTGGAATGCAGTGGTGTGATCTTGGCTCATTGCAACCTCTGCCTCCGGGGCTCAAGTTATCCCCCCACCTCAGTCTCCCAAGTAGCTGGGACTTTAGGCATGCACCACCACACCTGGCTAATTTTTGTATTTTTAGCAGAAACAGGGTTTTGCCATGTTGGCCAGGCTGGTCTCAAACTCCTGACCTCAAGTGATCCGTCCACCTCAGCCTCCCAAAGTGCTAAGATTACAGGCGTGAGAAACTATGCCTGGCCAATAAACACTTCTCATCTATTTTGTAATGTACAAAGAAGGATCCAAAAAATAATGTGTGTGCACTTAGTAAGCCTCATAGAAGGAAAGGAAGAGAAGAGTTCCATGATAAGGTGGAAATAATTTACGTAGGAACTTACTCCCTGGAGAGTGCAAGGAGGAGATACTCACAAGCAGGGAGCCTTTTTTCCCCTAGGACTGACTGGAACTGCGTGAAAAACTGCTGGTTTCTACAGTGCCCAATAAACAGCTTTCACCTGACAGAGCGACTTGGCTTGGTGATGGCAGTTCCAAGGTGAATGGACAACATCCTGTTTGGAAGCCTGCTTCTCTGATTGAAGAAGAGTCAAGAAAACCTTTCTCTTCTGAGATATTTATAGCTTCGAGAAGTTGGATAAAGTATACTTCTGTAAGCCAAATTTACTTTTCTCTGTACCTGAGTTCTCCAAATTTTGGAAACTATTTGTGAATATCCTTATTTTATGGCAATGTAGTTATTTACATAAGTTCAGTAAGATTCTGTTTTCTTTTGTGACAGGACAAAATTGAAGACACTGGTTCTGTTACCAAGGCTTTGACTGGAATGACATACTTTCAGATAGGACCAGACTGAGGAAGTGAAGTTGGCTGTACAGAGCTAATAAAAGCGCCTTGGAACGACTGGCCTAGTACCTTGTCTAAGTTGTTCCCTTACAAGGCTTCTGACCTGTAGTAAATAAAGAATGTCACTTACTAACAGGCCCAGAAAGCTCAAGATATTTTAGGACCTCAAGAAGAAAGGAATTCATACAGGTATTATAAGCACAGGCTAATAGTGAATCCTTGTCTTGGATTCTGGCCTTGAGGCTTTTAAAAAGTTGAATCCAAAATTTCTTGTAAAAGTCCCAGCAAAGCTTACTTAAAAAGAGCCTGGCTGATCAATAGTCTTGCTACACTCTATGCAAATAATCAGGCCAAGCATAATGACACCAAAATTTATTTTGCAAATAAATTGGTCTTACTATGATTTATTTTTAGTAGAAATGGGGAAACCAGAGAGAGAGAAAATTTAGATTCTAGCCCTGACCATGGTTTCAGTTTTTTATTATTTGCCTACAATTTGGACTAACCCTGAATTATTTCCCGACTACAAAAAAAATCTCTAAATAGAACCAGGTTTTAATTTTCTTCATGATGCTTTTAGTTGGCTCCTTAATGGAATGGGTTCTTTGTTGTTGTTGTTGTTGTTGTTGTGTTTGCAACAAATTCTCTTTTGATTATAGTCCTTGTGTGCATTGTATTTCTACTAATCAAATTATTAACATTATGTATCTCTCATTGTTTTACTTCTCCTGAGGAAACCTAAGTCATAGTATTCTGAAGACAAGAAATGATTCAGCAGCCTGTGGATCCACCCCATTTGGAATCCCCCTAGGCCTGATCTGTTTTCCATTGCCAGTACATTGCTGCTAAAGCTGTACAATATCAAACACCCTCCCTAACGTCTCAAAGACCATGGCAAAAGAGGAGGGTGCATGAGATTGTAAGAACCAGATTAGTGGGAGGAGTGTGGGGGCTGAACCATCTCCATCTTGAATGCCAATCCACCATATTTGCTTTTGATTAACCCCAGTTCCAAGAAAGCGTCTGAAATGTCCAGTTTATCTGTTGTTCCCTGTGTAAGGGCAGTTACTTACCTCGATATAGTCTGGATATTTGTCCTACCCAGATCTCATGTTGCATTATAATCCCTAAGGCTGGAATGGGGGCCTGGTAAGAGTCATGGGAGCTGATCCCTTATGGCTTGGTACTGTCTTCGCAGTGGTGAGTTCTTTCAAAATCTGTTCATTTAAATGTGTATTGCACCTCCCAGCCACCCCATCAGTTGCTCCTGCTTTTGCCATATGAAATTCCTGCTATCCCTTCACCTTCAACCATGATTGTACACTTCTTGAGGCTGCCCTAAAAGCCAAGCAGATGCCAGCACCATGCTTCCTATAAAGCCTGCAAAACCATGAGCCAATTAAACCTCTTCTCTTTATAAATTACCCAGTCTCCAGTATTCCTTTATAGCAATGCAAGAATGGCCTAATACATACCTTAACTACCGCTCTTAAGGCAAATTCCTAACTATATTAAGGCAAATTCCTAACACTATGCCAATGTGTAAGGCCCCAAGTCAAAGGTCAAACCACGCACTTGATCTCTCAAATTGCCCACTTGGCCTTCTTCCAGATGTAGTTTACTTCCTTTTGATAGAGACAGACAAATGCCTAGACAGATAGGGGTGGATCCCCAACCAAACCCCATCTCCAAGCTGAAGAGAGTTTAAAGCCTGAAAGCCAGGCTACAAGTTAAATCCTCAGACCAGATTGAGAACTTGTCTTCCCATTAGGTGCACTTTCCTCTAATTGGTCCCTACCCTTCACTTGTTTTACATAGACCTACATTTTTCTATGCTGTCATGCCCACCTTTGAGTGATGTCTTCACTTTAAACTTTTTTGCGTACTCACAAACCAATCAGTACACACTCTCCATCCTGAGTCCATAAATGGTCTCAGACCCAGCAACACCAGGGAACCATCCTTCCCCCCACCCTCCCCTTTCCACTGAAAACCATTTTCATCGCTCCATAAAATTCTTCTTTGTCCTCTTCACCCTCCAATGTTCCGCATATCCTTATTCTTCTTCTGCTTCATACAAAAGTCAGGAACCACCAAACACAGGTCCAAGCTATAACACAGGCAGGCTGAGGCACACCAGCATAGCCGAGCAAGACCCAGGTGGGACATTGCTGGCCAGGAGTCCCCAGCTTGCAAAGTGACCAAGAAGAAAAATCCTCCATCACTTTCACTCCTACTCTAAAGCTTTTTAATAAACTTTCACTGCTGCTCTAAAACTTGCCTTGGTCTCTTACTTTGCCTTATACCCTCAGTGGAATTCTTTCTTCTGAGGAGACAAGAATTGAGGCTGCTGTAGACCTGTATGGATTTACTGCCATTGACACAACTAGTGTTAAGGATATTATTTCATTTCTCTCAACCTGAAATTTTTATATGTAAAATGGGGAGACATCTAACTACCACATAGAATTAGATGGAGGATTAAATAAAATGAAGCATGTGAGAAGCGCTGTACATTGTAGATGCTCCATACACTACTTCGTGCATTGCCAATTTTCTCTCCGAAACCCAGCAATGAGAGGGAATCAGACAAGGTCTCCATAATTGTGCCCTTGAGGTTGTCAGCTCCCACACCGAGTTCCAGCTTCATTTTTCCAATCACTTGAGTTCCAATCTCAGTGTGACTGACTAGATTACCGTCTCCCACCAGCTGTAGTTATTGTTTTATTCTCCATAAAACCTGGAATCCTTTTATCAGCATAGATGTAAAAAAAAAAATAGTGTTGGTGTGGGGTTCTGCAGCAGAGAGAATGCTGGAAGCAGTTAAAGCACTGCAAGATGAAAAAAAGAAAGAAATTCTGTCTCAAGTCTCATTCTCCAGAGAGCTTTGTAAAGGCGAAGCATCTGTTAATAAAGGCACAGATTTGGCCCCTTTTTTATAAGTTAGCCAGAAAACAAACAAACAAGAAAACCCTAAACAATTCAGGCATAAGATTAAAAAAAAAAAAAAAGGCAATAGGGAACCTGCACATATTAAAATAGAAACTGAACTCAGAGATGATAGCTCCTAATTTCTGGGTTTCTAATATGTGCCAAGCCATCTGTGTGTTTGATTTTCAGCACTCTACATCCTATGAGGTGGATGTTCTGTTATCCTTTCACAGATGTGGATGCTAAGAGTCAGTGAAGGCTCTAGGAAGGTAAACAGCTTGCCTGCAGTCAAGTCTACTGCTCTTCATCTCCATTAATGCCTCCCTAGTCCAAGCCATCACCTTTCTCCTCCTGGTCTCAGAACTGGTATCTCTGCTTCTATTTGACAACCTTACACTCTATATCCCAAAGAGTGTCTAGAATGGTCTTAACAAAAACTAACAATAATGCATCAAATCATCCCCTACTTTAAATCTCCCAGTGACTCTGGAAACTAAATTGTCAGTTTATTTAAAAACAAAACACGCAACTACCATATAACCCAGCGATTGCACTTGGGCATTCATCCAAAAGAATTGAAAATTTATGTTCACATATAAACCTGCATACCAGCATTCAAAGTAGCTTTATCCACAATAACCAAAAACTGAAAGCAACTCAGTGGGTGAAGGATTACATAAACTGTGGTATATCCACACCATGTAATATTACTCAGCAAAGAAAAGAAACAAATTGTTGATACATGCAACAACTTGGATGTTGAAAAAGCAAATCCAAAAGGTTACATATATTTCTTATATATAACATTTTTGAAATGACAAAGTTATAGAAATGAAGAAGAGGTTAGTGGTTCCCAGGGGTTGAGGATGGGGAAGACGGTGGCAGGGCCATAGGTATGACTCTAAAAAGGCAACACAGAGTCCCTTGGGGAGATAGAACTGTATCTTGACTGTGGTGGTGAATACGTGACCTTTCATTCTCCACTTGTGGCAAAATTGCATAGAATACACACACACACACAAACACACACACACACACAGATGAATACAAGTAAAACAGGAAATCTAAATAAGATCAGTAGATTATATCAATGTCAATATGCATGTGGTTGTGATATTACATTGCAATATTTTAAAATGTTAACATTGGAGGAAATTGGGTGTGCGGTATACAGAATCTCTCTGCTTCATTTCTTTTTTTTTTTTTGCATTTACTTGTTCCCACATTAAAGTGAGTTCTTATTTTTTTTTTTTTTTTTTTTTTTTGAGACGGAGTTTCGCTCTTGTTACCCAGGCTGGAGTGCAATGGCGCGATCTCGGCTCACCGCAACCTCCGCCTCCCGGGTTCAGGCAATTCTCCTGCCTCAGCCTCCTGAGTAGCTGGGATTACAGGCACGCACCACCATGCCCAGCTATTTTTTTTGTATTTTTAGTAGAGACGGGGTTTCACCATGTTGACCAAGATGGTCTCGATCTCTTGACCTTGTGATCCACCCGCCTCGGCCTCCCAAAGTGCTGGGATTACAGGCTTGAGCCACCGCGCCCGGCTGAGTTCTTATTTTTTTTTATTGCATGTTAGGTTTGGGGGTACATGTGAAGAACATGCAAGATTGTTGCATAGGTACACACATGGCAGTGTGATTTGCTGTCTTCCTTCCCCTCACCTGTATCTGTCATTTCTCCCCATGCTACCTCTTCCCCCCTCCCCACCTCCCCGTCCCTCCCCCATTTCCCCCCAACGGACCCCAGCGTGTAGTGCTCCCCTCCCTGTGTCCATGTGTTCTCATTGTTCAACACCCGCCTATGAGTGAGCACATGCGGTGTTTGATTTTCTGCTCTTGTGTCAGTTTGCTGAGAATGATGGTTTCCAGGTTCATCCATGTCCCTACAAAGGACGTGAACTCATCATTTTTGATGGCTGCCTGCTTGTGAATTTACAATTATCTCAAAATAACAAGTTTGATTTTTTTTTTTTTTTTTTGAGACCGGGTTTGTGTCTGTCACCCAGGCTGAAGTGCAGTGGCATAATCTTGGCTCACTGCAGCCTCAACTTCCCAGGCTCAATCTATCCTCCCATCTCAACCTCCCAAGTAGCTGGTACTGCCAGTGTGCACCACCATGACCAGCTAATAAAAAAACATTATAGAGATGGCAGTCTCACTGTGTTGCCCAAGCCAGCCTCAAACTCCTGGCGTCAAGCAATGCTCCCGCCTTGGCCTCCCAAAATGCTGGGATTATAGGTGTGAGCCATCATGCCAGCCAAGTTTGATTTTTCAAAAATCACCTAAAGGCTTCTCATCACATTAAGAATAGCATTGCATTGCTTGCCCTGGTTTATAGAGCCCTACATGACAAAAAGCCCTTTCGATTTCTCTGATCTCATTCATTCATTACCACACTCCTACCCTGCTTCTTAAGCATCAGTAGGCCCTGCTTCCTCTTGCTGCAAGGCTCTTCCTTTGATCGCTGCATGACTTATTCCCTCTTGTCACTTGGTTCTTGGCCTTTTACCCTCTCAGAGAGGCTTTTCCTGTCCACACAATCTAAAGAGCCTCCCAGATGCCCTGTTATATCACCCTGTATTAATTAGCACCGTGGCATGCATTGCTATCTGTTGTTATTTGTTGATTTTTTTTGGTGTTGTTTATTTGTTTCCCTTTACTAGAAAGTAAGCTTTTAAGAGTAGGGATGTTGTTTGTGTTATTTTCTGCTGTGTTTCCATCAGCTGGAACAATGAATGCCAGACACCTAGTAGCTGTTCAATAAATGTTCACTGAGTGGATATAGACAAGCATGAATGATAATCTATGGACAGAGGTCTTATTTAATACCTAGTCATGTTCTGCTTGGCATTCATCTATCCCAGTGGTTTCAAACTCTTCACCCAGATATTATACCTTTTATTGCAAGTCTCAACATTAGCAGGACAATCTAGACCTAAAAGAGCCAAGAATTCAGAGAGCAGACACATGCTGGAGATGAACAGAAGAATGGGAAAAAAAACTCAGGTAATAGAATGGTAAACAGGATGGAAAACCCATGTAAATGCAGTAAGTACTCACTGACTTCCCTGTCTGCCAGGCAGTGTGCTATGCACTGTGGAGATAAGAGATGAGGTCATTGTAGTCTTGAGCCTCCAGGTCCCTCATAACTGTACCTGAGGGTCCCATCGGGAAAGGGAATCATTTGAATGACCCAATAGGTGGGCTGGAAACACTGAGCAGAGTGGCCAGAGCTAACAGGATTCCATCTTAGAGATGATAATCACTGGGAAAATAATGTAGTCAGAAACCAAGCCGGTGGTCTCCATTCCCTTCAACTGGAGCAGGGCCATTTTGACCTGTATCATTTACTGAGATTTTTTAATCAACACATGAACCTATTGTCAAAAAGTATTTGAAACCACTTTGTGTAAGGCAGACCCAGAACTTGGACTAGGTATCAGCAAAAAAAAAAAGGATTTTGAAAGCATTCTGTCATTTCAAGATAATATTTGTTTTAAACCTTTCCCACTTCTGTCTTTAAGAAAGAGATAAATAGAAGCAATGTACTGACATTCTCATTTTCAAGTCCCCAGTGGGTTTCATTGTCACAGTCGCCTGGGGTTATCAAGTTGCTTCCTTCACAATTGCTGGCCAGGCGAGGCCTGACACAGGCTATCAGAGGCTTCACACATCCCACTCCAATCAAGACAGAACAGTCTCATTCTTAGAACAAAACAAAGGCGGGGTATTGATTTCTGCATGAGCAACAGGATTTAACTCTTGTGCTTTCAACCTAAGCGCCCCAGAAGCCCCAGGAATTTTTTCAGAGTTAGGCAGCTGTCCTTCTCTTAGATGAGGATGTTTGTCCTCATGGTTTCTGCAGTGGAAAACAACATTCATGAGCTGAAAGGCCATACTGCAAGAAAGCAGGATGTCATGTGTTTGCCAAATCTCATATGCTCACCTACCATCATGCTACAGACTATACCAGGATTAGCCATTTGATTCACTAATTGACTAGATCAAATTCAAGCTTGGTAGAAAGATAACCTCTAAAATATGCACAGGGATCCAAAGGTATTCCAGTCCATTCTTTGATATTGTCCTCCCAACAACCCTATATAGGGAAGAAGGCTGGAATGTTTTTTATTATACTTTAAGTTGTAGGATACATGTGCAGAACGTGCAGGTTTGTTACATAGGTATACATGTGCCATGATGGTTTGCTGCACCCATCAACCCGTCATCTACTTTAGGTATTTTTACCAATGCTATCCCTCCCCTTGTCTCTCACCCCTCTACAGGCCCTAGTATGTGATGTTCTCCTCCCTGTGCCCATATGTTTTCATTGTTCAACTCCCATTTATGAGTGAGAACATGCAGTGATTGGTTTTCTGTTCCTGTGTTAGTTTGCTGAGAATGATGGTTTCCAGCTTCATCCATGTCCCAGTTCACAATAGCAAAGACTTGGAACCAACCAAAATGCCCATCAATGAAAGACTGGATAAAGAAAATGTGGCACATATATACCATAGAATAGTATGCAGCCATAAAAAAGAATGAGTTAATGTCTTTTGCAGGCAGGAATTTTTTTTTTAATTGCATTTTAGGTTTTGGGGTACATGTGATGAACATGCAAGATTGTTGCATAGGTACACACATGGCAGTGTGGTTTGCTGCCTTCCATCCCCTCACCTGTATCTGTCATTTCTCCCCATGCTATCTCTTCACACCTTCCCACCCCCCCGCCCCTCCCCCATTTCCCCCCAACGGACCCCAGTGTGTAGTGCTCCCCTCCCCGTGTCCATGTGTTCTCATTGTTCAACACCCCAGGCAGGAATTTTTATACCCGTTTTACAGATGAAAAACTTGATTCAACGAAGCACTTAAGAAGTTGAGACTAGAATTCCTAGTTCTTAGGGCTCTCTCCATTCTCTTATGCATCTTCTCATGAAAATAATTTGACTTTTTTTCCCTGAAATAAAGAGTTTCTTGACACTCTGTC
Source organism: Saimiri boliviensis (assembly GCF_048565385.1). Lineage (NCBI taxonomy): Eukaryota > Metazoa > Chordata > Mammalia > Primates > Cebidae > Saimiri > Saimiri boliviensis. The sequence goes on from NC_133449.1 coordinate 112,723,485, forward strand.
TCAAAAAAATAAAAATAAAAAAAAAATAAAAATAAAAAATAAAAAGTATTATTTCTTTTAATCAGAACCAACCATATTCTGTAAAATTTAGGGAGAAAAAGGTTCTGGTCTTGGTATAAATCTCTATTTCTCAGATCTTCACTTTCCCATAAGACTGGTCTGAACAGTTAGTTCTCTCATCCTAATGACCCTATCAATATTGGGAAACATCTCTCAGTTTCTTCTGCTAAAGACGTTACAAATACACAGTTTGCTCGTAAATAATCTCATATGATCCCATGAATAATAATGATGTCATCTACTTAATGTTTTTACTTGCATTTCCACATACCTCATGTTATTTGACTCATAACACAGTGAAGTAAATATTAGTAGCTTATTTCACAGAAGAGTCAATGAAAAAAATTGAGGATCTCCAAATTAAATCACATGAGATGGTGCATCTAATGAAGGCAAGATCTGGATGCCAACAGATTTATGGGCTTCTAAAATCTATTCTCTTGCCCCATATCTTGCAGCTCAGGCAGAAAGGCTGAGGAGGAAGAACTTATGTGTGTCCCACAAAAGGAGGCTGTCCAATTCTCCCTTCTTGCCACAGATACTTATTGTGCTTCTGATATATGCCAGATATTAGCCTACTCAGTGGGGTCATAGCAGTAAAGAAAACAAACAAGGTCCCCACCCTCCTGAAGCTTCTAAATGTAAACATTAATGGTTTATGGATTATTTTTATTCCTTATCATCTACTCTGCCCCGCAAAAATACATAAAGACCTTTTTGCATACTTCCCACAGAATGAGCAACTATACTTGTAGTTATAGTTAAATGTGTAGGCAGAAGTTCTTGGTCTTTCATTCCAGAGTGCTAAATACTTAACTCACCATTCCCATTCATTGCTGTGACACAGACAAAGCAAGTTGGGGTTCTGTACAATTCCCTGCACGTTAGCTGTATCTTAATTGCTTTTTCCCTGCCTCAAGAGAGCATTGCAGAATGCAAGACAGGTTCTATTATTACAACAGAACTATGAATGTGTAGGTAATTATTTGCAAGCTTCAATAGTTTAACTAGAAATGGTAACAAATTTTTTGTGACTCACCTTACAAGTGAGGTACATTTGAGATACTATATCCTGGACCTAGTCATTAGCACCAAGAATCTTATAAGATTTCTCTCCTGAAGAAAGGAATCACTTACTAATTCATCACAAACCATATATATTCTATTAGGGACCTGTATATCATAGGTGTTGGCTTCCAGTCTGGAAATGTCTGTCACTTTCAGTATAAAATTTTAAAATTCCTTAGCTTAGCACACGATAGCAATGTAACAAGTCAGAAATGGCCTTCCAGATAGGAAGGGAGAAGAAAGAATCAGGAGGCATGGAAACTCTTCCTCCAACCTTGAAGTTTGCTTTCAGCCAGACTTGTATATGAATCATACCAGAAAGGAGAATAAGAGCAATTATGAGACTCTCTAAGCTTCCATCTATAGGCCACAACAGGTAGGGGTCAAAAATCTTGAGTGAATTAAGAAACGTGGCACTTCTGTTGAATTTCAGAGATATACCCTCAGATGTAAAGCCTTAAACCCCATCTGAATGAATTGGGCTCTACATATGAAACAGAATTGATCACATATATGCAATTGTAGTCACTTTGGTTTAGAGACTGCTTACAGGAGTACAAGCATAGTTCAGGGAGCAAACTGAAGATAGTGGGGCAATGAGAAATCACAATAATAGGAAGATGTTAATATCCCTAAAGCCAAAGCTAGGATGTTCCAGGAGCCCAAAGACAGCTGAAGCCATGGAGGAGAGGTCTCCAGAGGGAACTGGTAGGATGCAGTTTTACCTGAGAACAGGGAACAAGTGGACTGAATAAAGACAACATGGTACATATACGCCATGGAATACCACACAGCCATAACAAAGCAGGAAATTAAGTCCTTTGCTGCAGCATGGATGAAACTGGAGGCCATTATCCTAAGCAAATTATTGCAGGAACAGAAAACCAAGTATCACATGTTCTCCCTTATAAGTGAGAGCTAAACAATGGGTGCTCATGGACATAAAGATGGCATCAATACATGCTGTGGTCTCCTAGAGGTAGAAAAGAGGGGAAGGACAAGGGTTGAAAAACTATTGGGTACTATGCTCAGTACTTGGGTGACAGGAGCAATCATACACCAAACCTCAGCATCACACAATATGTCCAGGTAACAAACTTACCTATGTATCCCCTGAATCTAAAATAAAGTTGAAATTATTTTTTAATTAAAATAAAAAATTTTAAAAGGGCACCAAGGCAGGGAAGGAGTCAGAAGAGACATACGTCAACCCCACTTTCCCTCCAAACTTCACTTAAGATGCCTTGCATCTTAGCAGCCAAATCCAACAATCCACCAGGCGGCAAAGGAGTCTGGGTGTTGCAGTTTGCAAGGATCGAGTTTGCAGAGCCCAGAGCAGGCACAGAGGGACGAATACAACTGGGGGTAGAAATGAACAAAGAGAAGTGAAGTTTGCCTATTCTTCCAGCTCCATCTCAAGCCAATCCCCCCCTCTGTCTATGTCCCTCCTTTGACCTATTTGAATATAGAATAAATAGAATTTTTAAAATAAACAATATAATAATAATGAATAGAAAAATAAATAAATAGAATAAAAAAGAGTAAAGCAGCTGCCCTTTCCTACCTCAGGACCTTTGCACATGCTGTTCCACCTTCCTTGAATCCTTCTCCCAGTATCTCTTCATATGTATAGCTTCTCATTCCCCATTTAGGCCCCACTTAAACACCATATCCCAGGGAGAATTCTGAAGACCTTAACATTTCAGAATCCTAATCTATAAAGGGTAATGAAACATTGCTCAAAATGGAATAAGATGAAGACAATTTGGATTTACCAAGTCCTTGTGCATACATTATATTGAAACGGCTCCGTTGTCTGGGATATATACCCTGGTTCTTTCTCATGGTTAAAAAAGAATTCAGGACATAGACATAAATGAGGAGTGGGTTTAGGAGTGGAAAGTTTAGTAGCAAAGAAGAGAGGAAAGGCTTCCTCATGCTGAGAACGTGAATAGAGAGTGTTTCTAGTTTGTGGCAAAACACAACCAGTTTTGTACAAAAGTTTGAGGAGTCAGTGATTGATTTACACAGGACTAAGGGGATTGGTTTGACTAGGTGTGTCATTTACATAGCCTGGGAGAAGACTGGCCCTCTCACCCTAGTCTATTATTATGCAAATGTGGCTTCCACCAGGCGGGGGCCATGATACCTGTACACAGTTTTACCTGGAGGCTGCCATGATGCCAGGACACTTGGTGACAAGGAAAAGAGGGCAAGAGATGCCATATTGAATGTACCTGGCTTCCAGGTACAATTGTCTTCATTTATATAATTATATAAAAGTTCCTGGTTTGCATATCTATGCCTGACTTGCTAGGCTGCTTTCAGTTAGATGAGAAATGGTTTGGGGCTGTTTTTATTAAGGGAAAATTCCACCAAGATCTTTTACCCTTTCTAGCTGCCCAAAAATAATTTCTTAATAACTCCTCTGTTAATATGGTACTAGTGGTATATGTGAAATTCAACAGTAGGGATCATCTAAAACCAGGCAGTAGCTAACCTGCCCTTTAAGAAGGTGTGTTTGGTTAACTGCAAGACTTCCATTAAACCGAATGGGACATGCAAGTTAGGGCCAGTGCTGAATCCCTCAGGACAGGAAAGAGGCTCTGGACTGCCACCACTGCCCCTCCACTCAGCCTGTCCCGCAGGTACCTGTTGAACAAATGCTCTCACAGTTATCCACCTGGGGCTTCCTCATCAATAGACTGTTTACACATCCAACCCCAGCTGGGGATTAGCTATGCCTATTACACGCTGCTTTTAATGGCCCTCACTTCTCCACAGTTAAAATGCATCACATGTGTAATTATGTCCTCCCTACTCAGTACTATAATATTCAGCCTTCTTCATGCTTGTTCAATACTACGTAATGCCTAGCTCACTATCAGAAACCTCTATCAGAAACCTCCTTGGTCTTCAAAAATTATACTGAATAAATGAACCCAGCATACACATGCATGTGCGCACACACACACACACACACACACACACACCTATAGGGATCAAATAAGACAGTTAGATTGCATTTTATCCTGTGTGAGGAAACACAATTTACAATTTTTGTTTAAGTCTAGGTATCTTCATCTTAAGCAGTACCTTGACTAATCATAGTTCTCCTAAGAAGGGTATAAGGACTTTTAAAGTCCTGGAAGTCATCTGATAACTTTTGCAGTAGACTTCTAGTTCACTCCAAATCTTAAATGCTGCTTCTTCTCTAAATACTATCAAATGCATTTGTACCGAGGGAGAGGTTTTTTTTTCACTGTGATAGGTAGCTGATTCGTTTGCACCTGTACACCATGCCTACCACTTGTTATTCCAATCATGAGATTTTGAGATTATGAGTGTTTTCATGAACTGGCAGAAGAAAATAAAAGATAATGAAATGTACAGTTCAAAACCAAAAAGCTCCCATTTTTACAAGCCTATTTAAAGAGGTTCTGTAACCAAAGCAATATGTATGGTGATCATAAAGGCACAGCTCTAAACCAATGTACTATATTAAACCCTTACCTTAAATAAATTTTTTTAAAAAGCAAAAATAAGAAAACAGGAAAGACAGGAAAGAAAGAGCCTCTGTGTTAAATGGCTTTATATGGCAGAGTATGTTACCCAAAAATTCATCTTTTTTCAAAAAGAAGGCCATTTCCCAAACTAAACCCTAAGAGTTCTAAGAAAAATGTATTTAATTTCAAAAGCACTTCTTCCCATGACGCTGGCAGTACACACTCCTATAGCAAGTCTCCAACTAAAAAATGAGTTTATGTTGATGCATTTTAAGAGCATGCAGCAATAGCTCTGATTATATCACTAGCTACAAATGAGAATGCAGATACAAATCCTGTTTTATGCATTGTAAACATGCTGCACTCTGCGGCTTAAAGGTCCTGGAGATGTCACAATAGGGAATATCCACGCATGCCTTTTCTTCTTCCATTTTGGCCTGTAGTTAGAGTCTATGCTAATATCATTTCCCATTTCCTAAGAAAGAAATTAAAAGTCAGAAACAATTTAAATTACTTGAATCCTTCCCATGAGAGGAATTTGTATACCTCAGAAATGAATGTGATTCTTTGATGGGGAATGCTTATTTGCTGTTGACAGCTTTTTAGTGAAAAAGATAGAAATCAGATTGAATTTCGACAGCGAGAAATTGAGAGCTTGTTCTGCCAGTAGGAGGTTGAAGCCTCTAATTTTACTTCTGTGAAACAAAGATGAACCAGGAATATAATCTACCTGCTTTTCCAAAACAAAACAAAAATTCTTCGTGTAGCTGGCTTCAAAGTAAGAAAAATTGCACATAGGGCCAGCTCTGTTCTATCTGTCTCGGTATTAATATAACAGCTGGGCTGTATTCAAAAGCAGACAGAATAGATTCCAAATTCCATTATACTCTCTATTCTGAACTTTTCATTTGAACAATGGAGTCCACGGTAACCCCATCAAACTTCCTTAAACCAAAGGTCTGACGATCCCTGAATACCAAAATATCTCTAACACACAAAATTAAATTCTATTCTACACGTGAATTATTGATCATTAAAGATACGTTTTTGCAACAGTGGCGATATACAGATAGCCTTCATTAGACTCCAGTAAGCTCCTAACTGTATATAATAAATCCAAAAGGACAAGACTTGTTTTGTAACAGAAATAAAATTCGGCTTTGGCCAGTGTGTCGGATTCTTCAAAGACATTTATTTTTCTGACATGCAGATCTAAGGCAGCAACAATGTTTATAAATTTCACATGCCAAATGGAGCCTGAGGGGGAGAAACAGCATAACAATCTTCCAAGTTAGTATATTATGGTTGTGGAAGGGATTTTTGCTAATAGAGATTTTTAACATCGTTTCTGGCACTATGACCCTGTGCGTAATATCTCAGAAGAAACAGCATAGATGCTATTATAGACTCAAAACAGGATTTCATCAGGTAAGATTTCCTGGGCTCTCCTTTTACCCTCTAACAGAACAAAGAAAGAAAGAAAATAACAACAAGCTGCCAGACAAGAAAGTAGGTGATGTTTCAGGAGACAAAATTAATCAAATACAAAAGCAAACAGAAGGAAGCAGCATAGCGTATTAAGTGAAAATTCAAAGCAATTATAAAGATATTAGGAGAAAAGAAGTTTACAGCTATAAAAAAGTAAATGTTATATTTGATTAAGAGATGAAGTGTTTTAAATTTTAGTATATTCTGTTTTGGCAAGCTTCACTTAACCACGTGTTTCCAAGAATTTTTAAATAAATTAATTTCCCTCATACTTAAGCAACACTACATGCTACAAAAAATAATTGAAGTCTCACTGAGCTTGTTAGTTCAAAGTAATTTTACTAAGTTAATGAATTTTCACTGAAAGTAATAGGAGGATTTTTTAAAAACTCTAAGCACTTATCCAGTTTAAGTTCACAATTCTGCAGCAGAAAATGTGAGTCTGATGAAAAGGGAGAAATAATTTCTATTTCTGGAAATAAGGTGAATTATGCTGAAAAAATTCCTTAAAAAACTTGAAACACTAAGTAAAACATAGTAAGCATCCTTCTAAAGGATATTGGTCAAGCATAAAGAAAATTATCCCACATGGAAACATGGAAATTCAAGATGGAAGAACCAAAACAGTGGTTTTAAAAAGTAGGGGAATCTAAATAAATACTCATAGTCCAAAACAATAATAGTAATACATTGTGGTGCTTAATATAGAGAGAAAAATGTAAGTTAACAATAATACAGACAAGAGGAAGATAAATAGAACTAAAGTGTTCTAAAATTCTAGAATTTTTCAGAAGCGGTTAAAATACTAAATTATATCACATTGGAAGAAGTTAAGGATGTGTGTTTTTATCTTTAAAGGAACACAGAAAAATAGTAAAGGTGACAACTTATAAGTGACGAAAATGAATGGATAATTTATAAAGTGACTAGTCAATAAAAGGCAAGAAAGCTGAGGTAAGATAACAAATAGTTATCTTACTGAAAACAAATAGTAATTCAGTTAATATAATCCTAAATATAAATGAACTAGATATTACACACACACACACACACACACACACACACACACACATACACATACATACACTAACAGGGTACCTTACCCATCAACATTTGGATGCAGCTTAAATATATGTATTTTAAAAGAGTAATAGATAAGTATACATCTAAAAAATGTTTTAAATAAAAAATAAAAAATAAAACTCGGAAAATCAGAAGTTGGGGGAGGAAGCAAACAAAAATAAATGCAGAATTAATATAGAAGACAAACATACATACCAAAGAAAAAGACAACAAATATAAAAATTGTTTCTTTGAAAAGATAATAAAATTGATAGCCTCCAAACAGAAGTGATTAGTGAAAAGAGAGAAAAAGAGTGCGCAGACCATCAATTTTAGTAATGAGCAAGAGAATACCACTATGGTTCCTAAAGATATTACCAAGATAGTAAGATGATAGTATCAAAAATTTTTTTAAAAACAAGCACAAGGAAAATTTGGGAGGCATTAGATATGTCTATTACCTCTATTGTGGGGATGGTATCATGGGTATTTGCATTACGTCCAAACTCAACAAATTGTACATGTTAAATATGTACACTACTTTGTATAGCAATTATACTGCAATAAAGCTGGTTTTTTTGTTTGTTTGTTTGTTTGTTTGTTTGTTTTGAGACGGAGTTTCGCTCTTGTTACCCAGAGCTGGAGTGCAATGGCGCGATCTCGGCTCACCACAACCTCCGCCTCCTGGGTTCAGGCAATTCTCCTGCCTCAGCCTCCTGAGTAGCTGGGATTACAGGCACGTGCCACCATGCCCAGCTAATTTTTTGTATTTTTAGTAGAGACGGGGTTTCGCCATGTTGACCAGGATGGTCTCGATCTCTTGACCTTGTGATCCACCCGCCTCGGCCTCCCAAAGTGCTGGGATTACAGGCTTGAGCCACCGCGCCCGGCCTTAATAAAGCTGTTTTTAAAAGATTATATTATCAACATCTTTATGCTAATAAATTTGAAAAAGTAGATGAAATATTTTTTTTATATAAATACAACTTAAACTAAAAGAAATACAGGAAGAAGTAGGGAATCTGAATAGTTTTGTGGAATAAGACAATCAAAAATGTTTTTTTTAAAAAAAATGCCAGTTCTTATCAATTCTAGTCAACAGTTAAGAATGGAAAAAGGCTTAACCACAGCTTTAAGATATTTTTTAAAAAGAGACAGATAAGAAAATAAGAACTAAAAATGTCATTATTTACAGATAATATGATTGTGTACATAAAACGTCAAAGAAAGATTGTGCTTTTAAAAAGCAATCTTTTTAAAAGTGAAAGTGAAATTGCAGTGCAATGAGAAAAAGATAGCCTTTCCAATAATTGGCTGGGTCAGCTGGATATGCAAACTTTAAAACTGACCCCCTACTTCCCACCAAATACAAGGGTTAATTTTATCTAAAGTGTAGATCTAAGAGTGAATGATCAAACATTAAGTTCATAAAAAATAAGAATATCCTTATGGTGTTGGGTTAGGAAAAAATATTGCAAATGAGACGCAAAATGGCGAGTCTTAAAAGTGATCTCTACCTTATCATATTGCTTTGAACTCAAACTGCCACACCAAAGGATTCTGGGCATGGCTTGTATACTGCCTGCCAACAGGGATAAATAAAGCAAATTTGAAAGATTTAATTTCTGATAACACAAACTTTCCAGAATGGGAGAAAATATTTGCAAACTACCTATCTGACAAGAGATTAATAACTAAAATGTTTTAAAAGCTCAAACAACTCTATAGGGGAAAAAAACCTAATTATCCAATCAAAAACTAGGCACAAGATCTGAAAAGACATTTCTCTTTCTCAAAAGAAGACAAAGAAATGGCAAACAGGCATGTGATGCCAGCCTGTGGTGGCTCTTGCCTGTAATCCCAGCACTTTGGGGGAACGAGGTGGGTAAATCACCTGAGGTCTGGAGTTCAAGACCAGTCTGATCAACATAGTGAAACCTCATCTCCACCAAAAAATACAAAAAATTACCTGAGTATGGTGGCAGGCACCTGTAATCCCAGCTATTTGTGAGGCTGAGGCAGGAGAATTGCTTGAACCCAGGGGCTGGAGGTTGCAGTGAGCCAAAATGACATCATTGCTCTCCAGTCTGGGCAACAAGAGCAAAACTCTGTTAAAAAAAAAAAAAAAAAAAAAAAAAAAGAAGAAGAAGAAAAGAAATCAAAACTACAATGAGATATAATCTCACCACAGTTAAAGCCCAGTTGGCTTACCTCCAAAAGACAGGCAGCAACAAATGCTGGCAAAGATTTAGAAAAAAGAGAACCCTCATACACTCTTGGTAGGAGTGTAAATTAGTACACTATGGAGAACAGTTTGGATGTTCCTCAAAAAACTAAAAATAGAGCTACCATATGGCAGAGCAATCCCACTGCTGGGTATATATCCAAAGGAAGAGAAATGAGTATATTGAAGAGATGTCTGCACTCCATTTGTTAGAGCACTCTTCACCCAGCCAAGATTTGGAAGCAACCTAAATGCCCATCATCAGATGAATGGATAAAGCAAATGTAATACTTATACACAATGGAGTACTATTCAGCCATAAAAAGAATGACAGTCTGTCATATGCAACAACGTGAATGCAACTGAACAGCATTACACTAAGTGAAATGAGCCAGTCACAGAAAGACGAACATCGCATGTTCTCACGTATTTGTGGGATCTAAAAATCAGAACAATTGAACTCAAGGACCCAGAGAGTAGAAGGATGGTTTCCAAAGGCTGGAAAGGGTAATGGGGGGAGGAGTGGGGTGGAGGGAGGAGGTGGCGGTGGTTAACCTGTACAAAAAATAGAAAGAATGAATAAGACCTACAACAGGGTGACTATAGTCTATAACTTAATTATACACTTTAAAAGAACTAAAAGAGTATAATTGGATTGTTTGTACCACAAAGGATAAATGCTTGAGGGGATGAGTACCCCATTCTTCATGATGTGATTATTACACACTGAATGCCTCTCATGTACGTATCAAAACATCTCATGTACTCTATAAATACACCTGTTATGTACCCACAAAAAGTAAAAATAAATTTTTAAAAAGTGACCAATGAGCCGGGCACGGTGGCTCAAGCCTGTAATCCCAGCACTTTGGGAGGCCGAGGCAGGTGGATCAAGAGGTCAAGAGATCGAGACCATCCTGGTCAACGTGGTGAAACCCCGTCTCTACTAAAAATACAAAACATTAGCTGGGCATGGTGGTGCGTGCCTGTAATCCCAGCTACTCAGGAGGCTGAGGCAGGAGAATTGCCTGAACCCAGGAGGCGGAGGTTGCGGTGAGCCGAGATCGCACCATTGCACTCCAGCCTTGGCAACAAGAGCGAAACTCTGTTTCCAAAAAAAAATGACCAATGAGTAATACTATAAAAGAAGGAGCCCACAAATAAATTATCTTATCCTTTATTCCTCCAAAGTATTATTCTAGAGCACAGTTTCTCTCTCTCTGAAAATATTCTGTGATTATCAGCAGCTGAATCTGCTGAACAGTGGCTGTATCACTGTGGCTTATTGTAAATCAGTGGCTACTTTCCTTTGAATGCCCTCCACCCACACCTCATTTACTTCCTTTTTCCCTATCCCTTTAACTACCAAAGGAATGCATGCTGATTGCATCACCACTAATCACTGCCTCAGGATCTGTTTTGGCACTAACCTGTAATAAATTTATAGATGGATGGATAAATGAATAAAAGAAACAAATATTTATCACTGCAAATGTGTCAATAATTATGGCAAACATTATTGCAAAAATTACATGCAGCCAACTAAGTCCAAGTCCATCAATCGCAATTGTAAAATTTTTTGTAAATATATTTTTATTGGTCACCTTCCTCATTTATTTATTTATTTATTGTTTATAAGAGTTTTCAGTTAATTCTCTATTCTACTGATAAATTGTATCATCTGTAGATGATCATTTTGTCTTGTTTTTATATGTTTATACAGCTCATTTACTTTTCTTGTCTTACTCCTTACTCTAGGGCTCTCAAAAAATCTAATTGTCTTGTTTTCTTGTTTGTTTGTTTGTTTGTTTTAGAGACAAGATCTCCCCGGAGTGCAGTGACACAATCATAGCTTACTGTAACCTCAACTCCTGGGCTTAAGCTATCATCCTGTCTCAAGTCGCTGGGTTATAGGTATCCACTACCATACTCAACTAATTGTTTTATTTTATGCAGAGATGGGGCCTCACTATGTTCCCAAGGGTGGTCTCAAACTCCTGGCCTCAAGCAATCCTCTCATCTCAGCCTCCCAGGGCACTGGGATTACAGGCATGAGCCATCATGCCTGGCCAAATTGTCTTATTTTCTTCACGTAAGTCAGACCGTTCTTTGAATAATACAAAGTTTTAGGGGCTCAGCTAATGCTAACTTCCTTAGCAGCTGACTCACAGCTCCTCAAATGACCACTATATAGAAATAGGAATGTCTTTAAAAGAGGCTATGATTGTGAGAATTAGAGCTGCTGAGAGAATAGAAAGTTAGGCAGACTATTAAAAAACAGCAACATCAAAGGTAAATTATTAGCAAAGGAATCTGGGCCTGAGTTTCTGAGAAATATTCTGTACAGGAATGTGACTAAATCCTACTGTACAGAGTGGTTAAGTGTCACCTGCAGAAAATCTGTATCTGCAGTCCCAGAGAACTCATAAACATGCAGATTCCTAGGACCCACCTAGAACTTTTAGATCTAAATTGCAGTGATTGAAGCTTGAGATTCTGAATATTTTATATTATTTCAAGATAATTTTGATGTTACTAAAGTTGGAGAATCGGGAATTAGGGGCTCTAAGGTATTGAGGAGTGGATGCATACAGGAATATTTCTTTCTTTTTTTTTTTTTACATTTTAAATGTCCCTTCCAGGGTTTCGATCTAGCAATAGCTACCTAAAAGTCTTGAAAATACGATGAAAGAGCTTCAACTGCCTTCCTCTCAGATGCTTCTGACCAGAATCAAGGCAGGAAGTACCCATCCACTAGACTTAGGGAAAAGGCCCATAATCTCCCCCACTTCAAAGAGAACAAAAGCTGAAATCAGAAACAGCTTACATATTTAACTGCATGAATAGCATTTTTGTACCAAATTATACCTTGAAACGATTACCTACTAGGACTAAGACAGTTAATAATGCTACTAAGTAAGAATGAACAAAGGACTCCCAAGCTTGTGACGTTTACCATTTAATCTGAAAAAAAACAATGTATTTGTCACTTTCAAAAATGTAAGCTAAAATCGTGATGGGAATTTTCACATTTTTCAGCTGAGAAAATTGAGAATCACATGTAAATGGCTTGTCCAGACACTTGTTAGGATTGCAATCTGAATTCTATGCTCTCTCTATTTTTTTTTTTTTTTTTTTTTAGATACTTTAAGTTCTGGGATACATGTGCAGATCTTGCAAGATTGTTACATAGGTATACACATGCCGTGGTGGTTTGCTGCCTCCATCCCCCATCCCCCATCACCTACATGAGGTATTTCTCCTAACGTTATCCCTCCCCAATCTCCCCAACCCTACTATCTCTCCTGTAGCCCATTACCCCCCAAAAGACTCCAATGTGTGATGTTCTCCTCCCTGTGTCCATGTGTTCTCATTGTTCAACAACCACTTATGAGTGAGAACGTGTGGTGTTTGATTTTCTGTTTTTGTGTCAGTTTGCTGAAAATGATGGTTTCCAGCTTCATACATGTCTCTGCAAAGGACATGAACTTATCCATTTTTATGGCTGCATAGTATTCCATGGTGTATATGTGCCACATTTTCTTTATCCAATCTATCATTGATGGGCAATTGGGTTGGTTCCAAGTCTTTGCTATTGTAAATAGTGCCACAATGAACATACATGTGCATGTGTCTTTATAATAGAATGATTTATAATCCTTTGGGTATATACCCAGTAATGGAATTGCTGGGTCAAATGGTATTTCTGTTTCTAGATCCTTGAGTAGTCACCACACTGTCTTCCACAATGGTTGAACTGATTTATACTCCAACTAAGAATGTGAAAGTGTTCCTGTTTCTCCACATCCTCTCCAGCATCTGTTGTCTCCAGATTTTTTAATGATTGCCATTCTAACTGGCATGAGACAGTTTTGATTTGCATTTCTCTAATGACCAGTGATAATGAGCATTTTTTCATGTTTTTTGGCCACATAAATGTCTTCTTTTGAAAAAGGTTTGTTCATATCCTTTGCCCACTTTTTGATGGAGTTGGTTTTTTTTCTTGTAAATTTGTTTTAGTTCTTTGTACATTCTGTATATTAGCCCTTTGTCAGATGGGTAGCTTGCAAAAATTTTTTCCCATTCTGTTGGTTGCTAGTTCACTCTAATGATTGTTTCTTTTGCTGTGCAGAAGCTCTTAACTTTAATTAGATCCCATTTGTCTATTTTGGCTTTTGTTGCCACTCCTTTTGGTGTTTTCAGCCGGAAGTCCTTGCCTATGCCTATGTCCTGAATGGTATTGCCTAGATTTTCTTCTAGGGTTTTTATGGTGTTAGGTCTTATGTTCACAGCTTTAATCCATCTGGAGTTAATGTTCTTTATCTGTTTTGTTCTTAAGAACTGTGTTCTGTTCAGGCATGGAGGTTTATACCTATAATCCCAGCACTTTGGGAGGCTGAGGTAGGTGGATCACTTGAGGTCAAGAGTTCGAGACTAGCCTGGCCAACATGGTAAAACCCCGTCTCTACTAAAAATATAAAAATTAGCTGGGCATAGTGGCCAATGCCTGCAGTCCAGCTACTCGGAAGCCTGAGGCAGGAGAATTGCTCTAACCCAGGAGGTGGAGGTTGCAGTGAATCATGAATCTGATGTGCCTGGTACCAAAGACAGCACCTAAGTCAGAGCGAGGAGAAGAGTAATCTTTTGGCTACTCCCTCTTCTTGGCATCTGGCTCTGTGCTCATGCCTCCACAGCCTAGAAACCAAGAGCAAAGGAATAATGAAAAATGAAGCTAAGCAGAAAGCACAGCAGGGCAGAACTGATCAGGAAATCAATCTATGACAAATAGACAAATGACCAGTATAGTACGTAACCCAGAAATAAGGTGGTGAGACCCCAAGACAAATTTCTTCTATTCAGCCTTACTGTCAGTCAGTCCTTTTGATGTACCCTCATCTCTTTCAATACAGTTTTTTTTTCTGGGAACAGTTTTTTAGATCTGTGCTTAGTGACTGAGATTTAGGGCTTTCTACTCCTGCAGAAATATTAATTTTAAAGAGAACCCCCATGTTCTACCTCCCACATCATTGGGCAATAGAGAAGTTCAACAAGAATTTTGTTATCCTAGGTCATTTTATAAGCATTTAGAATTAAAAAATTCTGAAGCAATTCATTCATAATCTCTACTTCTTTTCTTTTTATCTAGTAAACTGACTTTCTCTAGGGCATGAAAGAAATAGCCTTCTCATGTTGATAGCAAGATCACCAAGTATCTTAACTGTACCAAGAGTGGATTGATGTCAAAAGAATGATGTCTATACAAATAATAGAGTCCTCAAAATAGAGGATGGTGAAATCTGGTGAAGTCTTTAATTATATCTGTATCCCACCATGGAATACTATGCAGCCATAAAAAAGGATGAGTTCATGTCCTTTGTAGGGACATGAATGAACCTGGAAACCATCATTCTCAGAAAACTGACAAGAACAGAAAACACAAGAACAGAAAACCAAACACCACATGTTCTCCTCACTCATAGGCGGGTGTGGAACAATGGTTGAACAATGAGAACATATGGGCACAGGGAGGGGAACATCACACACTGGGGTCTGTTGAGGGGTGAGGAGCTAGGGGAGGGACAATGGGGGGTGGGGAGGTTGGGGAGGGACAACACTGGGAGAAATGCCTGATGTAAGTGATGGGGGAATGGAGACAGCAAACCACCATGGCATGTGTGTACCTATGCAACAATCCTGCAAGATCTGCACATATATCCCAGAACTTAAAGGGCAATAAAATAAATAAATAAATAAAAATAATATCTGTATCCATAAAAATATGAAATTCTTAAAATAGCTTTTATTTCTTCCATCTCTTGTCTGATTATTTGCAAAGACCATTTGTGGACGGACTCAACTTTGTGAAATAAACATCAGGCTAAAAAAGACTTTAATTACCCTGAAGAAAGACATGACAAAAGTCAAGCTAATATGCTTCTAGGAAAAGGCACATGGCTTCTGAGCATGTCTCCTTCTATCCTTGGAAACAAGGGTCAGGAATAATGTCAGGAAGAAGATCACACTAGAGAGAGATTGTGTATAACTTGCAGAGAAGAGCTAAAAGTGAATAAGGTTATGACAGTGAAGATAAAAATAAATTTCTTTTCTAGTTATCTCGCAGTTTCTTCTATTTTTCTGCAAATTAAACAGAAAACCACCCAATGGAGGAAATAAAATGATGCATTCCTCCCTTGTGTATTCCTATAAAGAGTAATATAAAGAAGTATCCATTTAGGAAACAATTTGCAGACTGTGAATTTTTGAAGAAAGAGAAAAATCACAAGAAGTAACTGGGTAGTTAATAGAACTGTTAAACTTTTAGTTTGTGATATCTGCCTTTGTTTTTAATTTAATCAACTGGATTCAGGCTTGGAATTCATATTTGATTTAAATTAGGTTCCCTTCTGAATCTGCAATTCAAAAGTTACATATGTGACATATATAAATATAAATGCCAATATATATGTTTGTGTGTTAACATATATGATTGGACTATTTTTATTTGATTCAGGAACAAGAGGATTCAGTGCTTCTATTCATTTCTTGAAGCAATAGAATTGAGAGAACAAAAGCATTTGAATTCTAAGTCTTTTCTTAAAAGATGAGAGTAAGCAAAATCTTTTTTAAAAAAACATGCTGTTTTGGGTTTTTCCTCATTTTTGACTCTCTGCTTGCTTACCAGAAGGCTTACAGCATTGTTTGGCAGGACAGGATTGAACAAAAAGCAAGAATGTTGCTCCACAGATTTCCTTATGTTCTCTCACCTCAATTCTTAATTAAAATGCTGTCAGTTGGGGATAAAGGGAGAAAAATACAAAGGCAATTATGTACAGAAAACAAAAAAGCATATTTCATGAAAGCATAAGCTATTACCACTTTCTTAGCTATCTGATCATCTGAATTTAGAATTACATACTGAGCTCCTAAGAAACACCAACATCCAACTCTGTGGAGAGAGGAAGTCCATGCCAAAGTGGGAAAAGAGAACAGGGTGCCCTCGTGAATCAACAAAGACCGAACTGAAGGAAAATATGTCATTCAGCCTGCAGTAAATCCTCATTTGACTGAACCTCACTATGCCAAGTACCAAAGACGATACCTACCATAGACCTTCTCAAGGTACACACAGTGGAGGTGAGTACTCAGTGAAGCACAACTCCTGGTTTTTCACAAATGAGAAGGAAGAGAAACCAACTTTGGTCACTGAGTTCATTGTCATGAGTCACACTGTGTGGTTTGAATGATGTAATTCAGGCATTAATTCAAAGAGATGATCAAGAGCTCAGACAGAGCAAGAGTCAGGCTTGCTTTGCCCCTTCTATTACCTCCTCTCTTTGACAATATCTGAGTCTTTCTAGAGAATGCTAGAGCTCTCCAGAGCATTTTGAAAATTACTAATCGGGAACATAAATGTTACCAGTACTTAACACTTCAGCATTCCTGAAAAACTTAATTTTGTGTCACTCCTAACCGGACTCTGCAATGGGTAACTGATTCCAATTGGTTGAAGAGATTTCCACCTGTTTTAGAGCAACAAAAACTATGGGCATTGATTTCACCTGGCCTTAATTCCCTGGTTTGTTTGACTTTGTATTGTTACATCAGAGATTTCGTACATAGAGTCACATAAGTGGATGCAATAAATGAACATCGGGCCAGGCGTGGTGGCTCATGCCTGTAATCCTAGCACTTTGGGAGGTCAAGTCAGGTGGATAACCTAAGGTCAGGAGTTCGAGACCAGCCTGCCCAACATAGTGAAACCCCAGCTGTACTAAAAATACAAAAATTAGCTGGGTGTGGTGGCACACACCTGTAATCCCAGCAACTCAGATGCTGAGACAGGAGAATTTCTTGAACCCAAGAGGCAGAAGTTGCAATGAGCTGAGATCATGCCACTGCACTCCAGCCTGGGTGACAGAGCGAGACTCCAGCCTGGGTGACAAAGTGAGACTCTGCCTCAAAAAAAAATTAAATTAGTGAGCATTAGTGAATATTTTTACACATCTACTTAATGAGAAGTATTCTAAATAAGTGGCTAATTTTATCATATACAATTGACGAGTATTATATCTATCATTCACATGAGAAAACTAACCAGGATCATGCTGACTGAATTTTCTGAGTCTCAGTTAAAGAAGAATGAAATATATATATATATATATATATATATATATATATATATATATATTTTTTTTTTTTTTGAGGTGGAGTTTCACTCTTGTTGCCCAGGCTAGGGTACAATGGCGCAATCTCAGCTCACCACAACGTCCGCCTCTTGGGTTCAAGCGATTCTACTGTCTCAGCCTCCCAAGTAGCTGGGATCACAGGCATGTGCCACCATTCCCGGCTAATTTTGTATTTTTAGTAGTGATAGGATTTCTCCATGTTGGTCAGGCTGGTCTCGAACTCCCAACCTCAGACAATCTGCCCACCTCAGCCTCCCAAAGTGCTGAGATTACAGGCGTGAGCCACCTCACCCTGCCGAAACTTATATTTCAAATCACACATACACACACGCATGCACAGGCACACACGCAACCTTATTTCTCCTACAAATGATGACCCACAAGGTTCCTGGGGAACCAGAGTATCTTTCATACAATCTTTCTAAGAACAGTAACTCATCTACTAATATTAATGTTTTCAAATAGAAGAGATAAATTTGAGCTGACGATTAGGTGTAGGCTTTGGTTTAAAGAGGACTTGATTCCTATATCAAGGTTTTTGGTGGCAATCAAAATTGACTCATAAAAGTTTAATCACAAAAATTCATTTTATTATAAGATCATTGGGTACTCAAGAAAAAATAAGCTTACATTCACTACCAGATACTAAAACATATGTTAGACCTACCTGTGAGGTATTAGTTGAAGGCCAGAAAAAAAGACGAATTCAATAAAATAGAGAGAAAAGAAACCAGTCCACACAAATATGAACAAAGATGCCACCGAAGTTCTACAGGGGAAGAATGGCCTTTGACCATGTGGCTGAGTCAACTGAATGTTTCTGTGAAAATAAGAAAAATGGAACCTTGACTCCCTACCTCATACAATAGACAATATTAATTCTAGAAGAGTCACAGACCTAAACATCAAAGGTGAAACAATAAAGCATCTAAAGAGTGATGTCCCACCCTGGGCAACATGGTGAAACCTCGTCTCTACTAAAACACAAAGAATTAGCCGGGCATGGTGGCACATGCCTATAGTCCCAGCTACTCAGGAGGCTGAGGCACGAGAATGGCTTGAGCGTGGGAGGCAGAAGTTACAGTGAGCCGAGATCTTGCCATTGCACTCCAGTTTGGGCTGCAGAGTGAGACTCCGTTGCCAAAAAAAAATAAAAATTAAAAATAAATAAAATAAAATAGAAAGTGATGTCACCAAGATGATAGAATAGAAGATAACCACTCATATATCCCCACAAAAGAAGCTGTTTGCAGATCTTACTTCTAGGCCAGCATAAAGCAAGACTCATTCTCCACAGGGCAATTCTCCAATATCCTAGTTCCTCATCCCTGAAAATGTTCCAGTTTGTCAACATCTTACCAAAAGGACTCCAGAAATGCATATTGTAGGTAGACAAGAAGGGCTGATGGACAATAGAGCTTTCACCTCTCTTCTTTTTAATATTTTACTTCTATTAACTCATTCTGTGAAGTCATTCATTTTCTGATAAGACACATCAGATGGATGATAAATACTTTCATCAAGAAGAGGACCATAATTTACTAAGCTTTTGATACATGCATCAGGTGCTTGACTTTATTATTATTACCTTACTCAACCCTCTTTCCATCCTGGATTTCAAGAAAAATGTTGTGCAAACTATGTTATAAGTGAGCAAATTGAAGCCGGTCTAAGGCCATATAGCTAGAAAAAGTTAAAGCTTTCCAAGGTCAAGTCCAGTCTGTTGGCTTCAGGGCTCATACTCAAGCCCATCAGTTTCTTATATTGTCCTTATTTAAATATAAACCCAAACATAGGAGTTTTCCACACAGGACTACACAAGCTTGATTTAATGTTTTGTTAGTCAACGAAGCACTATGATATATATCAATTTTTTTTTAAAAAGTATTTTCTGACTTGAGTTTGCTATGCTTAGTCTCACAAAAAGTTTCACCAGGGAGAGAGGAAAAGGAGAAAAATGGAAGCTGGAAGGACAAAAAAAGAACCTGCCCTTGAGGAGCTTTTGATGGAATTTGGAATTTGAAATAAATTACTTTAATTCAGTTAGAAAAAATTACCAGTTATCACATGATAAAATGTTAAGTAGTATAAGGCCACACAGATTCAGAGAGCACAAAATCAATGTGGAAATGAATTAGTCTGGGAAGGCTACAGTCAAGAGCTGGAATGTAAATCAGTCCTTGTAGGGTAAGTCAAATAAGGACAGGTAGATCGGAAAGTACAGAAATTGCTGTTAGTCACTCTACCTGTCAGTTTTCTTGATTACATGCAACAAGAATCAATTCTAGCTTAACCATAGAAAAGAACTTATTGTAAGTATATACTACAGCTCGTAGAATCAACAGAGAGTTGAGAACAGAGCTAAGAAAATGGGCAGGAACCAAAGGAGGCCACTTATCTATAAAACACAGCCAAGATCATTTGGTAGGGATAGTCTGGGCATGTGTCCACCACTGACATGCAACGAAAACAGTCACCAGACAACTGATGCCACTACAAATGACTCTTGGCACTGCTACCATAATAATGAATCTCTAAACTGTTCTGCACTATTTTGCTAAGTCTCTCAGTATTAAAAACAAAAGATGATACAACTGGATATCCACATGCAGAAAAATGTAATGAGACAGACCCTTATCTCATACCATATACAACAATTAACTCAAAATGGATTAAAGACTTAAGTGTAAAACCTGGAACTGGCTGGACACAGTGGCTCATTCCTGTAATCCAAACACTTTGGGAGGCCAAGGCAGGCAGATCGCTTGAGCTCAGGAATTCAAGACCAGCATGGGCAATATAGGGAAATCTTGTCTTCAAAAAAAAATACAAAAAATTAGCTAGGTGCAGGGGGGTGTGCCTGCACTCCCAGCCACTTGGGAGACTAAAGTGGAAGGATTGCTTGAGCCCAGGAGGTCAAGGTTGCATGGAGCCTTGATTGCAGCACTGCACTCCAGCCTGGGCAACAGAGTGAGACCCTATCTCAAAAACAAACAAACAAAAAATAAGTAAACATGGAACTACGAAACTGCTAGAAGAAAACAGTGGGAAAGCTCCAAAGCAAAAATAGGATTGCATGAAATAAAAAGCTTCTGTACAGCAAGGGAAACAATCAGATGAAGACACAATCTAAAGGACGAGAGAAAATATGTGCAAACCATACATCTGATAACAAGTTAATATCCAAAATATATTAAAAAATCAAACAATAGCAAGAAAACAACACAATTATTTAAAAATGGACAGAGGACTTGAATAGACATTTCTTCAAAAGATAACATGCAAGTGGCCAATGGGTATATAAAAAAATACTGAACATCACATTATCAGAGAAATGCAAATTAAAACCACAACGAAATATCACCTCCCACTTGTTAGAATGGCTATTATTAAAAAGACAAAAAGAAGTGTTGACAGGGATGCAGAGAAAAGAGAAGCCTTGCACAGTCTTGGTGGGAATGTAAATTAGTATAGGTACTATAAAAAATAACATGAAGTTTCCTCAGAAAATTAAAAATGAAACTACCCTATGATCCAACAATCCCACTGTTGGGTATTTATCCAAAGAAATGAAATCAGTATATCAAAGATGCATCTGTACTCTCATGTTTACTGCAGCACTATTCACAATAGCCAAGATATGCAATCAACCTAAGTGTCCATCAGCAGATGCATGAATAAAGAAAATGTGGTAACCGGGCGCGGTGGCTCAAGCCTGTAATCCCAGCACTTTGGGAGGCCGAGGTGGGTGGATCACGAGGTCAAGAGATCGAGACCATCCTGGTCAACATGGTGAAACCCCGTCTCTACTAAAAAATACAAAAAATTAGCTGGGCTTGGTGACGTGTGCCTGTAATCCCAGCTACTCAGGAGGCTGAGGCAGGAGAATTGCCTGAGCCCAGGAGGCAGAGGTTGCGGTAAGCTGAGATTGTGCCATTGCACTCCAGCCTGGGTAACAAGAGCAAAACTCCGTCTCAAAAAAAAAAAAGAAAAAGAAAAAAGAAAATGTGGTATATATGAACAATGGAATAATAGTCTTTTAAAAAAGAAAAGAAGAAAGAGAGAGAGAAAAGAAAGAAAGAATAAAAGAAAGAAAGAGAGAGAGACGAAAGAAAGAAAGGAGGGAGGGAGGGAAGGAAGGAAGGAAGGAGGGAAGACAATCCTGTTATTTTCAACACGAGTCCCCAACCTTTTTGGTACCAGAGACAGGTTTGGCAGGGAAGGGGGGCAAAGGCAGACGGGACAGTTTAGAAATGATTCAAGTACATTACATTTATTGTGCACTTTATTTCTATTACTATTACATTGTAATATATAATAAAGTAATTATACAACTCACCACAATGTAGAATCAATGGGAGTCCTGAGCTTGTATTCCTGCAACTAGACGGTCTTATCTGAGGGTAATGGGAGACAGTGACAGAACATCAAGCATTTGATTCTCATAACAAGTGTGCAACCTAGATCCCTGGCATGTGCAGTTCACAATAGGGTTCACACTCCTGTAAGAACCTAATACCATTGCTGATCTGACAGGAGGCAGAGCTCAGGCAGTAATGTGAGCAATGTGGAGTAGCTGTAAATATAGATGAAGCTTCACTTGCTCACCTGCTGCTCACCCTCCTCCTGCTGTGCGGCCCAGTTCCTAGCAGGCCACAGACCAGTACCGGTTCCATTGTGAATCAGGTTGGGGACCCCTAATTTACAACATGGATAAACCTGGAAGACATTATTTTAAGTGAAATAAGCTAGGCACAGAAAGACAAATAATGCATGATCTCACTTACATATGGAATCTTAATAAGCTGAACTCATAGAAGTAGAGACTAGAATGGTGGTTACCAGGGGCTGGGGGGCAGAGAGGGGATGTTGGGGAGATGTTAGTTAAAAAATACCAGAGTGAGAACCTGTCTCAAAACAAACAAACAAAAGAATATAAGATTTTAGTTAGATAAGAGAAATAAGTTCAAGAGACCTAATGTACAACAGGTAACTATAGCTAATAACAATGTACTGCATTTCTGAAAATTGCTAAGAGTTTGTGGTGAGATTTTAAGTGTTCTCACCACAACAAACTGATAAGTATGTGAGGTAATATACGTGCTAATTAGCTTGATTTAGCCACTCTATAATGTATACATATTTCAAAACAACTTTTCTACATGATACATGTTTGATTTTTTAATTTAAAATGTTAATTTTTATCAATTAAAAACATTAATATAAGCAACAAGAGAAAAGGAGGATTGGAGAGGAGAAAAGAGGGGGAAGGAAAGTGGGAGTAAGGGAAGGAGGAGGAGGATTACAAGGGGAAAGAGAAAGTGGGAAAGGAAGAAGAGGCAGAATAAGATGACCATGACAATGACATTCTTGTTAATAACAAATTCCATAAAATGGTGCCCTGGTTGCTCAGATGAGAAAAGAAATAGTCTCCCCCCACTCTCTTCCCAGACATCATTAGCTTCTAAAATGTGAGGTACTAGTACATTATATACAATAGAAAACTTGTTCCAGGCAAGAGATCCAAGATGGCTGAATAGGAACAGCTCTGGAATGCAGTTCCCAGAGAGAACAACACAGAGGGTGAGTGATCACCACATTTCCAAATGAGTTCTTATTGCCCACAGACCAGGAGATTCTCAGGCTGAAAAGCACCACTAGTTTCCAGCATGGCTGTTTCAGCCGGTGCTACGGGTCTCCGCACAGAAACTCACACAAATCCAGGCAGCCATTTCAACAGGTGCCTGGAATGCCTGGGATACAGAGGCACCCATTCAACTGAAAGAAAAGGGGCTGAAACAGGGAGCCAGGTGATCTGGCTCAATGGGTCCCACCCCCAACAAAGACCAGCAATCTGAAATGCTCTGGATTGAGAGTTTCACAGCAAGTGCAGCTAGACCCAGGATGCTCCAGCTCAGTGGTGGGATGGACATCAGCCATTAGCAAGGCAGTCCACCACTACTGAGACATTACCAAGGCAGTCTGCCATTACTGAGGCAGATCACCATTACTGAGGCAGTTCTGACTGTACCTCTGTAAACAAAGCCACAAGGAAGTTCATACAGCACCTAGGCAGAGCCCATGGCAGCTCAGTAATGCCTCTACTGGCAGACTGTCACTAGACTACCTCCTTGCTGGGCAAGGCATCTGTGAAAAAATGCAGCAGCATGTCAGGAACTCATAAATAAAGCCCCACCTTCTCAGAACAAAGCACCTGGGAAAAAAGGTGTTTATGAGTTCCGCCACAGCAGACATACCTGCCCAGCAGCTCTGAATGAAACAATGGAGCTCACAGCTCACCATTTCAGCTCCTATAAGGGACAGACTATCTCCTCAAGCAGCTCCTTGACCCCTGTATATCCAAAGAGACACATCATAAGGGGGGCTCAGGCTGATAACTGGCGGGTACACTTCTGAGACAAAGATAACAGAAGAAGAAACTGGCAACTACCCTTACTGTTCTGTAGCCACTGCAGGTGATCCCCAGGCAAGCAGGGTCTGGAGTGGACCTCCAGCAGTCCTACAGCAGGGGGGCCTGACTGTTAGAAGGAAAACTAAAAACCAGAAAGAAATAACGTCAACATCAACAAAGGACATTGACCCAGAGACCCCATCCAAAAGCCACCAACTACCAAGACCACAGGTAGATAAATCCACAAAGATGGGAAGAAATCAGTGCAAAAATGATGAAAACACCAAAAACCAGAATGCCTCTCCTCCTGCAAGGGATCACAACTCCTGACCAGCAAGGGAACAAAGCTAGATCGAAAATGAGTCTGATGAATTGACAGAAACAGGCTTCAGAAAGTAGGTAATAACAAACTTCTCTGAGCTAAAAGAACATGTTCTAACCCAATGCAAAGAAACTAAGAACCTTGAAAAAAAGGTTAGATGAAATGCTAATGAGAACACACAGCTTAGAGAAAAATTTAAATGACTTGATGGAGCTGAAAAACACAACATGAGAACTTCACGAAGCATACCCAAGTTTCAATAGCCAAATCCACCAAGCAGAAGAAAGGATATCAGAGATTGAAGATCAACTCAATGAAATAAATTGTGAAGGCAAGATTAAAGAAAAAAGAGTGAAAGGATATGAACAAAGCCTCCAAGAAATATGGGATTATGTGAAAAGACCTAATCTATGTTTGATAGGTGTACCTGAATGTGACAGAGAGAATGAATCCAGCCTGGAAAACACTCTTCAGGATATTATCCAGGAGAACTTCCCCAACCTAGCAAGGTAGGCCAACATTCAAGTCCAGGAAATACAGAGAACACCACACAGATATTCCTCAAGAAGAGCAACCCCAAGACACATAATGGTCAGATTCACAGGGTTGAAATGAAGGAAAAGATGCTAAGGGCAGCCAGGGAGAAAGGTCAGGTTACCCTTAAAGGGAAGCTGATGTGGCACATATTCACCATGGAATACTATGCATCCATAAAAAACGATGAGTTCATGTCCCTTGTGGGGACATGGATGAATCTGGAAACCATCATTCTCAGCAAACTAACACAAGAACAGAAAACCAAACACCACATGGTATCACTCATAGGCAGGTGTTGAACAATTAGAACACATGGACACGGGGAGGGCAGCATCACACACTGGGGGAACTATGGGAGGAACAGCAGGGGGTGGGGAGGTTGGGGAGGGATAACATGGGGAGAAATGCCAGATATAGGTGATGGTGGTATGGAGGGAGCAAACCACATTGCCATTTATATACCTATGCAACAATCTTGCATGATCTGCACATGTGGCCTAGAACCTAAAGTACAATAATTAAAAAAAAAAGAAAAGAAAACTTGTTCCAGATAGAAAGTTTGAATTCTAGGTGACCTCAAACTTTTGAACTCCACCTTTACCATTAAAAAAAAAATAGCTCCAAAGGGCCTCAAGACTTCGACAAATGTTCGCACTCTTTAGTTTGCTAAGAAATTGTGGGTTTTCTAAATGGTTAAATAATCCTTTTTTCAAGAATATACACAGAGTTATAAACTATCTTAAGTTCGATTTTAGTGTTGAAAATGTATACTATACAGAGATTCTGCAAGGGTTTCTGGTATTTTTTAGCACTTGAAGAACCAGCATTTTGCTTCTCAATGATCTGGGTATTGGAGAAGCACAGCAATGCTGGGAATCCTATCTGAGTTTCTCCATGATGGCAGCTTTATCTTTCCAAAAGCACCCTCATTTCAAGAACTGCTACATAAAATACATCCAAGAGAAAGCCAGAGAACAAGGTCTTGGGAAAGCAGGCACTATTGAAACATCCCTAACAAGTCAATTCTCTGTCAAGGGGCTGCTGAAATCATCACAGAGTCTGAAACACATAAATGAAACAGAAAATAAAGTCACTGAATATTGGCTAGTGATAGCTCAACAATTCATATATAAATATATATGGTGTGGCCAATAGGGTAAGAAGATTAAGAAGTATTGAGAACTTACTATGTGCCTATCAGTGTTTTAAGAATTTTACATTTATAGTTTTAAGTCAGTAAACTCACATGTGTGCCTTCATCTCCAACAATTTACCTCACTTCTTTAAATCTCACTTTACTCACCAGTAAAATAAGATTGGAGCAAATATTTCTGCCCCAATTATCACACTGGATTGTTATGGAGATCAAATGAGTGGGTGATTATAAGAAACGTTTTAGGGCCGGGCACAGTGGCTCACACCTGTAATCCCAGCACTTTGGGAGGCCAAGGCAGGTGGATCACCTGAAGTCAGGAGTTCAAGACCAGCCTGGCCAACATGGTGAAACCCATCTCTACAGAATATACAAAAATTAGACCAGCATGGTGGCACATGCCTGTCGTCCCAGCTACTAAAGAGGCTGAGGCAGAAGAATCACTTGAACCCAGGAGGCAGAGGTTGAAGTGAGCCAAGATCACACCATTGCACTCCAGCCTGGGTGACAGAGCGAGACTCTCAAAAAAAAAAAAAAGGAAGAAAGAAAGAAAGAAAAAGAAATGTTTTGGAAACTTAAATACAAGGAATCCTGTTGATAACAGTAACATTTGATGGCTCAGCCCCGACATGAGCTCTCCAAACATTCAGGACAGTGTTCTGTTCTTTGCTTTGCTGCTTCTCTGAGAATCCCAAGCTGGAAGCATACTTTTAAATGCAGCTTTGCTGGCTCCAAGACACAGGCCCACTCTGTAAAAGATAAATCAAAGCTTGTTCCTAAAAGTATACCAGAAGCTGCCAAGGGAGGGAACTTATCAAAAAAAGGACATCAAGATGTCACTCATCCTTCACATCTGCACCTGTGATTGAGAAAAATGTTTTCTTTAATGCAACATGATATTTGGAAAGAAAATGACAAAACGAGGTCCCTTCCCTTCATCATTTACATTATGCCGTAGGGGTACAAATTTGATTTAAGACATTTTGATTTATACCAATGGGTGGAGTGTGCGCAACGAGGGAAATTGTCACCTTTATTCCTAGGAAAGCCCAGTTATACACATACAATTTCTGTGTGATACTGCCAGAACCACTGGAATTGAGGGATATCACACATAGATATAACTTTATACATTATGATTTGAAACATTAGTGTTGCCAAACGCTCCACCACCAATTCCTATTCTTGGGAATTTTGTGGCCACTCCATAGCCTCTCATGGGACTCTCAAACTCCCCAGACCGTTATTACCTCTCCTTCTCCTTCCCCTTTTCCTTCACCTCTTTATGATTTCACCTTTTCAAGGTTTTTTTTATTGTGCTCTCCCTGCCTTCTTTCTCCGGGCTCTCTTGCTCTCCCTCTCTCAATCCCTTTTTCACATTTACTAAAGGCAACCCAGCTACCAAAAACAAAAGAAGCGACATTAATCACTTCGTTCACAGGAATGGTGAGACAGTAACATGGAAAAATGCAATACATCTTATCCCTCAAACTAAGGACCAGAAAAGGGAGGACCTGCTTGCATAACTCAGCTAATAAACATTGGAGCTAAGATTAAAACTCAGGTTTAATTCTAAGGGCATACTGAGCCTTCCTGGGAGACTCCGAAGCCCCAAATCTGCTTAAAAGTCAGCATAATTTGAGACCATATCCCACTGAAGCACGAAGGAGGAAGCTTAAGCTGTTTAGATCCTGTCTGCCCTTTTCGAAGGGATCTAAGTAAAGGAACATGATATGCGTCCACATAAGTATTTATATTTACTCCTCGCAACGATGGCCTACAGAAAGAGCTCAGAGGGAGGGTTTGATTTAGCTGCAATCAGCTTGTTGCCATGTTCGCTCTGTTTAAAAAGGGCAAGCTATGTCTATCTGCTCCAGCCGTTGCCTGGTGTGCCAATTTGGTGAGTTTTATCATCTGTCTCTAATAGCAGTGGGCCCCAGAAATGGCACAGAGCAATTTTCTGCTTCCATTTCCGCAGCACTTGAGAAAAATCTGGGGGCAATTCTTTTGGTCTTAGGCAATATTTCTTAATGTGTTTATCTCTTAGAATTGCTACTTAATTCTCTCCTTGAGAACTCACTTTCAAAGCTCAAGGCAGAATCCACCATTCTGTAGCTCAGCTCTGACCAAGAGAAATAAAAGAAGGTCAGGGTGCTGAACAAGGAGCTCAGAGTAGGGGAACTGGGAGAGTGAGTCAGTTCAATCACAGGGCCATATCTGGCTGAAGAACAGAGCTGCCTTCTATGTCCTTTTATCCAGTGCAGATTCATCTGCAAAACTATTTCCTTGATGAGTGTGAGTTCAGTGCCTCTGAGTCTGGCATTTGTTTTGTCTGTGTCATAAATGCTAAGAATTCCACCCCTATTTTTAAAGATAAAAGTTTGTATAGTGAAAGTGTAGCAATTTGTGCAAGCTGTCAGCATTTGGAGATAATTCCCACTAACTTTTCATCACCTGCAGCCTTAAATACAGACACATTTTCAGTTGACATTGAAAGTGGGACATACCATTTAACTTGCTACCTGATCTTCTTCAGAATCACTTAGTTTTCTTTCTACTGCATTTTTTTTCATTGCACTTTAGGTTCTGGGGTACATGTGCAGATCATGCTGGATTGTTGCATAGGTAAATACATGGCAAGGTGGTTTACTGACTTCATCCCCCCGTCACCCATGTTATCCCTCCCCAACCTCCTGACCCCCCGCTCTCCCTCCCCTAGTTTCCCCCAACAGACCCCAATGTGTGATGCTTCCCTCCCTGTCTCCATGTGTTCTCATTGTTCAACACCCACCTATGAGTGATACCATGCAGTGTTTGGTTTTCTGTTCTTGTGTCAGTTTGCTGAGAATGATGGTTTCCAGATTCATCCATGTCCCCACAAAGAATATGAACTCATCCTTTTTTGTGGCTGCATAGTATTCCATGGTATGGCATATTTTTTAATGGTGCCACAATTCTGGTATTGTATTTAGCCAATCATCTGTGGTTGTGCACGTATTTTTGTTTACAAATCACTCACACTGATATGGTTCAGCTCTGTGTCCCCACCCAAATTTCATCTTTCATTGTAATCTGCGTAATCCCCATGTGTTAGGGGAGGACATGGTGGGAGGTGATTAGACCATGGGGCAGTTCCCCCATGTTGTTATGGTGATAGCGAGTGAGTCCTCCTGAGATCTGATGGTTTTATAAGTGTTTGACAGTTCCTCCTTCACACGCTGTCTCTCATCTGCACCCATGTAAGATATGTTTACTTCCCCTTTGCCCTCCACCATGATATTAAGTTTCCTGAGGCCTCCCAGTCATGCTTCCCGTTAAGCCTGCAATTGTGAGTCAATTAAGCCTCTTTCTTTTATAAATTACACAGTCTCTGGTAGTATCTTGATAGCAGTGTGAGAACAGACTAATACACACACTTAAACATAATTATTTAAACAACACCCTTGTGGCTTAATATTAATAGTCCATTAAATAACTGATAGGCTTTTTTTCCCTTTCTCTCAGGATGCTGGAGATCTAAGATTTATATTTTGATGACCCAAATTGACCACAGCATTTTGAGCCCCACTTGAAGTTCCAAACTGAAGCAACCTTATCATTCAGCCCTGATGCAAATCCAAATGTCCCAACAATCCCTGATTTCATGGACCCAAGTAGTTGCTGTCATCATTTAATGTCTGTCAATGACATGGTTCCAGGCAAAATGAAATTTCTGGCTTGGTAACAAGGTATTGCTGAACAAGTTCTTTTAGGAAGAAAGTCAATTTTCTATATTGACTCTTCTCTCCGACGTCATAAATGTTGGGGTGACACATTAAGGAGAGAAGGAAAGACATGTACAGTTGTCCGTCAGTCCATGCAGTGTTGGTTCAAGGACCTCCCAAGGATACCAAAATCTACCAGATGCTCCAGTCCCCGATAGGAGATGATGTTATATTTGCATGTAACCTATGCACACCCTATCATATACTTTAAATTATTTCTGGATTACTTACAATACCTAATACAATATATATGCTATGTAAATGATTATTAATACTGTATTTTCTAATGTTGTCGTTTTGTTACTTTCCATCTGAGGTTGATAGAATCCTCTGATGTAAAATCTGTGGACACAAAGGGCCAATTGTAATATGAAGGTAGTGGGGGAGAGGGAATAAGAAAAATGAAAGTAAAGGAGAGAAGTAAGAAGGGAGAAGGAAGGAAACAGCTAGTTAAGTGTTCTCTCTCTCTCTCTCTCTCTCTCTCTCTCTCTCTCTCTGTTGCTCTCTCTCTCTTCTCAAAATAGGCCTGGGATCCTTTTAATAGAATAGTGGTATTCAACCTTATTGGAGCAGCTCCTAGAAATGAATGAATTCAAACCCTCCCAGCACAAATAATAAAACTGTGGACTAAAGGGAAATTACAAAGATTTTACAGCCAGCTTTTCCAAATACACACCTCACACTTTTCCCGCTCTACCTTGCTATCATTTACCAAAGTTATAAACGATCATTTATGAAAACCTATTAACACTGAGCCAGAACACTTTGCATGTATTATTCTATTTAATACTACAACACACTGGTTTTAAGTAGCCACTGGTGCCATCTGGGGAAGGCCATGGACCCCCCCTAAGGTCTCCCAGAGCCTGTCAGTGGGGAAGCTGGATCTGAATCCAAACACTCTGTCTCTCAAATGCTTTCTCACATACTATGATTTAAGCTCTATCTTCTCATTGACAATGCTAAGAGCAAAACCACAGATGTTTCTATCCAACATAATAAATAATGCTGGGCTTTTCTGGGGGATATATTTTCTAAGCAATTCCAAAAGAGATGTTCAGAGGGTGCAAACCTTTCTAAAATAAAAGACATTTTACACAAAATGGAAAATCTCCTGGGTATAAGTATTATAATTTGGTGTATGAAGACAAGCTTTTGACAGAAAAAGCAAGGCTCACTGTGTATTCATAATTCGAGAGTTGCACCCAAAGACATACAAGAGAGGGAAAAAGAAGACAAGCACTCAGGAATTTATCAACGAGACTATAAATCAATTACACTTTGACTGGAAATAGTCTATTTATAGCACACACATGTGTCCTCTCTTCTTGGCTATCTTACATTTCCATTTAGGTACTTAGGGAGAAAAAAAGAGAAGAAAATGTTGATTGTAAATAGTCTGATTATCTTGACAACCGCTGTACAGTCTCTTGGGCATGACACTCCTGCAAGCCTCTTCAGCAACCCCATGAAATTCGGAACATTGCTTGGTTCCACTACCTACAGGGAAGTACAATTCTCGTCAGGAGTTACCTGAGGCTGATGCATCTGACAAATGTTATCTAATCAAATCTATAAGCATTTCAGACAGGTGCACCTCTCCTCCAGCCTAGGAAATCACCCTGAATAATTCATTATCTAATATGTTTCTCTAAGCCAACATACCTGAGGGGAAAAATAGCATGTTCTGACACTCTTTATGTGGGAAGAGAGGAAGGGATTTAGGATTCTCATAAGAAATGTCACAAAATTCTTCTTTTTCTTCTGTTTAAGAAATTCTGTATTACAGATATATGGGCCTTTCCACTCCATAACCAATTCCTAGATGATTTCCACACCATATTTTTGATCTCTCCTGCTTCTAAAATAATCCTCTTATTTAGTTTTAACCCATCACTAAATCAACATCCTCTTACCACACTCAGCCTAGCCACAGACATGAGCACACTTGCTAGGCAGCTCCTGTAGATGGTGCCTCAGGTTCTTTCCCTGCCCACAGAGGAAGAATGTCTAGACAAGTTGCACAGATCTCCTTCCTGTTCAGTTCCTTTGTTCCTGCACACGCTCTGACTTCCTTCCCACTGCTACAGCTGCAATTCTGATTTGCTTTTGCTTTAACCCTCTGAAGCTCAGAAAAGCATGCACACGGGATATGCTCCTGTCTCCTTAGGACCCAATACAAAACTACCTCCTTTTATCAGTGATTCTCAAATGTTTGTGTTCACCTAATGGGCTTGTTAAAATACAGACTTTTGAATCCCACCCTGGAGTTTCTGATTCAGCAGTTCTGAAAGAGATCAGAAAATGTGTGCATTTATAACAAGTTCCCAGGTGCTGCTCTTCTGGGAATCATATTTTTAAGAACCCCAGGGTTATATGAATGTTTTCTACACTCACCAGTTCCTAAGAATCACCTGTGAGTGCCTGGAAAAAAGAATACAAAGTTCTAGACTCCACTGACTGTGGATTCTCATTCAGTAAATCTCTAGCTCTCCAGGTGTTGATTACAAACAGGCGTGTTGGAGATTTTAAGATATCAAGAGCCAAGATTAACTCTGAACTAGCAGCTTTAGTGTAATTATAATTTAGGGAGAGATGGTCAATGCCAGTGAGAAATATACTACAATTCATCTCTGGCATTCTCAGATTCACCCTTTGTAGATTTGACTATTCAGAAAAAGCTACACTAAATTATATTCTTTAAGAGCAAAATTTTACATCGTTCCTCCTAGATTTGCACAGAGAAGTCTACTGGAAGAAAACGAGAAAAAAGTGGATGAAGGGAGGAAGAAAGGAAAGGAGAAAAAAGAGAGAGAGAGAAAGGAAGGAAGGAAGAGACCATACTTTAGTTAGGCTGCTTATCTTGACTAGCCTTGATCTTGGCCTGCCTTTGGCAAGAATTCTACTAAGTCAATTTGGGGAGAATTCCCCATTCTTGATATCTGATCAAGTCCCTCATACTCCATCCTCCACCCTTGATGTCTAAAGTCCTTGGCCTCTCTTTAGCAAGCACCCTGTTAGTCAAGTCTAGCAAGCATCTGACTAACCCCTATGTATCCCCCTGAGAATTTTCCATCCATCGACCCTCTGGCTGTGCTCATTGGCCATAAATCTTCACTTATCCTTGTTGTATTTGGAATTAAGCTGGATATTTCTCCCCTATTGCAGTTAGTCTTCAAAAAATTCTTTCTTACTTCTTTTAACTTATTTCTTTAACAGAAGGAAGAAATAAAGGAGATAGGGAGAAAAACAGGCTAAAACATACACCAGTTAGTAATTTTAACTCTTGTGCCACAAGACCTATAAGTAGGAGGGACCAATCAGCCTTAGTGAATAGACTTCATTGGCTGTCTATCTTTGTATCCCAGTGCTATGATGTCCCAACTAAAACACATTATATAGAGAGACAAATTACAGTCTTTAAATAGTGGGATTTGGAGGCTAATGGATTTACAAATGTTATCATCTTTATTCATAAAACTGTTGAGATTGTGATCATAGTGAACCAAACCCTAGCTGACATTAGAACTACAAGAAAGTTTTATTGGTCTGCAGTGGAATCTAGGCATGATATGGGTATTGGTAGTTTAGGTGATTGAAATATACGGCCAAAGTTGAGAACCACTATGATCTTAAAATTAGCATCTCTGGTGTGCATCAAGATGGAAAGAACAAAGAACAACTGAATTTTCAACTCAGCCATGTTTTCCTACCTGTATTAATTGAGAAAGCCACTTAATCTTTCAAAATTTCAGTTTCATTATCTATAAAATGAGTATAAAATACCTACTGCATTCAGTTATTCATGAAGAGTAGAGGAAATAAGAGCATTCGTTCACTTGCTCCTTCACTCTTTCATTCATTATTTTATTCATTCACTTCATAAACATTTATTGATCACTCACCACATGCCAAGCACTATTATGGGCCACGTAGACAGTACAGTGACTGATATGGTTTGGCTGTGTCTCCCCCCAAATCTCATCTTGAATTGTAGCTCCCATAATTCCCACGTGTTCTGATGATAGTGAATAAGTCTCACACGATCTGGTGGTTTTTTTAAGGGGAAACCCCTTTTGCTTGGCTCTCATTCTCTTTCTTGCCTGCCACCATGTAAGACATGACTTTGCTCCTCCTTCATTTTCTGCCATGATTGTGAGGCCTCCCAAGTCATGTGGAACTGTGAGTCAATTAAGCCTTTTTCCTTTATAAATTACCCAGTCTCAGATATGTCTTTATTAGCAGAATGAGAACAGACTAATACAGCAACCAAGACAGACCAACACATTCCTGCTCTCATAGGACTCAGCAAAATCCTAGAAATATAGTGCATGATCAATACATGCATATTACAACTGTTATCCAAACCGAAGATCATAATGGTTATTTGTACAACATGAAATAATAAATGCAAAGGCAATATGCTTTTTGTATTTCAAAGGAACACTGAAATTAATAATTAGAGTTGTTTCTATGTTTATAATTGATGTATTAATATGACCAATATTATAAATTTGAAGGTCAATTGATTTTTACCCCTTTTCTGTCCATAAACCACAGGATGATATAGCCATGAGATTACAGAACTTGAGGATGGGACGGGATTTTAGACATCATTAAATAAAATCCCCTCATCATATAGAGGAGAACTGCACATCCCTCTGAAGTAAAGTTCCCTTATATTAGGATGGGTTAGCTCTTTCAGATCAAATATGCAATGGTTTTTATCATTGAATCCTCCACAGTACTTGGTCAGTGATTTACAGATTGTAGGTTCTGAAGAAATGTTTGTAGACTAAGAATGAATTTAAAAATATGTAAATAAAAAGTCAATGGTAATTTTTGCTCAAGGAATGCACATTGACTAATAGGCAGCAAAACAGACAGCTTTTCAATATGGGGCTTTAAAGCATGATAAAAAGCTTATATATAACTCATCTTCTCTGAAATAACACCATACATAAGCAGGGTATAGTATTAAATAAATTTTATAACAAATAAGTCCCTTTTCAGTATAAATTAATAAATTTCCTTTTCACATTATTTTTAGCTATCTAGGGCCTTAGACTTTACTTAATGATGATGCACTTGATTAAATAAAATGAAAGAAAAATGAAAGTTCTTTCAGACATTAAAATGAATAATGAGTTTAGGCTTAATCCAAAAGCAATTTGACTTTAAACATTCATACGAAATTAAATGAGCCATTGAATTTGCTATATAAGCAAGCATTAATCTTATCAAGCTATGAAAACTAGAAAGTTATACAGTGACCCATTAATTTCAGAGCCTAATATAAGGACTGTTTAATGTCTATACTTCATTAAAAAGTCTTATTCCACAATATAAGTGCTTTTTCATAAAAGTTTAAACCCCAATTCATTTTTTTTTTTTACTGCTCCAATCATGTGATAATCAACTCTGACAAGATTATGGCTGCAAATTTGAATACGGTATGTAATGTCATGTGAAACAAATTTTGCTCATGGCCAGCTTCCATCAAAAAAGAGGACATTTATATCATTGGCAGAAATATGTGCATACATTATTAAAGCCCACTCCTTCTCCATCCTAAGGTGTTTTCCTTGAATAAAGTCGTTTATAATTCTCCTATTAAGTGGCTAGATAACCCTGTTACATAAGCAAAATTATTTTATACAGTCCCCCAAGCCAAGAGCAGAATTCGGTACACATGAATCATATGCCACAAGCAGATGTAGTTCAATGTCAAAATCAAATAACATATGTTTATTTTTAAATAAACATAGGCTAAGCAGGCAGATTACTTAAGGCCAGGAGTTCGAAACCAGCCTGGCCAATATGATGAGACTTTGGCCACATTTAAAATATTTCTCCATATAAAATACTGTTATAATTTTATTGGAAATTTTTACATCCCAATTTTTAGCTCTATATGCAACCAGCCTTTTTTTTTTTTTTTAAGGATAGAGCTCTTTTATTGTATGCACTACAACCAGCCTATTTTACACTCAGATCCAGAGTTGGACAAATATTAAAGAAGAAAGAGTAAAAGGGCAGCAGTGTTTTATTTATTACTTTATAAGATATTTAGCTAGATGACAATCTATAATGCTATTCTACATGGCATCTCATCTTGAATGGCATTTTATTTTCATAGCATTGATGTTGGAAGATATGGGGGGAAGGAGAAAACAGGTGGAAAAGTAAAATATAAGTTTTTGATGGCAGGCAAGGTCATTATCAATTTTATTATATATCATATGACAAACTGATCGATTATTTCATAATAATGAAGAGACACCGAGGAAGTGGAATGCTTCGAGAATATCATCACAGTGATGTGGACTCGCATGTATTACTTATTGCATTGTATTGGGATTGGATTAATAGATTACATAGTTTACATATCTTAAATCCTCATTAATAAGTATTAGCTCTTATTATTTAGAGACTGATAATTCACAAGAGGCTTGATATTTGAAATTTACAGCAGTAAATTTAAATAATGAAGTCTATTATTAATGAAAAGGGATTTTGTGGCACAAGAGAGCAAACCATTACAGAAATGGTTTTAACAAAATGAGCATGGTTTACAGCATGAATCTATTCATCCTTGAGCTGGCACTCAGGGTCTCCGTAATGTGTCTCTTAAATACGTATCATGGGTTTGTTAGTTTGATGTTTTTCTGTGTCAATCATTCAACCATGTAGTCATTCATATCATTTGGGATTTAATAGTTTAACCTCATCTCTGTGTTTAGTTACCTCTCCAATCTAGTGCGTGACTAGCTGCCAAAATGTTCAGCCACTCAACACCTGCTTCAGCCACCATAGTGGTTTCAGTGCTGCCCGCCCAGCTCGGCACAGCACTCATGAAGGGAAACTCGAAGAAAGCTAAACAAAGGTATATTTTATTTGTTTGTACTCACCACAAAGCTTAAAGCTACATTTCACAAGTTGTAGGTATTCACAGATACTTGATAATGGGCATA
Organism: Saimiri boliviensis; assembly: GCF_048565385.1. NCBI lineage: Eukaryota > Metazoa > Chordata > Mammalia > Primates > Cebidae > Saimiri > Saimiri boliviensis. The sequence goes on from NC_133449.1 coordinate 112,760,241, forward strand.
TCAATCTTTTGAGCTCTCCTTTTAAAAGGCAGGGGTGTTGGGAGTGGCGGGAATAGGGCGTGGTTGCTCATGCCTGTAATCCCAGCACTTTGGGAAGCTAAGCGAGCAGATTACTTATGGCCAGGAGTTCGAAACCAGCCTGGCCAACATGATGAGACCTCGTCTCTACTAAAAATAAAAAAAATTAGCTGGGCATTGTGTCACGTGCCTGTAATCCCAGCTACTAGGGAGGCTGAGGCAGGAGAATCACCTGAACCTGGGAGGCAGAGGTTACAGTGAGTTGAGATGGCGCCACTGCAGTCCAACCTGGGTGATAGAGTGGGACCCTATCTCAAAAAAGAAAAGAAAAGAAATTTTCCTCTTTTAAATTGGGTAAACATGAGTTTTGGTGTTTTAATTTTTTTAAGTAAAAGGGAGAACTGACCATTCAATACACTTCTATGCATGATGCCCTAGCAAAATATCACGATTGTCAGTAAGTTTTAATTTGAGGAGTAAATCCTCTTCCTATTTTGGAGAAAATCCTCCTTTTTTGAGTCATAGTGGAATACATAGCTGCCCAATATCCTGCCAGTAAGTGATCCCTTTTTCATAAGTTAGCCGGAGTTGTTTCCTGGAATCCCCATTCAAGAACTCTGAGTGACAGGTTACCTCTTTTATATTCCATCTCTAAAATTAGGGATATCATGACCTGTACTGCCTACCTCATGGGATTGAGGGGATCAATGACATAATAAAATTACCTACATTGACATGCAGTTAATCTTCCACAGTAGTTTGTTCTTTACACTTGACATTTTCTGAAAACATTGAAGAGAAGACCATTTTTAGAAAATATCGTCATTTTTGTAAAAATAGAAATGATTTGTTCTCAAACTGTTATCATAAAAACCAAGTGAGATCATGTACATAAAAATAACTGATCATTGCATAGCATATTATAAGCACTCAAAAACATTTTCAACTTTAAACTTTATAACAATTATTGGCCATCCAAAACCATAGAATGTCTATGTGAATATACTTTGGAATCACAATCAAAGCTATATCAAAACAGAGAAATGATGTCTTTTGATAATAAGCTGGAAATACAGTCGTCTTCCTGGTTTATGTTCTCCTATTAGGTGTAGGATCTTTTTCACTCACTTAACCTCTTTGATTCTCAGTTTCTTCATTTGTAAAGTAGGTAATTATATCTACTTCTCAGAGTTACAATTAGGATTGAAATACATGACTTATGCAGATATGGTTAATGAACTCTTACATATTATGCACAGACTATCATCATCTTCAACAACTTAATATATATTGAGATGTATCTGCTCTAAGAACCATCATACACACACACACACACACACACACACACACACATTAATTTTGCTCAGCCACTATATATATGCCAGGCTGAAGAAAATTACATGTAACTATATATATTGATATTACTTGTATTACTTTTCTCCTAACAAAATTGCCAGCAGCAAGAGACATTGCTAGAAATGTACTGGTCCCTTGCTTAGGACTGACAAGACAGCGTTGCTAGAACTCCAACAGATGCCAGGAATTAAACTGACAGAGCCATGTAAATTTCAAGCTTCATTAGAACTTAAGCATGTCTACAGAGACCACCTGAGAGCAGGACTCTTAACCAAGTATGCATTCACCATTAACCATTTCTGTGCAGAAAGGATTTTACCACAGCAACAAGTACTCTCATTGCTGTATGAACTTCTTCCTTGAAATAAGTCAGATTTACTTTAGCAAATCAATCTTTACTATTATCCCAAATTAAGATAATCCAACTAAAGATACTACATTTCCCAGACTGTACCAACCAATATTTTAAAATAACAAACAGATGAGAGAGAGAGAGAGAGAGAGAGAGAGAGAGAGAAAGAGAGAGAGAGAGAGAGATTGACCAAGAGATAGATTGAGCATGCCTAGTAAAGTCTTAGCTATTTCACTGTAGGCTAAGTAAGCTGTGGAAAATTCCATTGTTCAGTTTGTTCCAAATCAATGATTTCTTGAAAAAAATGGCCTATGAGAAAATGTACTTTTAACCAATAAAGCTTAAACAGTCCTTGAAGGCAACTCATTAAACTTAACAGATTTCAAGTGAAACAACTTTCTTAATGTGGAAATTATAACTGAATAATAAGGCAAGACCACAAGGAAAACTTAGACAATTTTTATTAGTCTGTCTTAAAGGCATCATAAATTATGTATTTTTTAAATAAAATTATGAAAATAACTTTTTGCAAGTCCTTTTTAAATTCTCAGGTTAAAGGTACTCTTCATAAAACCATCACTCTAAAAGAATGTGTTAATCCAAGATTAGACATTCAAGGATGTCCTCTGGGAAAATATCTTTGTAAGAGAAAATGAGGAAAGACCTAGAAAACCTGGTGATGTAAATATTTTCACCATGTCCGATTTCAAGGTACCAGTGTAGCATCACTGACTGTGGAGTTTGGAGAGATATATTAAGCAGTGCAGTTGACCTTCTGTATCCATGGGTTCCACATTCATAAATTCAACCAACTGAAAATCAAAACTATGTATTTTTTAAACCCCAAAATAGGTCAGGTATGATTGCTCACACCAGTAATCCTAACACTTTGGGAGGCCAAGGCGAGCACATTGCCTAAGCTCAGGAGTTTCAGACCAGCCTTGGCAACATAGTGAAACTCTGTATTTTGTCTCTATTAAAATACAAAAAATTATTCAGGTATGGTGGCACACACCTGCAATCCCAGCTACTTGGGAGGCTGAGGGAGGATGATCATTGGGACCCGAAAGGCACAGGTTGCAGTTAAGATCATGTCACTTCACTCAAGCCTGGGCAACAGAATGAGAGTCTATCTCAGAAAAATAAATAACCCCCTCCCAAAAAAATACAAATAAAAAACAATACACTATAATAATTTACATAGTATTTACATTGTATTAGGTATTATAAATAATCTACAGATGATTTAAAGCATACAGGAGGATACATGTAGGTTATATGCAAATGCTGTGCCATTTTATAAATGAGATTTGAGCATCTATAGATTTTGGTATCTGTGGGAGTCCTGAAACAAATTCCTGGCAGATACCAAGGGATGATTGTATTTCTGCCCTACAGATACAATAGATACAGTAAATAATCTCAAGACCATAGTCAGGCATCCCCAAACTTTTTACACAGGGGGCCAGTTCACTGTCCCTCAGACTGTTGGAGGGCTGCCACATCTGTGCTCCTCTCACTGACCACCAATGAAAGAGGTGCCCCTTCCTGAAGTGCGGCGGGGGGCCGGATAAATGGCCTCAGGGGGCCGCATGCGGCCCGCGGGCTGTAGTTTGGGGACGCCTACCATAGATAATAGTAAAATATAGTGGTAGAATTAAGAAACAATGAGTTTTTTAATATGATTTATTATTTATAGATTTATATAATTTAATTTTCCATAATGGTCATATTTTAAATCCAGCTCACAAAATTTCTAAAAATTTAGCAATTGGCTCTCACAAGTCGGCAAAGCCAGCTCCAGGATGTCACTGCTAGGGTCTTTCACGTGACACTGCACACATTCTTTCTTTCCCTGTTTCCTAATCATATGCCTGAAACTCCACAGTTTAGGGGTCCACAGAACCATGAAGAGAACCTGGATCCTGGCTGACTTCATGAAGGAGTTGCTCCTTTCTTCTGATCCTGCTGACCCGCAGCAGGTTGACAGTAAGAAATAACTCCCTGTGTTACAATACTTGATTGTGGGGTTATTTGTTTGCTGTAGCTGGTACCAAAAAAGAAAAAGAATTCTTTCATTTATTGGTTTTTATGTTTAATGAATCTTCAAACCCAGCTGAGAATGTTCGGTGAAATATAAATTCCTGGACCCTGGTAATTAAGAATCTCCAGGAATTTGGGATTGGAAAGTCTCCCTGATCATCAGTCAGGTTTGGGAACTAATGATGCAGTTAATCCCCAGTTGTTTTTACTAAAGCATCCTACAACTTTGCAGAAGGACTGAATTATCTAAGACATATAGGGCATAATTGGAATAAGCCTATTTCAAATTTGAAATTTGATCAAAATTTCTCTTTCATCTTCAATGTTTATTCAAATTCAATATTTTGTTTCATAATAAATCTGCACATTTGCTATATTATTTTTTAAAGTTTCTAATTATTGTTCAGTTAGATTTCTTGACTTCCTCCCTTTTCTTTTCAAAACCTGTGAAGTAAAACTGATGGTAAAACTGATGCTTCAGAGAGACATCTTGTGATGTTAGGTTTTGAGAACCATATCAGTATTCCACCTCCCTTTGGAGGTACCCCCAATAAACAAACAGTTAACTGGACTCTACTTGAACACTTCCAGAGATGGGGAGCTTTTTACTACTACTGGCAGGCATCTATTCCCATTATTATTAAGTACCTCTCAATATCTGAGAGCTCTTCCTTGTAATTAGCTGAAATCCGAATTTGTTATTTCAAGGAATCAAATTTGTTCCTTTTGCCCACAAAAAGCCGAATTCCCACCCATATGTCAGTCCTTTCATCCTATAGGATAGATTATCATGATTTATTACTCCTGATTATTCAGTTCCACAATCCTAATATGGTTAAGATCATAAAGGAACAAAGACAGGGAGCCACGCTGTCTACCAAAGGAAATTCAAAGAGAATTTACAGGAAACATTTTGACTTGGCCTTGTAGTAAAGGGACAAGTTTGAAAAGCAAATAGGGAAGCAGGTGCCATAGGAGAAAACTATCCAAGCAAGGTTTAGGAAACAATTTAATATGTTCAGGATTAACAAGATAGTGAATTAGGACATATAGTAGACAGAAAATGCTGAGAAACGTTGGAAAGATTAAAAGGTCTGTTTTCTTACTGCAACAGTGACATGGTTTGGCTCTGTGTCCCCACCCAAGTCTTATCTGCAATTATAATTCCCATGTTGAGGGAGGGAGGTGACTGGATCATGGGCATGGTTCTATCCATGCTGTTCTCATGATAGTGAGTGAGTTCTCAGGAGATCCTCCAGTTTTATAAGCTTTTGACAGTTCCTGTTTTACACCCTCATACCCTCCACTGCCACCTTGTGAAGCAGGTGCCTGCTTCCCCTTCTGCCATGATTGTGAGTTTCCTGAGGCTTCCCCAGGCACGCAGAACTGCAAGTCAATTAAACCTCTTTTGTTTATAAATTACCCAGACTCAGGTAGTATGTTTATAACAATGTGAGAATGGACTAATACAAACAGCAACATCAGCATCACCTAGGAATGCTGTATGCCCAGTAAGTGTAGCGTGGGGCCTGGGAAACTTTTAGAAATAAAAAATTCCCAGGCCCCACCCTACACTTACTGAATCAGAATCTGCATTTTAGCAAGATCCCCATATGATTAGTATGCACATTAAGACTGAAAAGCAGGGAAGTAATAATAGGAAATCTACATAAAGACTCCACAAATGCTCTGGTACTCAAGAGAGGAGATGGAAAAAAATTTTGATATTACAAATACAAACAAAATTCACAAGAAGCCACCATGGGAAAAATGATAACTTTTTCAGTTTAGCATTGTTTTCATCTTTTATTACATGTGAAGTATGTACTATAATATTTTCAGTGCTTATAGTCTCTAAAGATTTTAGCCTAGCTCTTTTGTTATTTCTCAGACTTTGAATTTTAGCTTGCAGGGAATGAGAAATCATTCAGCCAGAGAATGACATAGTCATATGTGAATTTTAGGACCTTCCCTTAGGTACATGTGTGGAAAGTGAGAGTACAGAGAATGATGTTTCCAATGCACTGTTAGTTTTGTTTGATCCATAATTGTCTGGAAGTACAGCATGGTACATAAATGCTCCTTCACTCTTCTGTTGTAAATAACTTTTTTAAAAAAAAATCTGAACCACCTCCTCTCGTGAATACAGTCACATCTACTTTGACCCCAAAGATTCCTTTGTCCTTCTGATTGTGTTCAGAGTTATAATGCTAATCCTCATTTTGAATTCAAATAGGCCTTTGTTTGTAGGGCAAATATGTCATTGAATTTGTCAATCTCTGGCCCAGCCTGGTCCATTCTAACTATGAGGAGACATTGACTGGTATAACATGAGAACTCGGGATCTGATGAGAATGCTTTTTCCTCTGTGATGTCCTGGACCCCAGAGGGTTAGAAATAGTGCACATCTACATATTTCTGAATAACTGCAGATCCACAATCATTTCTGTTGGTTAATGGAAGGAGATAAGACAGGGAGAAAAATCAGAAGAGAAACAGTAATGGACCAGTGTTACCACTCATGCCCTGTGTGTCCATAGGACACACTCTTTCCCTATCTTCAGCCCCTGTAGTTTCAGAGGAGCTCCCTCCCTTGCCATTCCTATGGGACACAGAAGGGGGTGGTCCTGCCAGTAGGGACACAGCATCAACCCTGCCCAGTGATAGGTGCAGGATGGACATGAACCAAACTGAACCAAGGAAAACCGGTACCAGCCGGGCATGGTGGCTCACTCCTGTAATCCCAGGACTTTGGGAGGCTGAGGTGGGCAGATCACAAGGTCAGGAGTTCGAGACCAGCCTGGCCAACATGGTGAAACCCTGTCTCTACTCAAAATACAAAAACTTAGATGGGCGTGGTGGTGTGTGTCTGTAATTCCAGCTACTCAGAAGGCTGAGGCAGGAGAATCGCGTGAACCCAGGAAACGAAGGTTGCAGTGCACCGAGATCGCACCATTGTACTCCAGCCCAGGCAACAGTGCAAGACTCCGTCTCAAAAAAAAAAAAAAAGAAAGAGAAAACCAGTATCAAGGACTTCTTTAGTAACCATCAAGGAAAAGAAAGTCCTTTCACTTTGTATTAGAATTGCTAAATTCTACCCAAATATCCCTAGAGCCATTAGTGGCTATTTTTGCTCCACTGTGCCACATCCACATAACCATGAATTACCCACAGAAGAAAGCAGAACTTAAAGATGGAAAAAGTCAGATTGCCAATAACATTATGAAGTCCTGCCTACTTCCATCATGCATGAAATCTAACCTACACTTGAACTACACTATTTATGAGCCAATACATTCCTTTTTAGCTTAAGCAAGATCAAATTTGACATGTAGTATTTACCACCAAAAAAATACATTTACTAATATAAAGTTTAAAAGTGGGGGGAGGGAAATGTATTCAGGCAAATGACATGGATGGAGTTTGAAGTCCCCTCTCCCCCATCATAGAAGCAGCAACACATCTGTTGAGGCAGGATGCAAAACTTAGATAGGCAATATTTAGGATGATTAAAGGTTGGTATCTAGAGTGGACTTCCTGGGTTCAAACCCTGCCACTTCAGTAAGTTGAGTGATGCCAGGAAAGTCATTTGACCCTACCATGCCTCAGTTTCCTCATCTGTAACTTGGGGTGACTGATAGAAACTACTCAATAGGATTGATAAATAAATTAAGTGAGGGAATAACATGAAGCATTTGGAGGGACTGGCCCTGAGGTAAACATAATTGTGATGGCTATCATTATTTTTAAGCCGTCCCTTCTTACCTTTCTTCTTTCCCAAGGCCAGCATTTCTTCTTCTACAACAGAGAACGCACAGTGCTTAGGAACTGAACATGGATGTGCCTAAGTCTGGCTCTCAGATATATCAGTCTGATGGAGAAGATCTCACACCTCATTATAAATCTAGATTTAGGTACCACATGTGCCATGATTAGGCTCCAGGAACTAAGAATGAAATTTCTCCCCCATCCCCAGTATGGTTAAGGAAGATTTATGGAAAGGTATCACTCAGGATATACACTACAGTTACTGTAGGGCATCAAGGTGGTCATATTGTGGGAAAAGGCCTCCTTAAGGAGATTGATAGAAACATCCCACATTGGTGGCTGGCAAGATGGCCAAACAGGAAGAGCTCCGGTCTGCAACTTCCAGCAAGATCAACGCAGAAGGCGGGTGACATCTGCATTTCCAACTGAGTTACCTGGCTCATCTCACTGGGACTGGCTAGACAGTGGGTGCAGCCCATGGAGGGTGAGCTGAAGCAGGATGGGGCATCACCCCACTTGGGAAGCACAAAGGGAACTTTCTCCCCTAGCCAAGGGAAGCTGTGAGGGACTGTGCTGTGAGGAACGGTGCACTCTGGCCCAGATACTATGCTTTTCCCACAATCTTTGAATCCCACAGACCAGGAGATTCCCTAGGGTGCCTATGCCACCAGGGCCCTGGGTTTCAGCACAAAATTGGGTGGCTGTTTGGGCAGACACCAAGCGAGCTGCAAGAGTTCTTTTTTTTTTTTTCATACCCCAGTGGTGCTTGGAATGCCAGCAAGACAGAATTGTTCACTCTCCTGGAAAGGAGGCTGAAGCCAGGGAGCTAAGTGCTCTAGCACAGCAGATCCCACCTCCAAGGAGCCCAGCGAGCTAATATCCACTGGCTTGAAATTCTCACTGCCAGTGCAGCCGTCTGAAGTTGACCTGGGATGCTCAGCCACGGTGGAGAGAGGGGCATTCACCATCACTGAGGCTTGAGTAGGCAGTTTTCTCCTTATAAGGTAAACAAAGCCACGGGGAAGTTCTAACTGGGTGGAGCCCTCCACAGCACCACAAAGCCACTATAGCCAGACTGCCTCTCAAGATTCCTCCTCTCTGGGCAGAGCATCTCTGAAGAGAAGGCAGCAGCCACAGTCAGGGGCTTATAGATAAAATTCCCATGTCCCTGTGACAGAGCAGCTGAGAGAAAAGGCAGCTGTGGGCATAGCTTCAGCAGACTTAAACTTTCCTTCCTGCTGGCTGTGAAGAGAGCAGTGAAGCTTCCAGAACAGTGCTCAAGCTCTGCTAAAGGACAGACTGCCTCCTCAAGTGAGTTCCTGAACCCTGTGCCTCCTGAGTGGGAGACACCTCCCATCAAGGGTGTACAGACATCTCATACAGGAGAGCTCTGGCTGGCATCTGGTAGACACCCCTCTGGGATGAAGCTTCCAGAGGAAGAAACAGGCAGCAATCTTTGCTGTTCTGCAGCCTCCACTGGTGATACCCAGGCAAGCAGGGTCTGGAGTGGACCTCCAGCAAACACAAGCAGACATACAGCAGAGAGGCCTGGCTGTTAGAAGGAAAACTAACAAACAGAAAGGAATGGCATCAACATCAACAAAAAGGATGTCCACACAGGAACCCCATCCGAAGGTCACCAGCATCAAAGACCAAAGGTAGATAAATCCACGAAGATGAGGAAAAACGAACACAAAAAGCCTAAAAATTCCAAAAAAAGAGAACCTCTTCTCCTCCAAAAGATTAAAACTCATCGCCAGCAAGGAAACAAAACTGGACAGAAAATGAGTTTGATGAATTGATAGAAATAGGCTTCAGAGGTGGGTAATAAGTACCAAAACAGCATGGTACTGGTACCAAAACAGATATATAGACCAACAGAACAGAACAGAGGCCTCAGAAATAATGCCACACATCTACAACCATTTGATCTTTGACAAACCTGACAAAAAAAAGCAATGGGGAAAAGATCTCCTATTTAATAAATGGTGTTGGGAAAACTGGCTAGCCATATGCAGAAAACTGAAACTGGACTCCTTCCTTACACCTTATACAAAAATTAACTCAAGGTGGATTAAAGTCTTAAACTTAACACCTAAAGCTATTTAAAAAAAAAAAAAAAAAACCTAGAAGAAAACCAAGGCAATACCATTCAGGACATAAGCATGGGCAAAGACTTCATAACTAAAACACCAAAAGCAATGGCAGCAAAACCCAAAATTGACAAATGGGATCTAATTAAACTAAAGAGTTTCTGCACAGCAGAAGAAACTATCATTAGAGTGAACAAGCAACCTACAGAATGGGAGAAAATTTTTGCATCCTATCCATCTGACACAGGGCTAATATCAAGAATCTACAAGGAACTTAAACAAATTTACAAGAAAAAAACAACCCCATCAAAAAGTGTGCAAAGTATATGAACAGACACTTCACAGAAGAAGACATTTATGTGGCCAACAAACATGAAAAAAAGCTCATCAACACTGATCACTAGAGAAATGCAAATCAAAATCACAATGAAATACCATCTATGCCAGCTAGAATGACGATCATTAAAAATCATTAAAAAGAAACAACAGTTGCTGGAGAGGATGTGGAGAACTAGGAACACATTTACACTGTTGGTGAGTTTGTAAATTAGTTCAACAGTTTTGGAACACAGTGTGGCAATTCCTCAAGGATCTAGAACCAGAAATACCATTTGAGCTAGCAATCTCATTACTGAGTATATGCCCAAAGGATTATAAATCGTTTTACTATAAAGACACATGCACTCATATGTTTATTGCAGCAGTATTCATAATAGCAAAGACTTGGAGCCAACCCAAATGCCCATCAATGATAAAATGGATAAAGAAAATGTGGCACATATGCACTATGGAATACTATGCAGCCATAAAAAGGAAGAATTCATGCCTTTTGCAGGGACATGGATGAAGCTGGAAACCATCATTCTCAGCAAACTAACACAGGAACAGAAAACTAAACACCACATGTTCTCACTCATAAGTGGTTGTTGAACAATGAGAACAAATAAGCACAGTGAAGGAAACATCACATACTGGAGCCTGTCAGGGGGTGGGAGGCTGGGGGAGGGATAGCATTAGGAGAAATGCCTATGTAAATGACGGGTTGATGGGTGTAGCAAACCACCATGGCACGTGTATACCTATGTAACAAAGCTGCACGTTCTGCACATGTAACCCAGAACTTAAAGTATAATAATAAAAGAAAAATAAAATAAAAAAGAAACATCCCACATTAATCCCTCCCAGCTAAGGCATGAAGCACTTTGGTGTAGGCCAAATATGAAGTTGTGGGCAGTGCAGACACTCAAATTAACATGACATATTATTCCTGAGAAAATATATTTAAGTTGTTATGGGCTTTAAAAAACAATTCTAATTGCTGCCAACTCTGTAATTCTTTTTGCAAGTTTTGAAAGTTGGGGCTTGTGAGTCAATACAAAGACTAAAGTGGGATCCTGATGGCTCTATTATTAGGATGTGAAAAAATAAAGTCAAAAGACAGAGTGAGGGCTGTGATTAACATGAAACACTAAGATCTCAGAAGTGTTTCGATCTGCAAAGGTGAGTCATCTCGACATGCCCTAAGGTGAGCCCATTCTACGTCTTCTACATAGTTTGAATAACTTGTCCAGCAGCACATTGTTTAGAACTCGTTTTGAACCCAGGTCCCTCTGGTTCTAGAGCCTCGGTTCTGCCTCCATTAAGTTACCTATACTGTGATTATTATAATCGGCATCTTGTCTGTATTAGTCCATTCTCACACAGCTATAAAGAAATATCTGAGACTGGGTACTTTATAAAGAAAATAGGTTTCAGCCAGGCACAGTAGCTCATGCCTGCAATACCAGCCTTTGGGAGGCCAAGGCAGGAGAATCATCTGAGGTTGGGAATTCAAGACCAGCCTGACCAACATGGAGAAATCCCATCTCTATTAAAAATACAAAATTAGCCAGGCGTGGTAGCACATACCTGTAATCCCAGCTACTCGGGAGTCTGAGACAGGAGAATCACTTGAACCTGGGAGATAGAGGTTGCAGTGAGCTGCGATTGCGCCATTGCACTCCAGCCTGGGCAATAAGAGCAAAACTCTATCTCAAAATAAATAAATAAATAAAAATTAAAAGAAAATAGGTTTCATTAGAGAAAGCATAGAGGCATCTGCTCAACTTCTGGGGAGGCCTCAGGAAACTCAAAATCACGGCAGAAGGCAAAGGGGGAGCAACACTTCACATGGCCAGAGAAAGAGCAAGAGAGAGAGGGTGTGGATGCTACACACTTTTAAACAACCAGATCTCTAAGCACTTTACCACAGGAACAGCACTATGGGGATGGTGCTAAACCATTCATGAGAAACTGTCCCCATGATCCAATCACTTCCCACCAGGCCCCACCTCCAACACCAGAGATTACAGTTCTACATGAGATTTGGGTGCAGACACAGATCCAAACCATATCAATGTCCATATACAGAGAATCAGGGTGAGATCAGGGGGCATTGACATGAAAACCAGGAAAAGGAAAACCTTAATACTTCTTGATTCATGTGAGATCAAACATATAATTTTTACTTATAATTTTAAGTTGTTGTGGGTAGATTGCTGCATTGGCACACAAATGGGATATTTTTGCCAAGGGAGTCAGCTGATTTGGAACTGCTGCATACATATCATGCTAAAAGAAAAAGCATGAAGCATATGCTTTCCATCCACATTATCACCTTCCCCCATCACTTGTCCCCCTCAAGACAAATGTATCTCATTTGTCTATACCCCTAGTCGTGGGAACTCAGTAGGCACATCATACTTTGTTGAATAAATAATAGAAGAAATGAACAAAATTCATTGTTTTGCATAAAACAATGGAAATTTATGGAGCCTCAAAACCTGGAAGCAAGATCATTTGCATGAAATGGCATATTCTGAGTTTGGAAATGAACCCACAAAAGGAAGGCAGAAATAGCAAGGCTATAATGCTATCTCCTCATGCCAAATCTTTGGTCCTTTGACATCAGAGCATCCTCTCCAAGAAGTGAGACCATAGGTTTCTTTCCAGTAATCTTTTTTCTGATATCTGAGGGCGATCTGCTGTCCTTTCTGATCCTGTAATCGTACCAGTGTTTATAATGTTTTTCTGCTCAGGTAGCACAGTCATTAGCAAGAGCACTATTTTTAGATCCTTTCTAACAGTTTTCTGCAGAATTTCTACAGAGAAATGTTTTCAAAGTTCTTTATCACGGAAAAGTCTCTGATATACTAATCCTGTAACTGCTGCTGTTGAATGAAAGAAATAGATGAACGAATGAATTTGAAACAGAAGGGAGAGCAAGAACAGAATAAGAAGAAATAGGGAGGGAAAGAAGAGAAACAATAAGGAATGAAATGAAGGATTACATATTAATTGTGGAGTCCTAATTAGGGAAAAGGAGTCAGGGTGGCAGGATCAAGGGAAAGCAAAAAAAAGCAGGTAAGTTGTAAGTCTGCCTTTCTTCATGGTCCAGGACACACAGTCCTCCTGCACAAATAACTGACAATCTTCCTGCACTCAGCTATCACCAGACACCTTGGCTGATAGAAAAATGCAAGTGAGCTTACTGCAACCTTGGCATTATCAGTACTGCACAAAGCCCCCTTCAGCACACAGAACAAGTACCGTTCTATAAAATCCCCAGCAAGCCTTTGTCTCCGTACAGTCAGGTCCTCTCTTGCTGACTTGCCTGTTGCTTTCTTGTAATGTATTTTCCTACTTTCTCTAATAAATTTGCCTTTCTTTACCTATGACTTGGTAAATTCTTTTTATCGTGTATACTACACTAGCCCCAGATAGTCGCTACCCAAGACATTAATTATTGTTAAAAGACATAAACCCTGTTCTACATGTTTCATGCTTCATCATATTTGATCTGAAAGATAGCTACTATTATTATCCCCATTTTTCAGATGGATAAGCTAAGATTTGGATAAACTCAATGGCTTGTCCAAGGCTCATACAGCTGATAATTTATGGAACTAGTTAGGATGGCACTGGAATTCAATCCCCATACTATCTATCTTTGAATCTTAAGTTCTCTCTCTCTCTCCTCTCTCTCTCTCTCTCTCTCTCTCTCTCCTCTCTCTCTCTCTCTCTCTTTCTCTCTCTCTCTCTCCATATATATATATATATATATATATATATATATATATATATGTGTGTGTGTGTGTGTGTGTGTGTGTGTGTGTGTGTGTGTGTGTGTGTTTGAGACAGGGACCCACTCTGTTATCCAGGCTGGAGTGCAGTGGCATGATCTCAGCTCACTGCAGCCTTGATTTCATGAGCTCAAACAATTCTCCCACCTCAGCTCCACAAGTAGCTGGGATTACAGGTGACTGCCACCATGCCTGGCTAATTTTTGTATTTTTAGTAGAGACGGGGATTGACCATGTTGCCCAGGCTGTTCTCAAACTCCCAGACTTAAGTGATTCACCTGCCTCGGCCTCCCAAAGTGCTGGGATTATAACCATGAGCCACCATGCCCAGCCCATGTTTTCTCTTTAAAGCAACAGAAATAAATTAGAAGCCGAATCCCCACTAATATACAATTACTCATATAACAAACATGCACATGTACCCTTGAATCTAAAACAAAATCAAAATTAATTTTCCTAGGAAATCAGTTGAAAAAATACCAAAAACATGTTAAAATTAGTGTAGACTAAGTGGAAATGAAGATGGAGAAAAAAGGTTTAGATTCAGTGAAAATGGCTAGAATGGGGAAAATTTTTTCTGGGTAATTCATTTTCTAAGTGGCTACAATTTGGATAGGTGTAACAGGAAAAACCAATCAGCACAATTGTAACTGCTGTTTGGGTTCTTGCTGCCCACTGCACAAACAAAATCAATTCATGGAGACCATGGCATTGCAGGAAAGAAAGAGTTTGATTGACAAGAGGCTGGCCACGCCATGTGGGAGACGAAGTTGTTACTCCAATCAATCTTATTAAAGGCTCGGAGGTTAGGGGTTTTTCAAAGGTAACTTGGAGGTAAGGGGTGGGAGTGGCTAGGCAATGAGTGCTTGTGCTGATTGGCTGGGGGTGCAACCATAGGGATGTGGGAAATGGTTCTCTGGGGCACAGAGTTCCTTCTGGGTGGATGATCACAGGAGTGGTTGTTGCTTCTAGGTGGAGCCAATGGTCATCAGACATGCCAAAAACCTGAAAAGACATCTCAAAAGGCCAATCTTAGGTTCCACAGTCGTGACGTTACCTGCAGGAGTAATTGAGGGAATTGCATATCTTGTGACTTCCAGAATGATGGCTGGCGATGATTTATGTCCATACTTAAGTGTAATTCATGCTCATCTATCATCCTAGCCTGGTGGTCTCTCACTGGCTTTACTAAAGGCAGTTGAGTTTGGGGGAAAGGGCTAGTAACATTTAAACTATAAACTAAATTTCTCCCAAAGTTAGCTGGGCCTAAGCCCAGGAATCATTAAGGGCAGCTTGAAGGCCAAAGGTAAGATGAGGGTTAGCCAGATCAGATCTCCTTCATTGCCATAATTTTCTCACTGTTACAATTTTTGAAAGGCGGTTTCACAATCGGCCCCTGTTTTTGTGACATACAGAGCCCAATGAGAGATTAACAAAATAATTTCAATTTATATAAATTTTTCATATGCAGTGATATTAAGTGAAAAATGCTAAAGAGTAAGAAACACCCCAGCACGTACCTAGGGCAGTGAAGGGAGGGCAAAAGAACGCTTTGCGCAAGAAGAGATGCTGTGCTTTGAAAACAAATCAGAAGTCATTGTGAGGTGGGAGAAACTGAGGAGAAAGAGAAAATAAGGTTTAGAAAGCAATAGCCACGGAAAGGAGTCTAAGTTAATCTCCATGCTCTGACTCCTTGTCCCACTTCCATCCCTTCTTCGATCTCAGGACTGGGCATCAGCAGTCCACCCAGAAATCTCTGCCAGTTAGAGAGCAATTGATCTCTGCTTACAGAGAGCGAACTGAAGTTATTTGGGGACTGTGGCCTGTTATGGCAACCACTACCCAGTGGCCTCCACATATGTTAATTTCAATTTGATCTGAAAGGATAAAATATAGTAAGAGAATAATTTAAACAAAGGTAAAAGCCAGAAATGTCCCATTTTGCAACTTGAGCAAATGCTCCATGTGTCATTTTTATTAATGCTATCAGACAAAAAGAATTTTACTGGCCATGAGTGGGAAGCTTAAGAGCCTTTTCTGGAGTTGCTGCTTGTGCTGTGGGAAATTGAATTTGCACTCTGGGGTTCCTGTGTTGATGGAATATATTCATTTCCTCTTGGAATGAGAGCAAATAATTCTGGAGGGAAATCAAAAAGTTCAGGTTTCCAAGGACCATCCTTGTTTATTCTCTAGATGTGTACAGAATCCATCAGATGGGAAACTGGCCAGCTGTGAGTGGTTCAAATGATTTTTTATACTGATGGTGTATTTGGCCTTGGCCCATGGAGGCTATCACATAACATATACAGTTGTCAGGACGGCCATGTGACATAACACCGACGCATGTTGCAACCCAGAGTGGTGCAATCTAGCAGCACTGGAGATAACGTCTACTGCCTCTCTTGTTAATCTTTTAAGACAAGGCTAGGCTCTAAAGCTAAGAAAAAATAAAAGGTCAACAAACATATTTGTGTGTCGTCTGTGAATTTAGGTATAAGTGGCTTCATAAAGATCCTTTTCATTGAATTACTCTGGGTTCATCTATCCTGCCTCACCTACTCTTTCAAAATGAATCCAATCTTAAAAGATACAACTGTTTCATGCATCATTTATGTGGAAAATCTGACCTGCAGGCCATTCATGCCAGTTAATTAATTTTCCTTTGCTCGCCAGACAGCTGTCACAAAGGTGGAAGATGCTCTCATTTCATGCCTAAATTGTGTAGAGAAGCGTTCTTCAAATTAGAATGCAAGAAGCCACTCAGAGCTAGCCCCTAAGGGGGGAAAAAAAGCATGAGGTCGGAAAATACTCTTGACTCTCTCTGTCTCCCTTCCTTCCCATTCATCCTATATGCCTTCCCTTACACAATCCTGTCCTTGGATTATAAATAAATCATTCTCTCTCCTTCTGTCAAAAAGACTTCTGTCTATTTATGCATCCTTGTGTTGTCAGTCCTCAGTCAGTCATCTGTCCATCTGTCCATTCAGTAACGCATTCATTCATCAGTTCAGTCATTAAACTCTTTATTTTTCTATGACCCACAGAAGATCATTCTGAGCTACTTCTTGTCCACATAGTACCGATGTATTTTTTTTTTTTTTTTTGGTCACGGTATTCCCAAAAACATACTGCTTTGTCCGTCTTCCCTAGGGGCATGTGAAATCCTTGAGGGCAAGAACCATGCTGTGTCCCTTTCCTCCAGGGTCCCTTGTCCTTGTTGTTGACCTGGCTGGAATGTTCTTTCCCTCAGTCTATTTCCTCGCTTCCTTTAGGACTCAGCTAAAATGTCACCCTCTCAGAGGTCACCCTCTTTTTACCCTCCTTCTCAATAGCCCGGTTTCTTATCTCTTCACAGCATTTATCGCATGTAGTTCTTTTGTATATTTCTTTATCTTGCTCCCCAGTTGGCTGCTAGGTCCATGAGGACAAGCACCAAATGGGTTTGCACTTTTGAATGCCTAGTACCTAGAGTGCATTGAACAAAATTGTTAATAAATATTGTTAGCAATCAAATGGATAAAGATTTTTATCTTTGCACCCCCAGCTAACGGTTGAGGATTCTGCATTCTGCATGTAATAGGAACTTGGTTAACGTTGGCTGCTCAGAAGTAAATGGATTCTATCAAATGCAGGCCATGCAATTGAAAATATCTAGAGCTGAATTCATTCCTATTTTTCATTTGCTTCTCTCTATCTCTCTCTATCTGTCTCTCATTTTGTTGCCTGAGATCCTTTGGAGATATTCGGGGTTCTAAATACTCTCTTATGCCATCCTGGGCAAGATGAATAATGTTGTTACAGCAAAGCATAAACCATGAAAGTACAACCAACTGAGCTTTTGACACTTTCATGATAGGTTCACATTTATATTTAAAATGTAGGCAAGAATGGACAAAATGAATGCTTTCATCTGGGGGGTTGCTCACCCACTTACTTTTGACATATGGCCTCAATTGGGATGAGAAGAAAATTTTGACACGGGAAATTTTGCAAAATGCGGGTGGGAGATTTGACCTGCTCCAGAGAACATTCAGCAGTCTGCCTTCATCATTGTCCACTAAAATCATCTGTGGTTCCTTATAGTTATGGACCTCAGCTAGGCTTCAGAAATGCAGAAAATCCTGCTCATCTTCTGATGCAGTGTGTTAAACAGAGTGGGACGAAGAAAGCTGAGGAAGATAGGCACTTCAGAAGCCATGGGTTGTAATAGGTGCTGTCTTCCACTCTGTTCCGCAACTTCCCATGTTGTTTGGACTCAGGAGAGAAGAACCAACAGAAGACCAGATTGTAAAACATTTGGTCTTGTAAAAATAAGATTACATCACAATAGACAAAACCTGAGAACAACCTAGATGCCATCATCTGGCTTATGGATAGGCAAAAATGGTCTATTGAGACAATGAAACACCATCTAGCAATAAAAAGAAACTACTGACACATGGTACATTATGAACGAAGCTCAAAAGCATTATGCCAAGCGAAAGAAGCCACACACAAGAGGCCACATATTTCAGGATCCCATTTACATGAAATGCCCAGAAAGGGCAAATTTATAGAGACAGAAAGTAAATTAGTGGTTGCCAGGGACACGGAGTAGGAATGAGGATTAATTGTAAATAAAAATGATCTTGTTAGGGGAGTGAAATGCTCTAAAACTGATTTAAGGTGATGGTTGCACTACTCAGTAAATTTACTAAAACTCATTGAGTTGTTCTTGTGAAATAGGAGAATTTTATTATACATAAAAAATATGCCTCAATAAAGTTTTGCTCTCCAAACTTGAGATTATATTTTTTTCTTATTCAATGGTACTGCTGGCTTAGCTTAAATTAGTGTTCCTTTGATGATAATAAAATACAATGAACTTTTGCCTACAATTCTACTTTTTATTTACTTGTACTTTAAATTAAACTTGTCCCTGTAAAATCAGATTGGATTTATTTTTTTTTTTTTTTTCAGAATACTAATTCTGAAAAACTGATTGCCTAATGTAAATGAATGGGCTAAAATTCACTGTTTCTGAACCTAACTTTTTTCAGGGAGATTTTAAATAATGAAGTTCAGCTCTTTTTTCTTTAGAAATGATATTTTCTCCTTTCATTTGGTTCATTTCACTTGATTTCAAAGATTCTAATTTCTTCTGGGCTGATGGGAGTGGTCAGGTTTTTGTATATCTTCTCAAAGGGAATTAAATTTGCAATTATCGCTAGCACACCATAGACTCTTGCAAACCCATGTTTCGTGCAGTCTTCAGATCCCTGCTGCAATTAGCATATTTTCAAGGTGAAGTGCAGATGTCAAATTAATGTGGAAAGTGCCAGGATTTCCAAAGGGCCTGGGTCAATGGTATTGGTCTAATTGGAGGATATGAGCCTTTCCTGTGGAAAGGGTCCAGGGACTAACGTCAGAAACAGCAAAAATCCTTCACGTGTGAGCAGAGGCAGTGAGAAGAAGAGAAAACTGGGAACACAAGACAGGATGTGTTTTAATGGAGAAAGTTAGGATTCAGAGACAAGTGTAAAGTCACCCAGAGAATTATCATTTTCACTATTCTTCATATTATGATTACTTCTTTTAGTTAGTCTTGTGCCAGGCACCATGCCAGGCATTTTGTATGCATTACCCCATTTAAGTCTGACAAAAACTCTCTTGGCAAATTATTACTCTTATTCTGCAGAAATGAGAGACCTCAAAAGGTAAAAGCATTTGCAATAAATGATTATTGAGCACTTACTATATGGCAAGCATATTTCAAAATGCTATGTTTATTATCAAATTCACCTCTTATGGGTTATTACCCATCAGGTTGATGTTATTTTTATTTGCATGTTGTGAATGAGAGGATGAGCCAGAGAGAATTTAAGAAGCAAGGCCAAACACAGTGGCTCACACCTGTAATACCAACACTTTGAGAGGCTAAGGTGGGCGGATCACCTGAGGTCAGAAGTTCAAGACCAGCCTGGCCAACAGGTTGGTCTTGAACTTCTGTACAGTCTTTTTGTATTTTCTCTATTAAAAATACCAAAAAAAAAAAAATAGCCAAGGGCAGTGTGTGTGCCTGTAGTCCCAGTTACTTTGGAGGCTGAGGCAAGAGAATCTCTTGAACCCAGGAGATGGAGGTTGCAGTGGGCAGAGATCGTGCCACTGCACTCCAGACTCAGAGACAGAGCGAAACTCCATCTCAAAAAGAAAAAAAGAAGCATGCCCAGGGTCCCACATTTAGGAAACATCACGGACTCTGACTCTATGAGGCCCAGGCCTCTAGACTTACACACAACCACACTGCATTGTGCAAGCTCATCCAGCCAAGAATGAAGCATCAGACTCTTTGAGCGCTTGTGAAAAGACCATGAAATTTCAGGCTACAAAGCCCTTGCCTGTGCTGTTCTCCACACTCCAAATCCAGAGCTTTCCTTTAAGCCTGTTTCTTTTTTTTTTTTTTTTTTTTTTTTTCTCAAGTTGGGTTCTATGGAACCATTAGGGGAAAAGGAGAGAATCGTACAGTCTTCAGTCTTTCAACAGAGCAGTTCTATTTACTGTTGCCTAAGTTAGGGGTTTCCATGAGGCTTCATTTGAATGAAAGAAGCACTGAAGTCATAAAGAAACCATAGCTTTATTCATGTTGTCAGAATTGTCTTCCCTTCTAAGGCTGAGTAATATTCCCCTGCAGGCATATACCACATTTTGCTTATCCCTTCATCTGTCGATAGGTACGTGCGTTGCTTCCATGTTTTAGCTAATGTAAATACTGCTGTAGTGAACCAAGCCAATCTTCTAAATTATGCTTTTAGCTATAATTTTCCAAATAATTATTGTAAATTCATTTTATTTAGATTTTAATCTGATCCTACCTACTTCCATAAGCAGATTTGACTAGAGAAATGATCACATTCCAATAACAATAAAGTAATTTGATTCTGATAAAAATTTTTCAAAAAAGAAACCATAGCTTTAAAGCCAATGTAAGAACTACATCTTCTGATGGTGTTTGTTGAAGAGAAATGAGGAGAAATGTGTTCAGGGTATTAGATTTGGCATTGAGCCCTGACTAGAACCCATACCAGTTGTTTGTGATTTGATAAATTTATCTCTTTAAACTTCAGTTTCCTCGATAATTAAAGCAGAATGATAGTTGTTCATCTTGCCAATGTTACAAGGATGTTTTAAGGATCAAATGAGATAATCTGTAAGAAAGTGCTTTGTGTTCTATAAAACAGTCTTGAAAGAATACTAATATATAGCAGTGATTTATTAAACCAGTTCCTGGCATAGTTCTGGGTAAGCCCCTTTACTTGGATTATCTTCCATAAACCCCACAATAGCTCTAAGCAATAGGCATTATATTATCCCTATTTAATAGATAAGAAAGCTGAGGCTTAGGGAGGTTAGCAATTCACCCAGATGTCATAGCCAGGAAAGTGGTGGCACTTCTAGAATCAGAAACAAGTTTGGACTCATTTTTTAATAGCTCCTTTTTAAAGATGCATTTTAATGTCACCTCTGATTAGTATTTTAAGTGAAATTCATGATTCCCACTTATGCTCTCATATTTTGCACCCCTTTTTCCGAACCTAATCACAATCTTTCTTGCATTCAGAATGACATGGGTTCTTGCCTGACTCTAAGCCAAGTACCTAGAAGGCAGGGCTGCATCTACTTCTCCCCAAAATCTGCAGCACCTGCAGCCTTGTGAGGGCTCAACATGAGGGCGTTCCTTTCTCTGTAACTCCCCTACTGGGCAGACTTTATCTTCACACTCAAATCCACACTGGGCTCCTGGTCATCCAGGTTCTGCCTGGCTTCTCTGGACTTGTATCATTGCATAAAAATTGGCATCTGGTTAAAATGGAAAATAATAATAATAACAATAGTAGCAAATATTTATTGAGTCCTTTCCAGATCTGAAGCCTGTCCAAGTCCCTGATGTGGATCGTCTCATTTAATCTTTATACCAAGCCTATTCTCAAACCCGGCTCCATTGCACAGACAAGAAAGCTGAAACTTAGAGGTCAGATGGCTAAGAATGTGGTAGAGTCCATTTAGAGCTAAGGTTTGCTGGTGCCCCAGATTTCACTCTTAACCTGCAGAATACAGTGCTGCATTTGCTAGAATTCCCCTTACAGAATTCTCATTCCTCTAGACACACTTAATATGCCAGCTCCTCACTGAACCTCCCCTAATTCCCTCAGCCATTCCCATCCATTCTCAGCCTCCTCATCATTCATTCTGTCCCCACACACATTTCTTTCATTTTTAGTAATTGTCTCTCCTGTCCACTTGATTATAACATCCTATTTCACTACCACATTTCTCACATCATCTAGCAAAATGCCTAGTGTGGACCGGGCACTTAGCAGTAAGTTCTGAATTCTCCCTTTGCCATTGGTTCATTCATTTGTAATTCAACAGGCTTGCTATGTAAGAGGGTAGCTATACTATCTTTTCCCCAGCTCCCAGAGCAATGTTTCTTGATTATGTCAAATAGAGCTGTCTTAATTATTTGACTCATCTTTGAACTGTCAGTTATTGAAAGATCTATGGAAGGAAAGTCTCCACAGGATTTCTGACATATTGTGATAGAAGGAGGAACAGGGCTCAAGTTCATGCCAGGACCCTAGAATAAGGTGGCTGTGCACAATTTTATCCAATTCTGTTTTCAACAGATCATGAAAGTGGTTGAAATTTTAGAAGACTGAACAACTGTTCGAATTTCTCTGCTCAGTGTTTACTTGCTCATATCAGAGATACATTCCAAAAGCAGAATCTGTAAAGAGAAAGAAGTGGTGGACAAGAGAAATGTAGCTATTAGAGATCACCGCTGAGCACCTTGTATCTGCCAACCCTATATGAGATGTTCAGCTTATATTATTACCATATCTACGTCTCACAAAAAAAAAACCTAGGAAATAGTCTGTTATTAATATTGTTTCTCTAGATCATAAGATACATATATGGTCAAATGATTTTCAGTAAGTTTGCTAAAACCATTTAATGAGGAAATCATGGTTTGTTCAACAAATGGTGTTGGGAAAACCAGATGTCTATATGCAGAAGAATGAAGTTGAACTCTTCTTACTTTACAACATATACAAAAAAAATCATAACTCAAAATGAATCAAAAACAAATGTAAAAGCTAAACTCTGAAACTCTTAGAAAATATGGCAGAAAGCTTCTTGACATGGGATTTGGCAATGATTTTTTGTATATGACCCTAAAAGCACAGTCTGCAAAATAAAAATATACAAATTGGACTACTCAAAATTTAAAAGTTTTGTGCATCAAAAGATACAATTAGAGTGACAAGAAAACTAGGGAGGAGGAAATACTAGCAAATCATGTAGTCTAATAAGGGTTTAATACCCAGAATGTATCAAGAACCCCTACAACTCCACAATGAACAATCCAAATAAAAATTAAGCAAAAGACTTAAAGAAAACATTTTTCCAAAGAAGATATATGAATGGTCAAAAAGCATACAAAAAGATGCTCAGCATCACTAATCATTAGAAAGAGGTAAATCAAAACCACAATGAAATACCAACCATCTCACATCCACTAGGATGTTAAGGATACAGAGAAATTGGAACCCTTGTACACTGTCAGTGGAAATGTAAAATGTTGCAGCTGCTATGGAAAACAGTAGGGCAGTTTTTCAAAAACATAAAAATAGAATTACCATATGATTCAACGATTTCACTGCTGGGTATATACTCAAATGAGTTGAAAGCAAGGTCTCAAAGAGACATTGTACAATCAGGTTCATAGCAGCAATGGATTCCCAATTAGAAGAGGGGTCTTCCTTCTATATCTAATTGGCCATGGTTTTTTTGTTGCAAGCTAGTTGTTTAACTGGACTCTGGCAGGCATTTTTAATGAAACTATGCTCAAATAGTAATTCTCCGAAATTATAAGTCACTGTCTTTCATTGTGTATTTTTGGAGAAGTTCATTAATCTTTGGAGGAAACAGCAGACAGATTAGCTTGAGCAAATCATTTGACTTGTATACATAGAAATGAATATTTGGGGCAGGGCACAGTGGTTCACGCCTGTAATCCCAGCACTATGGGAGACTGAGGTGGACAGATCATCTGAGGTCAGGAGTTCAAGACCAGCCTGACCAACATGGTGAAACCCCATCTCTACTTTTTTAAATATAAAATTAGCCAAGCATGGTGGTGCATGCCTATAATCCCAGCTAATCCAGAGGCTGAGGCAAAAGAATCACTTGAACCCAGGAGGCAGAGGTTGCAGTGAGCCAAGATTGCACCATTGCACTCCGGCCTGGGCAACAAGAGCAAAACTTCATCTCAAAAAAAAAAAAAAAGAAAAAGAAATGGACATTTGGGAGGTAGCCCAGCATATTCACAGAAGAAAGACATTGAGCAGTAGCTGTCATATTCTTTGATGTTTTTAAAAACTTCTAGAGAACCTCACACTATTATGTCCTTTATGTATGCTTTGTGTACATCTCCAAAATAAACATTATCTTTCACAAGAGGGGCATTCAATTTCCAAGGTAATTTATGTGCATAAACCATGCTTGAAAACAACAAAAACATATAAAAATTTCCCTTTCACTAATTTAATTTTGCAATAAATAATTATTTAGTGGGTAGAAAACTGGGCAAGTTATTTCCTTTGGTACTAACAACACAGCAGGAATATATAAATAGGTAATGGGTAGCTGAATTCCCCACATGCACAAAAGGTACCCAGGAAACCATCTACATTTGGCGAGGTCTTATTTTTCCCAGCTTCTGTTCCTTATCAGAGGATCACCACACTAACCTGTCCTCACTATAAAGGCCACCCCTTTTTCTTCTCTCCAGCTCAGGAGTTCTATTAGCTTGTATGCAAGCTAATAATTCAGAATACTTCTCAATGAAACTATTCCATGGAAGACTTTTTTAATGATAAATGCTGAAACTTTCAACCTTATGATTAAGTAAAAGTTGGTTGTAGTCCATGCCTTCTTAAAAAAAAAAAAAAAAAAAAGTAAAAAACGCACTTGGTAAATTTAATGAAAACTCACACTTTGGGATGATAAAACAGAGTCATGACAAGCAGGGATTAGAAATAAAGCCCTCTCTCTCTCTATCCTACATTTCTTAACACTGTTTGGGAAACAGAATCTTTTTAGAAAAACTGCTCTTAAAATGAATCCTCAACTCAGAGGAAAAATGCCCACTCCTGTGCAGAAGAGAGTGGGCATTTTTAAACTTTAAAGTGAAATGGACTTTTAAAAAATGTACTAAACTATTACAGTAACCAGCACCTCCCTTTCTCCTAAAGGGTCCTTTAAACAAAAGTAAATGTTTTTACCCTGATTCACATACCTGACTAACTTGCAGATGGGCCAGCAGTTTTAAACATTATACTTTTTCCAAACGAATGTGTTTTCTATTATATCATTAAAATGCATTAGAATTTAACTCTTTGCCTTTCCCTGTCTTTATATGAATGGGGTCAGCACAAATTAGGAGCAAATTTATAGCGTATGGTATAAATATGTGTAATAAAGACTGGTAGAAGAGTCAAACTTTGAAGAGAAACAGCAGAATACAAAGATGAACAGACACTTCTCAAAAGAAAACTTACAATTGCCCAACAAACACGCAAAAATGCTCAACATCACTCATCATCAGAGAAATGCAAATCCAAACCACAATGAGATACCATCTCACAACAGTTGGAATGGCTATTATTAAAAAGGCAGAAAACAACAGATGCCAGGGAGGCTGTGGGTAAAAGGGAACGCCCATACACCGTTGGTGGGAATGTAAATTAGTTCACCCCCTGCAGAAAGCAGTTTGAAAATTTCTCAAAGAACTTTAAAATAGACCAGTCAACCCAGCAATCCCTCTATTGGGTGTCTATCCAGAAGAAAACAAATCATCCTACCAAGAAGACACATGTACTTGCAGGTTCAGTGCAGCACTCTTCACCATAAGAAAGACATGGAATCAAACTAGATGCCCATTGACAGAGGACTGGATACAGAAAATGTAGTACATACATGCCATAGAATACTACACAGCTATTAAAAAAAAAAGAAGAAGAATGAAATCATCTCCTTTGCAGGAGCATGGATGGAATTGGAGGCCATTATCTTAAGTAAATTAACACAGGAACAGAAAACCAAATACTGCATGTTCTCACTTATAAGTGGGAGCTAAATATTGGATACATATGGACACAAAGAAGACAACAGACACTGCTGTCTACTAAAGAAGGAAAGGAGAGGGGAACAAGCATTGAAAAACTATTGGGTACTATGTCCACTACCTAGGTGATGAGACTTAGTACCCCAAGTCTCAGCATTACACAATATTCACACATAACAAACCTGCACATATACCCCCTGAATCTAAAATAAAAGTTGAAATTATTTTTTAAAGCAGCAGAGTTATTGTTTTGAACTTATTGAGAAAGCCAAAATTTATGTAACAGATGTTATGAGAAGTGTTTTATAACAAATCACTTTTTCAGCAATAGAAAACATCAACTGTAAAAGATTGTAAGTAGAAAGGTTATGTTAAGAATTAATTTAAAGAATTACTTGCCAGAAGAGGTAGCTCATGCCTATAATCATAGCACTTTGGTAGGCCAAGGCAGGAAGATCACTTGAGCCCAGAAGTTTGAGACCAACCTGGGCAACACAGTTAAGCCTTGTCTCTAAAAAAAAAAAAAAAAATTAGCCGGGCATAGTCGTGGTCCCAGCTACTTGCAAGGCTATGATAGGAAATCATCTGAGTCTAGGAGGCTGAGGCTGCAGTAAGCTGAGATCACGCCACTGCACTGCAGCGTGGGCAACAGAGTAAGACCCTGTCTCAAAAAAAGAAGAAAGCAAAGAAAAAAATAATTACTTTTCTGGAATATTTTTTCCTGTTGATTTTTACAAGATTTTTCTACCAATAACTTGCACTTTTCCTTAAGAAAGGAAAGCAATTGTGGTGGTGGTGTTAGCAGAGCTGGTGAGGTCTTGGTGGCAGTTGTGGGTGGTTGGAGTGACAAGTGTGAGTGATTCTGGTAGGTGGTGGTAGTTGTACACAGTGTGGTTGTAGTTGTAGGTTGTGTGGTGGCAGTTGAGGGAGGTGGCAGTGGTGATAGTTATGGGTAATAGTGATGACGAAGCCACCTTAGTGGTGAGGAAGCTATCTAGCTGCAGGTAGAGATGATGGTAGAGGTCGTAGTTATGGGAGAGATAATGGTGATGTTTGTGGGTAGCATTAGCTGTGGGTAGCAGTGGTGATGATAGTTTGAGGTAATCATTATCGATATGGTGGTGATGGAGGATGAGATAGTTAGGAGAGGTGGTGATGATGTAGATAGCAATTTGTCACCACAATGTAAGATAGTGGTGACAGTTGTAAGTGGTAGTAACTGTAGGTGGTAATGGTGATGATGTGGGAGGTAGCTGTCAGTGGGAGTGGTTGTCATGATAGCTGTGTGGATGTGGTTGTAGTTGAGGGTTGTGTGGGAGATGGTGATGGTAGTTATCAGTGGTGGTGGTGGTGGTGGTGGTGGTGGTAGCTGTGTGGAGTATGGTTATAACTGAACATTGTGCAAAAGATGATGGTAGTTGTGAGTGGTAGTGGTAGTAGTGATAGTGGTAGCTATGTGTGGGTGTGGTTGTAATTGAGGGTTGTGTGGGAAATGGTAGCGGTGAATGGTGGTCATGGTGGTAGCTGTGTGGGGTGTGGTTGTAATAGATGGTTGTGTGGGAGATGGTGGTAGTAGTTGTGGGTGGTAGTGGTGGTGGTGGTGGTGGCAGTAGTTGTATTATGGGGTGTGGTTGTAGTTGAGGGTCGCATGGGAGATGGTGGTGGTAGTTGCATAGGGTGTGGTTGCAATTGAGGGTTGTGTGGAAAATGATGATGGAAGTGATGAGTGATAGTGGTAGTGGTGGTGATGGTGGTAGATTTATGGGGTGTGATTGTAGTTGAGGGTTGTGTGCAGATGGTGGTGGTAGTTGTGGGTGGTGGTGGTAGTTGTGTGGGGTGTGGTTGTAATTGAGGGTTGTGTGGGAAATGGTGATAACAGTGATGAGTGGTAGTGGTGGTGGTAATGGTGGTTGTAGCTTTGTGGGGTATGGTTGTAATTGAAGGTTGTCTGGGAGATGGTGGTAGTTGTAGGTGGTAGTAGTGCTGGTAGTTGTGTGGGGTATGGTTGTAATTGAGGGTTGTGTGGGAAATGGTGATGGCAGTGGGGAGTAGTAGTGATGGTCGTGATGATGGCTGTAGCTGTGTGGGGTGTGGTTGTTGAACATTGTGCAGGAGATGATGGTAGTTGTGAGTGCAAGTGGCAGTTGTGGTAGTAGTTGTGTGAACTGTGGTTGTAGTTGAAGGTTGTGTGGGAGATGGTGATGGTAGTGGTGAGTGGTAGTAGTAATGGGGGATTGCAGTTGTATATACTTGGTTGTGATGTGGGAAAAATATTAGCAGAGGTAATTATTCTTAATGGGAAATTTTAGGGATCATATCATATGATTGACTATGTTGCTTATATATGACAAGATGTAGTTTAAAATAGCATAAAACATCCACTGTAGTCAAATTATCTGGATTCCTTTTCTGTGAATCTTTTCTGTCTGTCACGGAGGAAAATACACCAGCAAGACACAAGAAACTGTAATACTACTCCGATTAACAGTAATATTAACTATGGTATTATTAACTCAGTGTCTGCCATGGAACAGATGTTATGTGTGTGTGTACATGTATAGATTTAATTTAATCTTCATGAAAGTAGACATTAGTCCTGTTTTACAGGTAGAAAGGATTAAACCAAGCCAGAATTTTGCCAAAGGTCACACAATTAGGTGGCAAAGGTTGGATTTAAAATGAATTCCAGAGCTGGGTGCCATGGCGCATGCCTCTAGTCTCACCTACTCAGGAGACTAAGGCAGGAGGATCACTTGAGGTCAGGAGTTTTAGCCAGCCTAAGCAGCATAGTGAGACCTTGTCTCAAAAAACATGTTTTAATAAAATAAATAAGCAAATCCCTGTATTCAGTTTTTACAATCTCTCTAACATAGTCAAATCCACAGCATCATTTTAGAGAATGGTTTTGGAAAGCATCTGATATCTCTCTCTGGGCTGACAGTCTACTGACTGTCTAAATAAGACGCAGGAAATCTGAAAGCTGGTTTTCATTAGCTCCAAACTACCGTTCATAAAAAGGCTCAGAGGACACTGAAGACAAAAGTGGTTATCCTTTGCTAGGAATTAGCAGAATAATGTACATAAATTAATCTCTCCAAGATTTTTTGTTTTCTCTTCAGCATATGCCCAAGGTATGTGTGATGTGAGCAGCCTCAAGCTATTCTGAATGACAAGGACTCGTTTTAGGTAACTTCTGATGCAACGGTTTTTATTTTTCCTTTGGAGATTCAGAGACTTTTCTTTAATGGAGCAGACAGCACTGTGATACTGATTTCATTTATTAAAAATCATTGTTTCCAAAATAATTTCAACTCATAATGAGTTAAAGCAATTAGAAATAAAGAGAATATCTCCAAAAATTCTTATGTTTATTTCACAAGAGTTCCTTAACCCATTTCCAGCACCTATTGTCAATACCAGGAGATCAGGCTGCATTTGGATGTTTTACTTGGAAAACTAATCAATCCTGACCATCATCCTAGTCTTAAAGAAGTAAGAGAGAATGGGAATGAACATCAGCCCCAAGTCATTCATCCTTTGAATCTAGAAAATCCCATGGTTTTTAAAGCATCAAAGTCAGAATGACTTCCATTCACTACTCTTGAAGAGACCAGTCTCTGAGAGACAAAAATTGAGAGTCATTTGATTGTTTAATTTGCTCATTAACTCAAAAAAATGCATAAAGCAGTGTCTGATTTGTGTTGGCACTGTTAATTACACAGCAGCAGTAAGAGACCAGCAAAAGGAAAAAGAAAGAAAGGAATCTAGTCCCTGCTTTCACAAAGTTTATACTCTATATTGATGCCGAAATTGAAGTAACTTTAGTCAAACGGCAGGAAAACTCTAAGCCAAATTTTTCAAAAGTTCCTCTTTAGATTTTTGTAGTCTCTTCAACTTAACTGTGAATATCTACTTTTCTAGGGGGAAAAAACACTATGCTTTCTGTCAAGATTATAGAAAGAGGCATAATTAATGTTTCTGAATAACTGTGAATACAAACACATATAGATATAAATATAAATGTTGGTATAATCATAAATACACACACATGTGTGGTAGTAGTTCAGTGGGGCAGTTTAAAGTTGGGATTTGAAGTTGGAATCTGTTCTTTAACTAGTCATATTACCTTAGGCAAGTTTTCTAATCACTTTAAATCTCTGCGTCCTCACCTATAAAATTGGAATTATAATAATACATACTCAATAGGACTAATGCAATGAGTAAATGGGAAAATTCGCACTAAGTGCTTATTCCAGTGGCTAGAAACAAGTTCATGTCTGATAGTCATTATCATTATGATATCTTCATTAATTATGTGTATCATAGATAAAAATTAAGAATTCCATCAGCAAAATCTCAATCACGGTTTTTAATTGTCCAAAAACATCATTCTAAGTCACTGGAGCATTACCTTTTTAGGTTCCTGCAGAAATTTTGTTTCTAAAATTTGATATCAAATACTGGCAGAAATTCAACTGAAAATCTCTCCACAGGGCCCCCAAAACACACCCTCACCTGAATCTGCTTCACTTGATTCCCCAAAGTAGGTCACTGGCATATGACACCTTTTACTCTAAAGAAAAGCAGCAAAAGTCCCATTGCTTTTGCATAAATATGGTCTTCCCTTCTATTTAGCATTTTTTTTCTTCCCTTTCTTAGATCTAAGCTTTAACAGAAACTACTTAGGAAGGATTTCTTTTTCCAAAATATAATAAAGCAAATAAAAATGTCTTTACCAGATGGTCCTGAACATAATTTTAACTTTTTCTTATGATGCTGGGCCATTTTATGCAAACCAATTTTTGCTTTGATATTATGAAGTTATTTTCTTAGAAATTTAGTTGATATTTTCCCTAAACCATATAGCTCCAAATATCTTGAATATAGTATTTCTATTGTTGATGATGCTTCAAAATGTGTCACTTCTCAGTTCTCTGGTTACTAGATCTAGTCTCCCTCCTCCCTTACCTTTCACCAGTGCACACGATTCTATATCACATTCCACTTTCAGCTAGAAAAAGTTTCTAAGAGAAAACAGATGAATACTCTGGCTAAGTATGAAAGCTTGAGTAAAAGCAAAAATGAAATGCTAATGGCTGTGTTTCTCTCCCAATTTAAAATGCACAGACTTTGTAACAGATATGTTTCCGCTAACGGAATAGCATTCTTTTACTCTTTCTAATTCTTGAAACTCTTCAGTAAGCTCTTGCTGAGAAAGTATGTTGCTATTTTATTACATAATAAAAAGGCAGAGTTTCAGCAATGTTGACTGGATCAAGTATAAAAATACAACACTTCATTTCTATTTTGTACATGTGAAAACTCACTTGAATTGAGTCTTTTAATGATGGGGTAATGTTGAAATTGTGGACTGAACACAGGAGCATCAGAAACTCACAGGTAGAGTTGCTGTTACCAGTTCAGGTTCCCACTTCCCAGACATACACACTCTAATCCTTTAGGTCTGAGGTTGAACCTGGTATCCTAAAATTGGAGAACATTTCTCTAGGGGTCGGAGGATTTGGTGAAAAGCTCACTTTTAATAAGCTGCATGCCATATGTTCAAACTCAACCTTACGTAATCTTTCTAAATTTACCTGTAAATACACTTTCTAAATATACTTCCCTTTTATCTAAAACAAGTTGGAAAGAATTGGGTTAGGGTTTTGAAAGAAAGCCAATTATTGCTCTGCAAAATAAAGGTAGTATCACTTTCATTGTAGCAGCATTTTATACACTGATAAAATCTAAGAAAATAGGCATGTACTCAGTCCTTTGAAGGTGGTTTCATGAGAAATAGGGATTTACAAGATCCTTGATTTTTCACTTTCAAGATAAAAAAAAAATAGATGAAATCCCCTGGGACACTATCCTATTAATGTAATTACACAGATACAGGCATGGAAGGAAGTGCCAGGTTGATTAGAAATGACAGTGAGAGAGTTGGCAAGCACAAGCAGAGATTTCCAAACTGACAAAATCAGGACTAAACAGCACACATTTAGGCTAGAATAAATCTTGCTGAAGAATATAAACCTCTTTAAACAGAATCCTACAATGTTAATGGAAGTGGATTTGCTGGTATAAAATGGCATCTGGTTAGCAATCCACATATCAACACCTTCAAACGTGCCCTTGAAATACCTACAAAGACTCAGAAAGACATGGAACTCAAACAAAGCCTGGAAACCGAAGCAGACAGCTAAGCCATTGCCAGAATCTGCTAGGAAATTCCAACAATTACAAGCCAAGAGCTGAAATGAGACAACTCGCAAATGATCTCACAGCACACACACCACCCAGAAGACACTTAGGAGGAAGTTCGGATCTCCATTCATTATCTACTTCTGATTCAGTGACTCAGGAACCATGCTTAGTTATAAAATGAGGCAAGCGCACCAATCCTAGGGGACTCTCTTCTGTTTCTGCCTCAGCCCCTTCCAAATGTCTCCCATTGGAAATAAAATGGAGGATCATAAAGCTAAGAAAAGCACCAGGGCTAAAAAGAGGAAGGACAGGTGGTGATACAGTAATTTAAATTGATCAGAATAGAAATGAATAGAATGAAGACATAAATAGAAATATTAATAAATAAAGGCTATATCAGAATCCTAAAGATACAATATAGAAGAGGCTATAGCCTTTCAGAATTTTTCATGCATTCCAACATTAAGATATGGGGCATGTAAGTAGACGTTTGTCTGAATTCAACAAAGCTACGGGAGATGAATCAATGGTCATGCGTCAATGGAAATCAGCCAAGAGCCATGCACATTTGCCTCCCTCCTGCCCTCAATCTGTGATGAAGGCGAATGGGAAAACCAGGCAGATGCTTTTTCAGTTGGTGCTAGTGGTTGATAAGCTGAGTACGTTGACCCACAATGTAGAGTGTCCTGACTCATGTTTAAGAGCAATATTTTCAAATCAACTTTACTGAAGTCGAATCTGCACTAAGTAAAATATATCCACATTTCAATGTGTTTTGACACAGATAAACTCCCATGTACCTACCACTCCAATCAAGTTATGTGTAAAGCATGTCCATCATCCCAAAAGTTTCCCACATGCCCCAGTGTATCAATTCTCTCCCCATACCAAAGAATTACTGATTCTAACTTCTACTGCCTTGACTAGTTTGGCCTTTGTTGAATCCTACAACGTGTACTCCTTTGTCCCTAGCTTCTTTCACTTGTCATGTGTTTAACATTCACCATGTTGTTAAAAGAATTGGTAGTTTATTTCTCTAGATTGTTGAGTATTCCATTGAATGAAGATGTCATTATTCATCTATTCACTTGTTGATGGATATTTAGGTTCTTTACAGATATGGCTGTGGTTAATAAAACCACTATGAACATGTATGTGCATATTTTGTGAGCATGTTTTCATTTTTCTTGGGCAAATACAAAGAAGTAAAATTGGTGGGTCATATGATAGGTATATATTTAACTGAATAAAAAACTGCCCAGCTCTTTTCCAAAGTGACTGTGACATTTTATAATCACACCAGCAAAATTGGAGAGTTTCAGCTGCCCCACACCTTTGCCATTACTACTATTGTCAGTCATTTTCATTTTAGCCATTAAGAGCAGTATTTTGATGCACTAAAACACACACACACACACGAGTCTGTGTGTGTAACAGAATATATATATATATATGTGTGTATATATATATTATATATATATATATATATGTAACCAATGGAACAGAACATATATATGTGTGTGTGTGTGTGTGTGTGTGTGTGTGTGTGTGTGTTTGTCTGTTTTGCTTGGTTTATTTTTTGGTTTTTGTTCCTTGTTGTTGTTGCTGCTGTTTACAAACAGGGTCTCACTCCGTTACCCAGGCTAGCACGCAATGGTGCAATAATAGCTCACTATAACCTTAAACTCCAGGGCTCAAGCCATCCTCTTGCTTCAGCCTCCTGAGTAAATAGAGCTACAAGCACGTGCCATCTGCCCAGCTACTCACTATGTTGCCCAAGCTGTTCTCAAACTCCTGACCTTAAGCAATCCTCCCACCTTGACTTCCCAAAGTGCTGGTATTACAGACATGAACCACCATGCCCTGACCCCTTGGTTTGATTTTTATCTGCCCTGCAAAAATTACCCTAAAGAACTACTACTTCACAAATTCATGAGTTTGGGACATATCACATGTACATCATTACATGCTCTACACCTCACCTGTCTTCTAGGTCCTTGGCTATTTTGTTCCATTTCAGTTGCTGCTGGGACCTTAACTCCATGCATGGCCACCAAATCCCACTCCTCATGCTCTGACTGCTCCCTATCTTTCTGGATTCACAGAAAAGGCCCAAGTCTCAGGGCATGGATATGATTGCTGAAGGGACTGAATGACCCAATCTACAAGGGTAGAGTAGCTATCTCCCTCTGGGATAACCTTTGATCAACGAGAAATAGAAAACAGGATGGGATGGAGCTGGCAAGTAAGTTTTCTCCCAGTTTCTTATTGCACTGGACTGAAACCCAGTTGCTTTCTGCAGTGTGTCCAGCTATCCCTCTGCATAGTTTAGCTGGTATATGTTCTGGGAAACCAGCAGAGCCTTTCCACAGCTCATCATGAAACCATAGCCACGTGGTAATGCATCACCGACATCTGCTCCCAATCCTTTCTGCCTCGCTTCCTTTTTCTCTCACTCTCTACTCTTGGATTTGAACTTCCAATAAATCATTATGACTTAAATCTGGCTTCATATTCTGTTTACAAGAAGCTCAGATTCTCCCTGGGGTATTTCTCCTGAGCTATGTTGATCCTCATCCTTCTTAATGCCCTTTTGTTCAACCTTTCATTGATTTTACGAGTCATCCAGTGTCTCTCTAATAAATTCCATTTTGGTCAGAGTCAGTTTCTGTTGCTTAAAGCCAAGGAACCATAACTGGGTTTTCAGACAAGATTATAGTTTGGTGGAATATTGGAAGATATCTCTATAATAATTTATCCTACAAAAAGGGAGAATGAGGATCACAGAAGTTAATGAAGTTAATAATATGCTACTGCAGAAATACACAGAATAACATCTGGCAAATAATAGGTGCTAAGTAAATATTTACTGGGGACCTGAATCAGGGAAACCTAGTTAGTACTACATGTTTCACTAGGCTTGAATTTAAGGCCCTATGAGCTTCTCATTGTACTATACTTTATCTCAATTCAAGCTAAATATGTCAACAGGAATGATTCTGTCTTACATGTGCTGTAAGGGATTCTCTATGATTTTCTGTCAGCTGATGTAATTCTTCAACTAAATAGTTATGTCTGGTCTAGATTGCATTGTTTTCTAAAATAGAATTTTTAATTTTATCTGATTTAAAGAGAGGTACATCTGAGAAATATTAAAGGAAAAGAACAAAGCTGTAGGATTTATACTACCATCTATGAAGGCTAAGTGTAAAGCTTAATTAAAACAGAGTGGTATTAGCACAAGGGTAGACAAAATAACCAACGGAACAGAATAGAGAGTTCAAAAATAGACCTCTATGGTCACATGGGATAGACTGGAGATTTTTTGTTGTTGTTCTGGGACAATTAGATATCCATATGGAAAAAGTATATCTTGTCATCTACTTCAAAATAGGTACAAAAATAAAATCCAGATGGATTGCAGGACTAAATATAAAAAGTTAAAATCATAGAGGAAAATATAGAACATCTTAATGGTCTTGATATAGACAAAGATTTTGTTAAGAAGATATATAACGTACTAACCTTAAATTTAAAGAATGATAAATTGAACTATACTAAAATTAAGAATATCTGTCTACAAAAAGATTTACTAGCAGAGTCAAAATGTAACCCACAGAATGAGAGAAGACATATGAGATCTCTCTCTGTATATATATATATATATATATATATATATATATATATATATATAATGTAATATATAATCAACAAATTCTGTTGATTCTGTGTCTCTGAAGAACCCTAATTCAACAACATGTAAACTTATCTTTTTTACATTTTACTTCAACAGAAAGTTTTCAGAAGTAACACATTTGTAATGACATTTAACAGAAGACAGTATCTTTGCAGGCTATTTCCTGAAGTAAGGCATGATTTGCATCCAATTGTAAGAATTAACAATGACTACAATTGGCTAAAGCTGTGTCATAAAAAGAGGTTACATTTTTCATTGTACAAATTTAGCTTATCTTTTGCATGATACATTTCACAATTCTAATGCATGCTTCAGGTTACTTACTTAACCAAGCAATATGCTGTGCCAAAGAACTTGTTTCAAGTCAAAGCAAAATATATATATATATATATATATATATATATATATATATATATCTTAATGCAGAACAACAAAAAATGTACTACTCAAGTAAGAAAAACACTAATAGAAACAATATTATTCTCTCCCTCATCCCTTCTCCCAATTGGTAGACCCCAGAAGGGTTGGATTTATTTTGTGATTACCTCGTGTATACCATAAAATACTATGCAGCCATAAAAAAGAATGAGACCAAATACCACATGTTCTCACTCATAAGTGGGTGTTGAACAATGAGAACACATGGACACAGGGAGGGGAAAATCCAACACTAGGGTCTGTTGAGGGGTGGGGGGCTAGGAGAGGGATAGCAGGGGGTGGGGAGATTGGGGAGGAATAACATTAGGAGAAATACCTAATGTAGGTGATGGGGGGATGGAGGCAGCAAACCACCATGGCATGTGTATACCTATGCAACAATCCTGCAAAATCTGCACATGTACCCCAGAACTTAAAGTATAATTGTGTGTGTGTGTGTGTGCGTGTGTGTGTGTAAATGTATATATAAAATAAAGAAAGCTAGAAGCCACAAAACAAAAAAGGATGAGACCGTGTCTTTTGCAGGGATATGGATGGAGCTGGAGGCTGTTACCCTCAGCAAAGTAATGCAGGAATAGAAAACTAAATACCACATTTTCTAGCTTGTGAGTGAGGCTAAATGATCAGAACACATGGACACATAGAGTAGAACAATACACTGGGGCCTACTGGAAGGTGGAGGATGGGAGGAGGGAGAGAATCAGGAAAAATAATTAATGGGTACTAGGCTTAATACCTGGGTAATGAAATAATCTGTATTTAAAACCTATGACACAAGTTTACCTATGTAACAAACCTGCATATCCTGCACACGTACCCCTGAACTTAAAATTTT
Organism: Saimiri boliviensis; assembly: GCF_048565385.1. Lineage (NCBI taxonomy): Eukaryota > Metazoa > Chordata > Mammalia > Primates > Cebidae > Saimiri > Saimiri boliviensis. The sequence continues at coordinate 112,797,335 of NC_133449.1, forward strand.
TTTTAAAGGGATTTAGTAATCGTAGGTTTGTTTATTGCATTAAACATGGCACATTATTCCATGAGTATCACTGTGTGTTATGAATTGTCTCCGGGAAATAGTAGATGAAATCTTTAGTTATTGCATTGTAGTATTTTGTGACGAGCCATTTGGAAATAATCATATTTTTCCACAGAATTTTAAAGTGTTTAACATTTTTCCCAGCTAAACACGGTGGCTCAAACCTATAATCCCAACTCTTTGGGAGGCCAAGGTAGGAAGATGGCTTGAGCCCAGGAATTCAACACCAGCCTTGGCAACACAGCAAGATTCCATCTCTACAAAAACAATTTTTAAAATTAGCTAGGCATGATGCAACTCATCTGTTGTCCCAGTTACTCAGGTGTCTGAGGTGGGAGGATTACTTGAGCCCAGAAAGTTGAGGCTGCATTTATCCGTGATCACACCACTACACTCCAGCCTGGGTGACAGAGTGAGACTCAGAAACAATCCTCCACCATGTATCTCCTTAGTATGATGTTTGGCATAAGATATGCATTCGCCTTATTTGGTGAATTTAATAATTGTGTAATTCGTGTGACTTGTTTAAAGACATGATAAATGTACTTTAAAACACCTGTTTTCAATGTGGGGCCTCCAGACCTCCAGTGGTTACAGACTTGGATGGGAAAAATGACATTTCATTAACTGCTAAGTGAATTTTAACATTTCCTTCAATTGGCACTATGTCATTAGTAAAAACCACAGATATTGCTATTTAACAATACAATTGTTATCTCGACCTACTTTCTGTTTATCACTACATCATTACATTGAAACTATGATAGTTAATACACCCACACAAGAACATGCTATTTAATGCATTAACAAAGAAACTCATTTTACTGCATCACAATTTTTAGATTTATCATAACAGTATTTCAACATAAATGTGCCCTCTGTAATCTTAAGTATTATATTTTTGATATTTTTAAAGATTATTTGGGGAAAGAATCCATAGTCTTCAGGCTGCCAAAGAGGTCCATGGCATGTGGACAGGCGCACACACAAAATGTTACATTTTCATGCCCAGGCTGAGTTCAAGGCACATTCCTCTCCCCCTGACATCAAAGAGAGAGAAAGAAGAAGAGAAATAGAGAGACGGCCAGAGAGAGCTGCAATATATATGCAATATTCTACAGTGCCATGACTTAAAGTGAAATAGATTCCAAACACAATAAACCCAGAAACAAGTTCCTCTTCCACTCTGTGTACTTTCCTGACCTAGACTGCCAGACCTCCCACCCCTTCTCACCCCACCTCACACCCCTGCAAAGCTTTCTCAGTGAGCTGCTTCTTTTCAAGCTCCAGCTAAAACCATACTGCAGAATACTGTGCTTGTGTCCACATCCATTCCCCACCCTTCTCCACCCTCTTCTCCTCCTCAAGAGGGTCAACTATATACACAACACCAACGAGGGGTTGAGCCTTTTGACTTCCAGTTGTGTTTGGCCAACAAAGAGCTTTGGCAGCAGGTCTGAGGAGGGAGAGCATTGACCATTTCTTTCCAATCTTCACACTGAGCCTATGGCTGGTACTTCCCCCAGCCCTGGGGTTATACATTACGCCTTGTGGTTTCTTTACTCCCAGGCTACCCTTTGTGAATGCTCCTTTATTCAACCAACCTCACATTATCTTGCTTTGAGTGTACCATCTATTTCCTGATATCTGGACTAATCCAGCCATTAAGTGAATGGAGCCTTTCCATCTTCCCATCTCAAAATCAGAATCAAAGGCAGCCAACTACTCAAACCATGTTTAAATAAGACAAATGCCAAGCTTTTGCCAATCTGGCTGTTTCTGTGCCTCATGTCTGCTTCCCTACATCACTTTCCTTTTTCTGTCCTTAAATCTTCCACCACATGGCTACACTGGAGCCTCTCTGAACCTATCCTGGGTAGAGGCTGCCCAATTCATGAATAGTTCTTTATGCCATTAAACTCTGTTAAATTTAAAAAGAAAAAGGCAGCCATAAGCCCTCTTCTATTGTATTTTCCTTTACTTGTCTGTATTCTTCACTACCTCATTAAGTACCAGACTAATAATTGTATAATATCTGAATTCCCCATACATGGCAAATACCTCACATATAAAATGTGTTTAATAAAAGTTTATTGAATAAATGTATAAACAAATGGTAGAAATTATAAGGGTAATTCTCAGCATAAATAAATGTTTTTATCAGTGACACTGGCCCATCTTATCCCATTATTGCTGCCAATGAATACTTTTAGCTTTAGCTTGATCTAAGAATGGGAAAAAAATTTTATAAACTATCATTTCTGAATAACAATGCATTTTCATAACAGTTTTATAACACCACACATATTATGTAAAAAAAATCCAATTGTCTTCTTGTATCAAATGGCATTTACTTTTCATCTTTATAATTTCCTCCACAAGAGTTTCAGAGTTCAGGGGGCATTGGATAACATAAGGAACTGACTATCTCATTTTTACTCAAAATTAAATATAGAATAGATTGCCAAAAGCAAATCCCTATTTATGTTTTCTTATTATTTTTCTCTTCAAAATATTTATTATGGGTTTAAAATGACAGATTTCATTCTCAGAAAATGATTATATCAATTTAATTAGATTGTCACCTCAGGGTCCATTCTTTTATATTTAGAAAGTTTGAAACAGAAAAGATCCTGAAAACAGAGAACTATTGCAACTAGACACCTGGAAATGTGCCTATCTATAATTCCATAAAATAGGTTCATAATGATTTCTCTTTTATTTGCTCTTAGAACTTTTTCTTAGCAAGCACACATTAAAGAAACAATTGAAACTCTCTGTAGCCAGCTCTAATTTTTTCCCCCTCTTACTCTCTCAAGGTATATAGCTTTCCCAAACATGCTTTTACTTTACAAATACATACATAGGTATTCATAAATAACAGATATTCTCATTTTGTATGTGGCTTTTTAAAAAGCATATAAATTGTGTCATACCAGGATATTGTTCTATTACTTCAATTTTTCACCCAAACTGTATTTGTGAGATGTATCCACATTGTGAACATGGGAAAAGTTTATTTTTTTCAACTTCTAAATAAAGGAGACAGACATTGCCAGCTGCCTACCCAATAGTATCCCCTGCCTTTTATTTTTTACTAAGAGAAACAATATTTTTCAATACAATCATGTGCCCTGAAAAATTAGACAATAAGTTTCCAAGCTGCTTGCAGCTAGATTTAGCTCTCTGCCACAGTCCTAGCTTATGAAATGTAAGCAAAGTTAGCTTGGGTTTGCTCAGGAGAGTTCTGATTGCTCAGCTGTCTCCTCCTCATTTCTTTCCTTTACTATTTCCTGCCTAGAATGTGGATGTAACTCATGGTGGCAGTGCAGCCATTTTGTAACCCTTAAGAGAAAGAGCTGCCTGATAGATAGGAGAGAATGAGATGTAAAGAAATTGGGGCTGTTGATGACTTTGTAAAACTCTCCTAACAAGCATCCCTGCCTCTGGACTTCATGTTAAATGAGAAAAGCAGAATTCGCATTTTGTTTAAGGAATAGTCATGAGTTTTCTCTTTTACTCGTAATCTAATTAATTCCTAACTAATAATACGATCCAGTTAACGAGCATGCCATTGTTTGTATGTCCACTTATGCATTCTGATTAATTATTTTCTTCTACTTCTTTTCAACAACAATCAGTACTGCAATCGACATTGCTGCACAATGAACTTCTCTGCACACATCTGAGATTCTCTGAGGATATTGAAGATCATAAAGCTATGTTGCTATTCAACTGCAGAAAACAGTTTAAAACACCCAGAAAAGTGGAGATTCTTGACATTCCCACAGTGTGTGAGTTCTTATCTTCATATATCTTTGCCAACTTTGATAATATTAAGTCCTGACTAAAGAAATTTTTGTAAGTCTGGTGGATATAAAATATCTCAATGTGGTCTTTACTTGCATTTCTCTAATGACCAGTGATGATGAACAAAGACTTGGAACCAACCCAAATGCCCATGAATGATAGACTGAATAAAGGAAATGTGGCACATATATACCATGGAATACTATGCAGCCATAAAAAAGGATAAGGTCATGTCCTTTGCAGGGACATGGATGAAGCTGGAAACCATCATTCTCAACAAACTGATACAAGAACAGAAAACCAAACACCACATGTTCTCATTCATAAGTGGGAGTTGAACAGTAAGAACACATAGACACAGGAGGGGAACATCACACACAGGGGCCTGTTGGGGACTTGGGGGCTAGGGAAGGCATAGGAGGGGGTGGGGGAATTGAGGAGGGCTAACATTAGGAGAAATATCTAATGTAGGTGATGGAGGGATGGATGCAGCAAACCATCATTGTACGTGTATACCTATGTAACAATCCTCCATGAACTGCACATGTACCCCAGAACTTAAAGTATAATTTTTTAAAAAGACCAAAAAAATAGAATCTCATTGGTTTTAAAATTCATTAATGTCCTAAGAAATTGGGAGAAGATTCCCCATTCACTAGATGCTGCCGGGATAACTGGTTAGTCATATGCAGAAGAATGAAAATGGCCCCCTTCTATTCACCATGTGCAAAAATTAACTCAGAATGGGTCAAAGATTTAAATCTAAGACTTCTAACTATGAAGTTCTAGAAGAAAACCTAGGAAATACCATTCTGGAAATTAGCCTTGGCGAGGAATTTATGGCTAAGACCTCAAAAGCAATCACAACAAAAACAAGCATTGACAAGTTTGGACCTAATTAAACTAAAAAGCTTCTGCACAGAAAAAAAAAAAAAAAAAAAAAAAAGACAAGACAAAACAAAACCAATCAACAGAGTAAACAGATACCCTTCAGAATGAGAAAATATTCACAAACTATCCCTCCAACAAAGGTCTAATATCTAGAATCTACAAGGAACATAAACAAATCAACAAGAAAAAACAACCCCAGTGAGCAAAGGACATGAACATACACTTCTCAAAGGAGGGTGTAAGAGTGGTCAACAAACATGAAAAACTCCTCCACATCACTAAGCATCAGAGAAATCAAATCAAAACCACAGTGAGATACCATCCTACACCAGTCAGAATGACTATTATTAAAAAGTCAAAAAATAGTAGATGCTGACGAGGCTGTGGAGAAAAGGGAGCACTTATACACTGTTGGTGATAACATAAATTAATTCAGCCACTGTGGAAAGCAAAGCAGTGTGGCAATTCCTCAAAGAACTTAGAACAGAACTACCATTCAACCCAGCAATCCTATTACTTGGGCATATAGCCAAAGGAAAATAAATGGTTCTACCAAAAAGACACATGCACTTAATATGTTTGCTGAAGACTATTCACAATAGCAAAGACAGAATTAACCTAGGTGGCCATCAATGGTGAATTAAATAAAGAAAATGTGGTACATACACATCATGAAATACTATGCAGCCATAAAAAAGAACCTTGTCCTTTGAAGCAACATGGTTGCAGCTGGAGGCCATTGTCCTGAGCAAATTAATGCACGACGAGAAAACCAAATACCACGTCCTCTCATAAATGAGAGCTAAACATTGGATACATGTGGACACGAAGACATGAGCAATAGACACTGGAGACTCCAAAAGGAGGCAGAAAAGGAGAGAGGGACAGAGCCCGAAAAACTATGTATTGGTACTACACTCACTACTTGGGTAATGAGTTCAATCTTACCACAAACCTCAGCATCATGCAACATACCAGTGTAACACACATGCACATGTATCCCCTGAAACTAAAATAAAAGTTGAAATTAAAAATAAAATAAAATAACATTCAGACCAGGCACAGTTTCTCACACCTATAATCCCAGCACTTTGGGAAACTGAGGCAGGCAGATTACCTGAGGTTGGGAGTTCAGAACCAGCCTGGCCAACATGACGTCTCTACTAAAATAACAAATAAATAAATACAAAAAAAAATTAGCTGGGCATGATGGCATATCCCTGTAGTCCCAGCTACTCGAGGCCTGAGGCATGAGAATCACTTGAACCCAGGAAGCAGAGTTTGCAGTGAGCCAAGATCAGCCACTGCATTCAAGCCTGGATGACAGAGTGAGACTGTCTCAAAAAATAAAGTTTAATTTAATTTAAAATTCATTAATTTCTTAGTGAAGTTTATTTGTTTCATATTAGACTTTATTGGTTTTTATTGGAGTTTTGACTATTTTTTAAATTAATTTATGGAACATAATTTTATGAATATATAAGTAGCCCAGAGTCATTGCAAATGAAGAAGAAAAATTCAATTCAATAATGGTTCCTTTTTGTTGACTACTTATTACAGCCTATCAATGCTAATCTTCATCTTCATTCTGAAAACAGAAAAGGTAGGAATTACTGTTCCTGTGGTTTTTATTATTTTTATAGATTTTCTTATGCTATAGACATTATTTGGAAGTTTTTTTTTTACAGACGCAGAGGAGTTATTATATCTCCAAAGTCAGATAGCTAGAAAGCAGGGGAGCAGAAATTTGAAACTTAAATCTACTAACTCCAAATCCTGCCTGTTTTTTCATTATACAATGCTGATCAAAGGAATTTTTTCCAGTATAAACTGTGAAAGGAAAAATGTTAGCTGTGGTAAAGAAAGAAACAAATAAAACTAAAACAAGCCTCTTTTAAATTATGAAGATAAAGAACATATATGATCATACCGATTTTCAAATGTAGAACTGAAAATTAGACATATTTAAGAAACAAGTCTTGGTCACAGAAAATATGAGGTAAATAGAAATTCAAAAAACGATTGACTATCACTAGAGTAATGTCTCATAATTGCTACTTGGACACAACTTTAATTTTAGTAGGTTAAGTGAATGCAAGTGATCCATCTTAGTTTTAGAGAAGCAGGTGCTGCTCTTGCTCATGAAATTCTCCTGGCAGATTAATTGAAATTGGCTTGGCTATAAGTACTCTCAGTTGATTTGGGAACTGGCTCAAGAGTCACGAACAAGGAATAATCATAAACCTCTGAGTACCTAGTTTTCCAGCAGGGTGGCATAGCGATTGATGGATTGAGTTTCATTTAGCATCTTCATTAATGGTCTAAAAGAGGGAGAAAATAGCTGGTTAATGAAATTCACAAATGATAATATACAAGGCATCAAAAACACTGATAAAGATCGCTAAATTATCAAAGGAAACTCACAGAGAAAAGATATCTAGACACAAATGAATAACCCAAAATGCAACATAGAAAAGTCATAGTTGAAACCAGAATGTATGGGGAGTGTTATTCAGGAAGAAGTTGAAGGAGGAAATTTTTCTTCGTAATATCAAATGTTTTTATTGTTTACTTATGAATATTTTGTAATTTATATTATAATTTTTGCTTCCATGAATCATTTGGGAAAAAGTAATTTTTATGATGTAATCTGCGAAAAGGCTTCTTCTGCAAAAGCACCATTTCTAAAAGTGACCCAGGAGTTAGAGTCAAAAAGTCATTTCAACCTTAGCTTACAATGTGAAATGGCAGCCAAAAAGAACTCTGGCTTACTGCTCTGTGATAGAGCAGAATTTGGAGTCAATAAGACAGAGCAGTGATTCAAACTTGGGTTTCCCATCTGATCCAATTTTTTTACCTCTAAAATGAGAAAAATCATACCCACCTCACAGGACTGCCTTTATGGCAATGAAATGAGACAATGTGTGCAAAAACCAACAGGCATGATGCGTACCATGACTGGAAGTCCAGCAAATCTTGGCTGCATCTGAAATGAAGCAGGCTTTGATTCATCCCTGCCTGGAGATGGGTTGCCGGACTCAGGAATGAGCACTTTAACTCCCAAAATATGATGTTAAACCCAAGAAAGCCCCAAGAAGAGAAACAGAAAAGGAAGCAGCCAAGCCAAGAGAGAGACAGAAGAACTTAATCCAGGTCACTAATTCCAGAAACGAGCTGAAAATGGAGAGTAAATATTTAACACGAATAAGATGAAAGTAAGACTAATGGGGTGAAATTAAGGGAAAAAAAATAGCTTAAGCTTTAGATCATAGAAAAAAATTTTCCTTGACACTTCTGCTAGATATTATAGAATATTCATACAAGGGAATCGTAAGTGAATCATTTCTTGAAGTATTTCAAATTAGCTGGATAATGGTTCAAAAAGTTTATCATTAGGGGAAAAAAATCCTCCTGACTCCTTCGGGCTCTAATGCCTTTGACAATAATTCTCATGTTACCATGCTCAAAATTGTCTAAGAAGCATTAAACAGAAAAGACAGGAAAAATGTCCACCTTTTTTTTTTTGAAATGGAGTCTTGCTGTGTTGCCAGGCTAGAGCGCAGTGGCAAGATCTCAGCTCACTGCAACCTCCGCCTCCTGGGTTCAAGTGATTCTCCTGCCTCAGCCTCCCAAGTAGCTGGGATTACAGGCACACCCCACCACACCCAGCTAATTTTTGTGTTTTTAGTACAAACCAGATTTCACTATGTTGGCCAGGATGGTCTCGGCCTTTTGACCTCATGATCCTACCCCCACATCCTCCCAAACTGCTGGGAATACAGGCATGCACCACTGAGCTGGGCCAAGAATGTGCACTCTTAAAGACAGCATTAACCACCTGTGAAGGACCCCCACAGCCACCACCTGCAAAACTTGGGAGCAATAACCCCTGCTCATTGGAAGCTGATGATTATGACTGACAATAAAGTTAATTGTTACCCCAAAAGGATTATCTAAGTTCTAAAACTGTAATAGAATAATTCACCCTTTCTTCAAATGCTTACTAAAACCCCTAATAAGTCACTGGACCGAATTTTCACAGACTTAAGTTTCCTTTCTGTTATAAATTATTCCCAAACTACTGCTACTAGTGTATGTAATGATATCTGATTTTTCACATAATTATATAGGCCATTATTTCACATCTAATTCATCCAGATTTCATGAGATTCTGAAAAATAAATCAGTCCTTTCAGATGTTCCAACCACTAGGCAAACGTGACATTCCCCTTAGTTCTGGAAAAATTATATTACCTGAGGCAAGCAAGAGGTTTCTGATGGGGCACAGGTTGGATAGCCAGAAGATTACCTATAAGAACCAGGGAAAGAAATATCCAAGGAGAAAGCAAGGGAAGCATCTGATTTATGCATCCAGATATTATCTTAAAAAATATATTGCCTACTATGTGCCAGACGCTGTATGAGGTCTTAGCAGTTTAACAATGATCAATAAAAATTAAAGTACTACCCTCAAAGACTTACATGCCCCTGAGGAAGGCACTCACAAGGAGACAAATGAATGCAAATGCACTATATTTTTCAGGAGACATAGGTATTATAGAAAAGCATGAAAGGGTTAAGGATGATTTGGAGATCAGAATAGGGGATACAGCTATTTTAGTTTAGGCAGTGAAAGATCTCTTCGTGATGACATCTGGGGAAAAAATCTGAAAAAAGTAAGGGAGGAAGCCAAGCTGATTCAGAAAAATCACATTCCAGGTAGAGAAAAAAGCAAGCATAAAGGCTCTCCTCCTGCATATTTCAGCAGCAGCAGGAAAGCCAGTGTAGCTAGAATGGAGTTAACAAGAACCTACAGGTGGTCTAGGCGGAGGCAGCAAAGACGATAGGAGTGATTAGTAGGCAGAGGTCAAATCATACCAAGCCCCGAAGGCCAGGAGCAAGGAATAGAATGGCACTGAAGGTTTTGCAAAAGGAAGTAATAGGATCAGATTTACATTTTTAGAAGATCACTCTGGCTGCTTTTTGGAAAATAGATTTTACTGGGTACAAGGTGAATGTAAAATGAAGACTGGAAATATGGAAGCCATTTTATTGGGCCAGGAAAATATGGAAATGAGGACCAAAGGAATAAAAACTAGCCTATGGGCTGGGCACAGTAGCTCACACCTGTAATCCCAGCACTTTGGGAAGCTGAGGTAGGCAGATCACTTGAGGTCAGGAGTTCAAGACCAGCCCAACCAGCGTGATGAGACTCCCCCTCTACTAAAAATAAAAATAAAACATTAGTCAGGTGAGGTGGCAAGTGCCTGTAATCCCAGATACTCGGGAGGCTGAGGCAGGAGAATCACTTGAACCCAGGGAGGCAGAGATTACAGTGAGCTGAGATGGCAAGCTGGAGTGCAGTGGAATGATTATGGCTCACTGCAGCCTCCACCTCCCAGGCTCAGATGATCCTCCCACCTTAGCTTCCCGAGTAGCTGAAACCTCTGAGTAGCCAGTGCCTTCCTCATCAGCATGTAAGTTAGTCAGCGCCTTCCTCACCAGCAAAATTAGTCAGTGTACCACCATGTCTGACTAATTTTATTTTTTGTAGAGACGAGGTCTTACTACGTTACCCAAGCTGGTCTTGAGCTCCTGAGCTCAAGCAATCCTCCCACCTTGGCCTCCCAAAGTACTAGGAGCACAGGCATGAGCCACTGCAACCAGCTATGGTAGCTTTCATGTAGGCTCTCATCACCTCTCCCTTCCATTGCTGCACGAGACTATTTGGTCTTCTTTCTTTCTCCATGAAGCTGCGGTATTCTTTCTGAAACACAAATCTGGTGATTTCCCATTACCCAAAGCAGGCTTTCAGACTGTGCCTGTTAAATTCTAGGAAGCTCCTGCCCATCTCCCTGGCTTCCACTGGAGGTGACCCTCATGTTCTTTGTTACACATTTGTCTTCTGAATGAGACTTTTCCAATAAGAGGATTCACTGCAAGAGAGACATAGAACGAGCTTGAAAAACACTGACTTCAACCGATCCTAAGTCCTTCATATACATTTAACCTCCTTCGAAGTTAATCTATTTCAGCCTCCTCTCCAGTAGCTTTCCAATAATGCACACTGCAGCCCAGCCACACTGGACTTCCCATGCTTTCTAAAACATGCTATGCCCTCAAATAGGGGGAGCATGCAAATAAGTTGTTGCCATGACATTTCACACATTCTCAAAAAACGGTTGCCGTTATGAGTAACTGCTGTTGCCTCCTCTCACCATATTTATCCCTCCACCATCTCCCCTCATCCTTAAGAGACTCACGTTAAACATCACCTTCTTTCTGAATCTTCAAATGGGATGAATTTCTCTTGTATCACTATAGAGTATTTATGCACATATGTTCCCAAACTGTGATGTAAGAATGTATATTCAGGAACCCATACTGTCTCAGAGACTCCTGTTTCAATGTTATGTGTTCATTTTGCTGATAATCTACAAATAAAATTTACCAGTTTTAAAACAGAAGCTTTCTCTTGTGTGGATGAGTCTCCATTCAAATAAATTTTCATAGGATAAAGTTCTAGTTTTCTTAAGTGAGTGTTGTTTCAAATGGAAGTCATAGGAATCTCTGGACATTATTCTGGGGTTCTCAAGTTGTGGTTCTTTTATAAAAAGTTTGTACAAACATTTGATATTTGCTTTTATGTATCTCTTTGTAAATAACAAGCATGTATTGTTTTAGGTGTTTGATTGTCTCTCTTGGCCAATAGATGGCAAAAGAGCTGCCTGTATTTAGCAATATGTTAGTTGAGCAACTCCCCACTTTCTCCATGGAAAAAAAAAAAGTTGACTTTTTAAATGAGTCCTAGAATCCCTTTTGAGTTCTGACTGATAGCAGTTTGGGAAAGGCTTTGATTCCAAGATTTCTGACCATAAAATCTAATTATCCACCATAATGGAAATGGACCTCATGGATACCTCATGGGTGGCCTAAGCAGTATATTAGCAGCATATGAGAGATTTGGAGACAGATGGCATGAAAGAGACAAAACAGCTGGACCTGAGAAACAGTGGTTCTGCAGCAATTATATGTGAGACATCTGCTCTTCTACTCTTCATTTAGTGATCACTGTAAAGGCAACAAAATGTCCCTTTCTGCTGCTAAGGTCCTGCCACATGGCAAGTGAGAACTAGAGATCGTGCAGACTTGGTGGTAGACAATAAAAGTTTATATGCTCTAGAACCTTGTATCAGTCAGGGTCCTGATGGGCAACAGATGGCATACTCAAAGTGAGCAACTCAGGTGAGAAACTTATGAAAGGGACATTTACTATAGCGTGGGCAGGGTGATGGAAAACCAATAAGGCCTGGAATGGCAAGGAAAAGAAGTAGATAACAGACTCCAAAGAGGTACACTAAAGCTATAAGAGAAAGTTTCCTAGTGGAAGTTGTGGTCACAGAGAGAAAAAAAAACAAAGGCAACAGTTAGACCCAGAAGACAGAATCCTGCCCTTACTCTCCCCTTACCCTCCTGGGTTCTCATTGGCTTAATCCAACAGGAAACTAGAAGATAAGCAAACTAATTAATGGAGTCCATAAAATTAAAACATAGAGCAGGCTTGGGAAAGAGTAAAGAGTAAGTCTGGAGATTCAAATGAAAGATACCAGAGATTCATAAGGAGGTAGGTAGCCCTGGGGGACGTTTGAATATCAGCAGTGTCGCTTTCCATGTAACCAGTACGAATTCTGCTGGGACAAATCTTATCTCCAAGTCTTTAGAAATAGAATGAAAAATGATGATGATCATGATGATGACAATGATCATGATGATGACAGAAGAGAAAGATATGAAGAAGGAGGAGGTAAAGGAATAAATAACACAAAAAAGCTACTAATTTTAAAACAGGTGCATTATAGCTATTTGTTGAACACATCCTAAGTGTTGGATGCTGAACAGACCAATGATGACAAGAAGACATGGTCTCTGTACTTAGGAGCTTCCTGTTTATTGGAGAAATCAGATCTGTGAATTGATCAAGTACAGCATTAGCTACTACATGGATAAACAAATTTAATTCAACCAGCTTCTATGGCTATTTTATTCATTGTAATTATGATCATTATAGCTATTGTTAAGCTTTATATGTATCAGGCAGGTTGCTAAACTACTTAAACCAGACCTACCTCATATGATCAGGAGAGGATTAAGTTCAATTGTCTACTACCATCTTCGCTTTATAGATGATGAAGTTTACACTTAAGAAGTTCAAGTTTTATTCCAAGTCTTCTGGCCAGGAAGAGGCAGAGCTGTGATTGAGACACAAGTATTCTGATTCTAGAGACACACACTCCTATCCACTACAAGGCACTGCCACCTGGGGTGAGACCACAGTGGTTTTCCTTGAAACATGCATGCAATCTGTACCCTTTCAAAATCCAAGGGAGTTTTCTTGATATATCAATTTACCATATTCCTTTTTATCCCTCTCAATATCTATGACTCAATTTACTAATTGCACCAAATATTACATTAGCTCAGCATTACACTAATTGGCACCATTTTGTTTACTAAATGATGACAGGGTAGAATGGAGTTTCCTTTCCTTGAGGCCCATCATTAAAATGATTATTCCCTAGGGGGTGACATGGAAAGTAAGAATGAGCTACATACTGCAGAACGCATGGATACCTGTGGCCTTTAGCAAAGAGGGTGGCCTTACCTCAAATTATTCCATCTGGCAGAGCTGTTACCTGCTGTAGTTCACACATGAATGGCAATGATTTGCATGCAAATAGAAGCCTACATGCTTTCTTGGAGCTAAGAGCTGTATTTCAATATTTCACAGTGGAATTAGCGGTGGACAGGATGCTGCAGCTTTGTGGATGTGCCAGCTAAAACCCTTCTAAATACCAAGCTCTGTGTTTCACAGCAAGATTGTTTATTGAACCAGTTCGTGGAAGCTCCAAAGACTCCTCTGCTGAAACACTGCCAGCTCCAAGCTCTAATTTTGACATTGATGTTGTCAGATGAGATTAAGCATTGGTCGTAATGAATGCTGGCAGACTTCTGTTGAGGTATGATCACCCGTGTTCCTGTAGTTAAGTAGCAAAGCTCTGGACAGGAGTGAAGCTGTGGTCTTGGGAGTTATTAGTGGCCGTTTTTGTTTCTTTTTCCTGATCCCTGATACGGTTTGGCTACGTGTCCTCACCCAAATGATCTTGAATTATAACCCTCATAATTAACACGTGTTGAGGGAGGGACTCAGTGGGAGCTAATTGAATCGTGGGGGCTGGTCTTTCTTGTGCCATTCTCACAAGAGTGAATAAGTCTCATAAGGTCTGATAGTCTTAAAAAGAGAAGTTCCCCTGCACAAACTCTCTCCCTTTGCCCACCACCATTCACGTAAGACGTGACTTGTTCCTCTTTGCCTTCCATGATTGTGAGGCCTACCCAGCCACGTGGAAGTGTAAGTTCGTTAAACCTCTTTTTCTTCCCAGCCTTGGATGTGTCTTTATCAGCAGCATGAAAACGGACTAATACAATCCCCTTCATCGGTTGCCAAATTCCTATAAGATAACGAGCAAGTTGCTCGATTGATCTTTATGGATCTTCATAATCAGAGCCATACTGATCTTTAGTCCTGATGCTGTCTCACACCTTTATACTCCAGCAATCCAAAAATACTGTTATTTGCCCTTACACACGATGCAGTACTAAGCTTTCTTTCCTTTGTCCATGCTGTCCCCACTGCCTGGAATGACCACCTTCACTGTCTCTGAATGGTAAACTTTTACTCATTCTTCAAAAACTTGTTCAGGCTATTCTGAAAGACCTTCCCTCCTTGTTCCAAATAAAGATGATTTCTATATCTCCAGAACCTCATGTATATCTTTACTATTACTGCATGAAACAAGAAGACAAATAAATACACAAAAGTCTTACCTGTAGAGTCTTATCTCATCTTTATATATCCAGATCTCACTACGACATATGGCATAGAGTGCATACTCCATCCTTATTTACTGAATTTAACTGAATTCTTTTTTCCCAGGTACAAGGTATAGGAGGTATTTGAGAGTTTAAAACAAACCACAGCATTATGTTAGCAATTCATGAATTAGCACTAAATTTTTTATGATGTTTGTTTTTGTTTGTTCATAAAAATGCACTGCTCTTACCAAAAAAGACAAACAAACAAAAAAAATACCAAAAAATTCCTTGATCTCCTTAACCAGAAAAATTGCCTTCAACATTGTGGGCCAATGCATATCTATATCCATGTCTATATCTATACATACATATATAAATGTTCTTACATAATTTAGAAATAGAGCTTTAATTGTTAGATTTTTTTTAAAAGAGATTTACTTTGAATACTAGGAATGAGTTATCCTTTGCAGACAAAGATGACACAATTGAGAAATAAGTATTCCCTCCTGATGGAACGAGACAGTGAGGCTTGCTAAAATCCATTTAGCACAATCAGTTGGTCTATTATCTCCCGATTATGGAAGTGGAGAAATGAGATATTTAATCAGGACATATTTTAGAAAGTTGTAACATATTTGCGTATTTCCCTAAGGCTTGTAATGAGGAGCTCTTAATATTTCATTTTCATTATTACCAGAAGAGAAGAGTTATAATAAAAACTCTCCTTGTGGTCTTGATCCCAGAGCAAAAGAATTTCAGCATCTCTAGGTCATCTGAGCAATGACCCTCACAGTCAAACTAGGTAGAGAACTACTGGAGATCAGGGCTCTGGGTCCATTTCCCAGTCCATTGCCATTCTTTGTCTTTGCCAATAATGTCTACCTCTAACTCACAGGACATCTCATATTTAGGATCTCTTCTATGCTTAGAAGGTTATGGAAAATAATCATTCCTATATGTATGCTAAAGTGGACACCTTCCACTGAACACCAAACTCCTCCGCAAGTTCAGAACTGAGAGCCAGAACACACATGAGCAAACTGAGGCACGTTTGTGAAAAACATCTAGAAGAGATTAGATTAGCCCATCTTTAAGATCTGTTTAAGCCAAAAAGTTATCTCATTTAATTAGCGCCAAGCAATAATATTATCCGCTGGACCAGACGTGTAATCGTTGAGCCAGGAAATAGCATCAAAGACATTTTGTGACTTGATTACTAATTTTGGCTCCCAAATCCTTCAATATTTTAGGAACAGAACACACTTAGCTGTAACCTATGCCTAACAGAGGTTAGACTTGCCACTGTCAGACATAGGTTACAGCTAAGAATGTCCTGTTCTTAAACAGATTAAGAGCACATTGCTGAGAATTGGGAGTAATTGTAGAATGCATAAACAAATGACTGCTCTCTGGACAAAAAAAAAAACAAAAACAAGTTTCTCAATGTCTTGTTCTCATATTCCAGGTCTTGAACTAGTCATACCCACAAAAAGAAGCTTTCACTGATTCAGCAGGGTAAGGGTAAGTGCAACCCTCAGGATATCTGAGTCAAACCAGACAGGGCTGCCTGCTTCCCATTTCCAGTGTGGTCTGTGGTGGCATGTCTGATAAGAACAACTGACAAAAATTAGACAACATGATCACTGTGATGAAAAATGAGAACTGAAGAACAACCAGGTCCCAGCTTCCCCTGACACCGTCGCCCTGGATAGCTAAATTTCAGCCATTCCTAAACATCAAACGTGAAGGAACAGGTTCAATTCATTAGGTATTTTCGACCTGCTTTTTCTTTGTTTATGTACACTGTGAAAAGAGTGTTAATTTGTGTTTGGAAAAACCTATATATTTATTTACATTTAACTGTCATCTATTGGGAGAGGAGTAAAATTAAAGCGTGGAAAGGAGAATTATTTGAAAAGGTAAACTAGTATAGCAGGAAAGGGAAAAACTTTGCATAGTTTCTTTAAATGAATGTCTTTTAAATGTCATCTAATGGGGTGTGTGAGTGTGTGTGAAAAATACACTGGTTTATTCACCAAAAGAGCCTAATCTGACATGTAACATAGCTTTCTTACAATCCAGGAAAGAGGGACCAGGGATTTTGGAAGCTGAACAAAGCAGAGTAGGTCTAAATGTCTGTCCTCACATGGACATCCGAAGTCTCACTCAGATTTCATTCTCATTCCCCCTCCTTTTCTTCTCCTTCTTTCTCTCCCTCCCTCTCCATCTTTATCTCTGTCTGACTTTTTCAACCTATTTTCACAAAGGGTCCTGGCTGCATCCTGTCTCAGTCCTTTGTGTTCTAACAGGAAAATCTCAATCCCTCCTTTCTTGCCTCTTGATCCCATACTGGCAAGTCTCCAGTTCAAAGATGTCTCACTTAGCTAAGCATGAAGACATAGGACAGACCAAATGCTTCTTTAAATACTGAATGCTTCTTATAAAGTAATTTTGACTTGAAATAAGGTCTACAGATTAGATAACAACACTGCATTGATATTAACCTCCTGATTTTGATCATTGGGCTGTATTTACGAGAATATCTATTTCAAAGATACATACCAAAGTATTTGAGGTTAAAGATACATCATAGCTGGAACTTTTTCTTTTAAGTTCAGGAGTACTTGTGCAAGATGTGCAGGTTTGTTACATAGATAAATATGTGTTACAGGGGTTTGTTGTACAGATTATTTCATCACCCAGGTATTGAGCCTAGTAGCCATTAGTCATTTTTCCTGATCCTCTCCTTCCTCCCATTTTCTGCCCTCCAGTAGGCCCCCATGTGTGTCATTCCCCTCTATGTGTCCATGTGTTCTAATGATTTAGCTCCCACTTATAAGTGAGAACATACAATATTTGGTTTTCTGTTCCTGCATTAGTTTGCTAAGGATAATGGCCTCCATCTCCATCCATGTCTCTACAAAGGACATGCTCTGTTCTTTTTTGTGGCTGCATGGTATTCCAGGATGTATATTTACCATATTTTCTTTATCCAGTCTATCATTGATGGGCATTGAAGTTGACTCCATGTCTTTGTTATTGGGAATAGTGCTTCAGTGAACGTATACTGTATGTGTCTTTACAATAGAATGATTTATATTCTTTTAGGTATATACTCAGTAATGAGATTGCTAGGTCAAATTGTATTTCTGTCTAGGTCTTTGAGGAATCACCACACTGTCTTCCACAATGGTTGAACTAATTTACACTACCACCAACAGTGTAAAGGCATTCCTTTTTCTCCACAACCTCACCGGCGTCTTTTATTTTTTGACTTTTTGTTAATAGCCACTCTGACTGGTGTGAGATGGCATCTCATTGTGGTTTTTATTTTTATTTCTCTAATAATCAGTGATGTTGGGCTTTTTCCATGTGATTGTTGGCTGCAAGTAGGTCTTCTTTTGAGAAGTGTCTCTTCCTGTTCTTTGCCCCTTTTTAATGGGGTTTTTTTTTCTTGTAAATTTATTCAAGTAGCTAGAATTATCTTCAAATGTTTTCAAAGAAAAACCCTGTATATGTAGAAAAGGAAAGCAAATGTGACAAAATGTTAACATTTGGGATACCTGGGTGAACAATATCTGGAATTCTGTGTATTATTCTTCCAACTTTTCTGTCATTTTGAAGTTATTTCAAGATAAAAAATTAAAAGGGACTATTAAAAAATATCATTTTTATTTGTTATCACAGTAAAGATCCTCTTTACCCTGTGATTCTGTTGGGAAGGATGACTAAAAAGCAGGAAGCTATACCCTGACAACACTCAAACCAAACATATTATGTTATGCACACAACCAAAATTGCATTCTAGAAATCTGAACAAATTTTTTCATAAAATTTCAAATGAAGTTCTTCTCATCTTATCATTTGTCCATTAATTTAGTCATAGAATATTTATTGAGCACCTCCCATTCAAAATGATCAAAGATGATCTGGTACTCATGGCCTGCAGAGACATACACAGTCACTTCCAGGACTGTGTGATAAGTGTTAAAACAGGTTCTATAGAAAATAGAGGCAAGGGACACCTGTAATCCCAGCACTTTGGGAAACTGAGGCTGGCAGATCACTTGAGGTCAAGAGTTTGAGACCAGCCTGGCCAACATGGTGAAACCCCATCTCTACTAAAAATACAAAAATAGCTGGGCGTGGTTGTATGCACCTGTAATCCCAGCTACTCAGGAGGCTGAACCTGGGAGACAGAGGTTGCAGTGAGCCAAGAGCACCACTGCACTCCAGCATGGGTGGGTAACAGAATGAGACTCTATCTCAAAAAAAAAAAAAAGAAAAGAAAAGAAAGGAAATAGACACAAGGTAACCTGTGCCCAGTCTTTTGAGGGATCAGAGAGACCCTCAAAAGAGGGAAAGAGGAATCAGCTAAATGAAGGAGGTATGTGTGAGCATGGGAGAGCAATAATATCCCAAGATGTGAGAAGACTCTGGGGCCTAGCATTGGGGAGGGAGAAGAGGGGAGGCTCTAGTTTACAAAAGAGCTAAACTGAAGAGTCAAATGGAAGCCTGATATGCTCTACTTGTGGGGGATTTTATTCTGAATACTACAGGATTTTTAAGCAAAGGAGTACCATGAAAAATATTGTTTTTTATCATTTTAATTTTGTTACTGGTGGAAGTATTGATTTGAGAAGGGCAGAAATGGAGCTCAGGAGACCAATTAAATGATCAACATCAAGGCAAATTAAATGATCTTACATCATTTCTGTCTTCTGGAACCCAACTCTTTTAAGTCAAATGAACAAACTCATGTACCCCATATCAAGTGGATGATAAAGCCAGGTGTTCACACTCCAATCCTGCTTAAGAAAATCACAGTGGGCTCAACTTCCATGATGGCTTTGCTATCCTTGCTCCAAATCCCATGTCTGATTCTGGGAGTGGATCCTATACCCCTTTACTAACCCACCATCCCTTCTAACCTTCTCTTAACCCTTCGCCTCTGGCTATGAAAGTCAAATGAGAACATTGCACTGAAGCCAAAATTGTATTGCTGAAAGCCGTAAAACTAAATATAAACCAGGTTATCAAAATAGACTGTTCGATGAAGATTATTACTTAACTGGGCTTCACAAATGAAATGAGAAATACCTCTTATAGTCAATCCTGCTCACATATTACAAACACTGAAATGCCCTCCAGTTAACCTTTGTCTGCTAGGTGAACTCTTAATGATACCCTAAGACCCAAATCAAAGGGTGCCCATTTGGTAACACTTCTCGGAGTGGCCCCCACCCCAAAAAGGTGAGACATTCACTCCTGTATTCTTACAGTACTTTGTGCTTGCTTCTTAACCGTATGGGTCCAAACACTAGCTTTGCAACTGATTTTTGGGTAATGCTGATCATGTTTCTTCACACCAGTAAAGCAGAGAGAAAAACAGAATTTACTTCCTAGTGTCACGTGAAATAATCACTCATGAATATGTGCCTGGGTCCTCAGTACATGAAAATAATAGCTAATGGTTGCGGAGGGCTTACTGTGGTGTCATTTATCATTTCCCCCGTTAAAGTAGGAGCTCCTCTAGTGAAAGAGACTTAATTACCTGTGAATCCTTACTATCTAAGTCTGGCATGAGCGGGCGCTCTGTACATACTTGTGGAAGGCATGAATGAGTGGGTCTAAGCAGGATATCCGATTATCAGTGCCCACCGCCACAAAGAAATTAAAGCCCTGGTTCTTGGCAGATTCCTGGTGATGAAGTGTCTGGGTTGGTTCACAGAGCCACAGGTTGAGCTCCGGCTCGGCGAGCCTGCTGAGTCGTTTCTGCGCACTGACTATCTCTGACTGCTCTTCATCCCAATCGGTGGCTTAATCACCTCTGCTGGCTTCTTTCCTGCGTCTTGGGGAGTGAAAAGTTTCTGCTACTAAAAGAATGACAGCCTATGATCCCGTCCTTTCCATTTGGACAGTCTCCTATTATTGTCGATTCTCCCCTTGCTTTAACAAGTGGCTTCCGCTTCATCACAAAGCGTTCTGTGCTTATCTCTCTCTTTATCCCTGTGTGGAGTGGAGCAGAGCAGAGAGAGTTTCTCCCTGCCCACATTGTGCTGACACTGAAAGAGACACAATCATCAGGCAGGAAGGAAAGGTGGCTTTTGAATCAGAACAAATGCATCCCAGCTCAATTCTATGCTTCGTTTAATTAGGAATCAATTGGCTCCGGCCACCATGACTGAGCTCCTCTTTTCATAGGAAACCAGAACTCACTCTCTTCATTTGTACGAGAAGTGCAGAGAGACAAGGAAGAACCGAGTGGAGTTTGAAATAAAAAGCAACACCTCGCAGAAGGAGAATCAGAGTGACCAAAAATACATATAAACAAAGATGATATAATGAGGAAATTAATTCCAAACCCAAAAATGTATTAAGCACCTATTATTAACATGTGCCAGGAACTGTGTCATAATCTGGGGGTGCACCGTTAAATGAGATTAGTTTCTGCATTCAAGAAATTTGGAGAAATAAAAATCACACGATGATTATTTACCTTATTTAGCTTGAGAAGGGAAAGCAGAAGAGATGGCACAAGACTTGTCTCAAAATACGTGATGGGGTGTGGAAGTGAGCTTCCTCCAAGCCCCTTAAAATTATCTACAAAATGCTGCCCTATCTATCTTGCAACATCATTGCAAATGGGAGTTTCATAGAACTGTACCTAAAAGCACCTAAAATCACAGCATTTCTGAGAAGCAGTAATGTGTAAGTGCCTAAGTTTACCTGCTGCCAGTGATTCTGCTCCTTATCCCACAAGCCAAAGAGACAGATTTGTGTGTTTGTATTTCCCAGCCATAAACAAATAAATATTGGTGTACAAATACTTATAAAATACCAATAAATACTGGTGTTTTAAAATACCAATGCTTTCACTGGTAACATACTAAGAACACAGGAAATGGTGACTAGGATGCACAGCTTGGTAGGAGCAGAACTGGAAGTTGGTCATCTTTCACACACCCTCAGGAAGTGTGACTTCAACTGTCATATAAAGGTTTTCCAGCCACAAAGTGTCATTGTCAAGAGTTGCAACCTTTTACTTCATCCCCTTAAATTCACACTTCATACCATTTGTCACACCCGATAGCTCAGAACTAACTCCAAGTTAGCACAGTCCCTCTATTTGAATGTTTGTGACTCTATTTCTGGGCCACTTGGCTTCATGGCTCTCTTCTTCACTTTGTCTTCCTCCTTCTGAATTAACAAAGTGACTTGAAAGGCAAGGTGAAGCTTGGCTTGGCTTGGGACCCAGATGGCTGTAAGCACACATTTATTAGTCATAACTCTTAGAGTTGCAAATTAATGAAGATTCAACTCAAAGTGGCATAAGTAACACAGGGGAATTGTTCAATCACATGAAGGAAAAAGGCTAGTAGGAGAGTTGGTTTTAAGCATATCCCTCTCTATCTGTCCATCTATCTATTGATCACTATCTCTATCTCTCTGTCTCTCTTTTCTTTCTCTGTTCCCTGGATCCACTTTCATCTGTGTATGTTTCATACTCAAACAGGAGCTCTCCATGTGGTCTCTGGAAACTCCAATCTTTCACCTTTAAACTATAAGAGTGGCACAAAGGACTGCCAACAACTTCCTACCAATCTCCCTGGTAAATGTCAAAGTATTGGCTCTAACTGGATTAACTGGGGCATGTGCCCATTCCGGAAGAAAATGCTATGGCACAGGGATTGGATCAATTGACGGCTAGGCTGGTCACTCATATGCCCCTGAGCTGAAGGTGTGTCACCTCTTGTTCCAAGAGGGGAGATGGTGTGCTTCCTAAATGAGTCTCCAGAAGCTGTTATTAGTGGGATTAATTAATGCCAAGAAAAGAAAGGAAAAAGCCAGAAATTTCCCCTGAGTTCTCACCTTTGAACATGTCATCCTAGCTGAGCCTGGAGCTTTCAACTACAGGGCAAGCAAGCAAGAAAAACACTTGAGAAGGCAAGCAAGAAAGAAAGGCACCTGAACCCAATTTTAGGTATTTAAGAAAATAACATGTGGAATGGATCCATAGTTTTCAAGGCTCAGTTTGTTTCCTGTAGCTTGTTGTCCTCTTATGTCTTCTGGAAGGAAAAACTGATGGCAAGTGAGGGCAAGACAATACACAACAGCGAGAAGGACATCTGTTCTCCATCTTTTGTGAGATCAGTGACATCAGATCTTAATTGAGGCAGAGCATGACAGATCCAGATGACAACTGCTGGCAGTATTGTGCAGCTGTTCTAACAGGAAGCCCTCACTTTGTTTTCCTTTAGGATAAGCACACCGATTCAGAGCTGGACTATTTGCACAAAGAAATAAGTTGTTTCTGAATTGTAAGTGATATAAAGAGGATTATAATGAGGATTTGAACTTCAGAGTCTAGCTTTACTTTGGATATGGGAAAGAACCTATCCGTCACCTTTTCAAACCTGAATTACATCTCTTTACTTCTCCAATCAATTACAAAAGTCATGGATATGGAGAAATGGGAACCCGGATGGTTTCATACATATGAAAACATATAAAATATATTTTCACAGCAGAAAGAAATCTTGTCAAAGCATTTTTGAGTGAATTTTTGTTGTTGTTCTGTTTGCTTTGCTTTTTCTTTTTATTTGCTGCTTCCCAATGTCCCATCACCTAAGGGTCACTTTATTGTACATTACTCCATCCATGGCCCTGCTACTGGGATCTTCATATGGTGCATTTATGGAAACCCATGCATTTTCTGTTATCATGGCACAAAGTGGAATTTCTAGTAATAATTGTCTAAATACTATCAGCCTCATCATTATCAACACCAAAAACTATAAAACAAAAACTTAGTATAACGTAATAGCCATGCTGCTGAGTGTTTACAACGCATCATGTTCCCTGCTAAGCACTCTACCTATATTGCCAAAAGCAAGTTTTACAGCAAAACTATGAGGCAAACATTTCTTTAATCTTACATTAAAAAACAAAAATTGAGACTCAGAAACCAACACCTCAACCAGGAGAGGCCACTAGTGCGTCCTCCCCAACCTGATCCAGGTCCCTCTCACCAAACACATATCTTTCATTCCTTTCCTCTGCCTGCTGCGCTCTGTCCAGCATTTGCAACTGCTGCTCTCTATTCTTAACACTCTGTCAGAAAAGCTAGGTTTTCAGGATATAATCTCCACAGCCATAAGTGGTGACCTATCCCCACCTGGCTAACTTCTACTCATGCCCTTTGAATAAAAGTCGCTATTTCAGAGTGGCCATTTTCAATGTTCCTTCCTTAGGAAAAAAAAAAAAAAACAAGTTTTCACTCTGTCAACCAGGCTAGAGTGCAATGGCATGATCACAGCTTACAGCAGCACAGACTTGCCGGGCCCCAGTGACTCTCCCACCTCAGCCTCCAAAGTAGCTGGGACCACAGGTGCATGCAGCACGCCCACCTAGGTTTTGTATTTTTTGGAGATGAGAGTTTGCCCTGTTGCCCAGGCTGATCGTGAACTCTTGGGCTCAAGTGATCCACCTGCCTCAGCTTCCCAAAATGCTGGGATTTCAGGCATGAGCCACTGCACCTGACCAGTGTTTTCTCCTCTTTGTAATGTACAGAGTGGGCATAGATCACCCAGCACTGTCTTCCATGATACTGGAAGTTCTCTTCAACTTTCACCCAGAGGTGTGTCCTCTGCATTTAGCTCAGTTTCAGTCATCTACTACATATTGCTGAATAGAAAGGTGATTATAGTCACTTCCCAGATGAGTAGCAGGATGCTGCAACCCACTTTTCCATCAATCTTATCTGTACTGTTTGCAGATCGTGCCCACCACCCTGCAGCAAGCTGCATTATCAGCAATCAGTAGCATAGTGGGACAAAGGATAGGCTTGTTCTCAGCAAGCAAGTTCAGAACAGGGCTAAAAATAACCATTTTCAAATTAAATTCTTGAATTGGAAAGGAAAAGAGAGAGGAGAAACAGGACACGGTAGGGCAGGTTTTATTTATTTACACCAATGAATCCAAGATAAAGGAAGGAAAAAGGCATTTTGAAGAAGTTGGGTGTATGGCAGAATTGTTTTCATCTCTGGTAATGTTGTCAAAACACCAATGATAATGCAAAGCAAATACCTGTCAGACAAATCCAAAGGAAGCTTATTTACACATTTGGGATAAGCAGGGTTGTAAATGATGGTTTAATTGGGAAAATCTGCTTAGTCATTTGAACAAGCAGACCTAAAAACAGACATAACATAGTGCTGTAAGGAAAACAAATTTAAGGAAATTTCTTTTCCATTACTTTACTCTAATGCATTTCCCTTCTTCCTTCTGCCTCTCTCTATTCCATTTTCATTTCCATTAGAAAAAACACTTCTCAGCATTTTCCAGGCTGCCTTTAACCTTTCTGACTTGCTTACTTGGGGCCTGTAGAAGACAAAGCACTCTTTCAATGATGAGAGACAGGCACTAGGCAGTACCCAATGTACATAGTACTCTGGGGCTGGAAATGTGGCTTCCTAAAAACAAACAGTACAGAGGCTGATGGATTAGGGAAGGTGTATAGAACATCCAATTCTATGCTTAGCAAATAAAAAGCATTCAATAAATATTAGTTTCCTTACCTGCCACTCAATAGAAAACTTATTATCCAAAAAAAAAATCACCTACTCACATCTATAATAAAAATTTTTGACTGGGAAGGATTATATCAGCATAATAACCATGATTATTTCTGGGTATGAAGTTACCATTGATACAGTTTCCTTCAATTTCAATTTATGTTTTCCAAATTTTCTGCAATGATTAGCCAGGCATGGTGGCAGCTGCCTGTAATCCCAGCTACTCAGAAAGCTGAGGCAGGAGAATCACTTGAAACTGGGAGGCAGAGGTTGCAGTGAGCCAAGATTGCACCACTGCACTCCAGCCTGGGCAACAAGAGAGAAACTCCATCTCAAAAAAATTCTGCAATGACAAATTAGAAATGAAATAATTTTTAAATCAAAACTTTTCAATGTTATTTAATTAAATGTAAGTCATTTTCTAGCCTTACAATCACCTATTCCCTTCCAGTGACCTGTCTAGTAAACGTCCTTCATCAATGAATTTGAAAACTAAGGCTTTGGTTTTCTTTTTGGGTCATTTCAAAACTGTCCAGAAATCGGCATTTTGCAAATTTTTTAATAATGAGACGTTGGCACTACCGCCAACCATAAACTGAATTTGACTTGAAGTGGTTGTAATCTCCCAAAACGCAGCAAAAAAAAAGGATATAGAAATATATAAAAGAATTAGTAGGGCATAAACAATTTATTTTATCATTTCAGCCATTATTCCTAGGAAAGCCTTTTTGTTATCTGTAGCAGACATTTGTGATGAATTGTGCCATATCCCCTCAGCACACCTAATTTCAGTACTGAGGTGGTGGACAGCTCTGTGCATCTTTGCCAACGTCCATGGTGCCCCACTGTACAGCATTCTCAAAAGCTGTGGAAAGCAGCTTAGCCACTCGTAGGTGCAACCCAGAAATGTGAGGAATCTATGCCCCTCAAGGTAAACCTCATCGAATGGGGGATAAAAGCCTATGGATAAAAGTCCCAGCTTCCTTGTCCTCCCATGGGACAATTCTAAGTGGCAACCAGCTTGTTAACATGCACTTTATAGGGTGTTATTTTTTCCTTTCTTCTCTCTCTCTCTCTCTCTCTCTCTCTTCTTGCACTTTAGCTTTCTGTGATTGCCTCCAAAACAAACTCCCTGAATCTTAGTCACTTTGGGGTGTTATAACAGAATACCATAGACTGGTGACTTGGGCAGCAAACATTTATTTCTCACAGTTCTAGAGGATAAAAGTTCAAGATTAGGCTGCCAGCATGGTGGGGTTCTTCTTGGAGGCCCTCTTCCTGGTTTACAGATGGCTGCTTTCTTACTGTCTGCTCATTTGCCAAAAGGAGAAAAGAGATATCATATCTCTCCCTTTTTTTATGAGGTCATTAATCTCATCTAGTGGACCCCACTCTCATGACCTAATCTAACCCTAATTACCTCACAAAGGCCCTACCTTGGAATGCCATCACATTGAGGATTAGGGTTTCAACATATGAATGTTGGAGTTAAACACACTCTCTGTCCATAGCACCCTGCATCAAGTCCTCATCTCAGGGTCAATTTTAAGTGGCAGGGAACATATGGTTGAATCCAGACTAGAACATCATAATTATAAATTTCTAGGTTAAAAAGAGTCCTTACATTGCTAATGACAATAGTGTGACTAATTACAACTGCAGCCTAAATTTTATTGATTAGAATTTGGTGACTGTGTAAGCAACCTCCTCATACAATGAGGCTGGAACGAAGTTTCTTGCTGTTTGGATGTACTGTTTGCACACAGCTATGACTGGCACTGAGACAAAGTAAGCAAGTACTTTTACCAGCCAACGGATAAGACCCATTCTTTTTCTTAACTTTCAGCCATGAAGAACCCGAATCCTAGGAGCATGGAAGACTTAATTCATTCAACAAGTCACTACCTCTTTTTAGCCTAAGTTTTGGCAGCCTAAAAACAGAACAGGAATTATGTCAGCTTTTCTGCTTAGCATGAGCTCTGCCCCAGAACCAATGACATAAAATATGTATGTTTGCTTTCACTGCCACAAAGCTGCGACACATTATCAAAGCTTTACAAAGTCACTCTATCTTAGGACACCCTTAGACAACTTGTTTCCATCTTATTTCTGGGACAAGAATATTTACTGAATGCTGCTTTCATTGGCTTTGTGAATATTACATTAAATGTTGACATGTGCTTGGCAACTCAAATTCATTGGTTAAATGTTTTTCTCCTCTCAAAATTATGTTTAATACAATAGTCTAATAAATATGAATCCCAGATTTCTCACTAAACATGTGACTTTGCCTTGTCCAACCTCAGTATTTTATTCTATAAAACACATGTAACTAGGAAACTCCCATTTCAGGTTGTGAAAATGGTAAAAATCCCAAAAATGTGTCTAGTGCAGTCCATGGCAGAAAAAGCACTTCTAAATGTTAAATATTATTATTAAAATCAGATTCAATTATAATAATTGCACAATAAAAAAATACGAAGTCAGTATCGCACTTAGACTCTGGACATATGTCTCTTAACTAAAAGACATATAAGGTCTTCTCACTCTAACCCTTTCATTCATTAAAATTGAACTATAATGTGGAAAGAGATAAATTTCTCAAAAAAGCAAAAATGATATAGAAAGGAAAGCAGAAGCATACATAGATTTAATCATGCACTAAACACTTACTGAATGCCAGCCAGCTTTGTACTAGAAAGCACTAGGTAATAGAGACAAAAAGATGAACAAAGCTCTATCTCCTCTAGAGGAAGCAGTTGTCCAATAAACCAATAAGAGCCCTATATTAATATGATATATATTATGGTCAAGGTAACATGAGAAGACTTTAAAAGGAATAACCAGCTCTATTAAGGGGAGTTGGAGGTAGGGACAAGTTAATAAAGCTTCTCAGTTATGATGGTTAAGCTGGTACATGAAGGATGAATAGGAGTTCATAAGTTAATCGAAGGGAGGAGAGGGTTCTAGGGCACAGCATAAACAATAGCAGGAATCACACTAAAGTGTAGCAACTTCAGGGAACTCCAAGTAGATTAGAGTAGAGCCAGAAGAAATGGGAGAACTAAGGAGGAGAAATGAGAAAAAAACACTCTCATAAATGTTAGGTTGCAATTTTTTTGAAATGACCATAATGAAGTTATAAGCAAACTTGAATAAAATATTAATGTCACATAAGGATAAATCACTTGTTCATTTTTACCTAACTAGTTTGTGACACAATTAAAGTTAGAAGCCATCTCCCAACTCCAAGCATGGTGCTCTATCCTCTAGGCTAGTAGTTCATAAACAGGAGCCCCAGGACTAACAGCTTCAGCACTACCTGGGAGATTATTAGAAATACAGATCCTCAGGCTTCATTCCAGAACTACTGAGCGAGAAACTCTCAGGACACAGCCCAGAAATGTGTGCCTTTAAAAGCCCTCTTGTTGATTCTGAATTGCACTAACATTTGAGAACCACTACTCCCGACCATTTGTGATTTTCACATTCCCAAGGAATTTTCATGAAGGAAACTAAAGGAAAAGCAAAGGTTGCCTTTTTTTTTTCTTTAGTCACATTCAGAAAACAGCCTTATGTTCATAATAAAACCCTATCAATCAAGTACCTTGTGAAAATGGTATGAAACTATTCTGTTTGAGGAAGTCCTTGGGTGGCCAATACCTTAGCAGTCACAACAGGTTCAGGTGACTGCAAAAATCAATTACAGATATCTTTTAGATGCCAGCTACATGGAGACCCAAGGCAGGTGACCACCAGTGTACCTGCTGGAAGGAGTAAGGTGGGAGAAAGAAAATTATAAGAAACAAAAGAAGATGGTCACCTATTTTCCCTAGAGTTCACTAAATTTACACTTCATGAATTCAAGTAAGTCAATTCCCAACCTCATAACATCTTAGAGTTTAGGGGAATGTTAATAAAACTCTGTTGGACCATTTTTAGCATCACTCACCTCTGTGTTCTCAGTGCCTGCTTAGTTTCTTGAATATAGTATGTATTTAATAAAAGATTGTTAACTATATAGATGACATAATTAGAACAAAGAATAAACTAATGTTTTGAGTATGTGTCTACAGAAGACTAAAAAAGTTAAAAACAGACTGAAAACAAAAATTAAAGCTGATTTTAAATAATTGAACATAAAATGTTTGAAGAAATGCCATCTGAACACAAAGGTTACAGCATTGATTTTTGTGAAATTAGAACCATTCTGCATCTAATCAACCTGCCTCTCTATTGCTGACATCAACCATTGAGGAGATGAAGAAAAATCTCATTTGTGCCAGTATCTGGCAAACTAGCACAAGTTAATTTGTCAATTAAACTATCAGTGTAATAGGGAATGTTACAAACTAACATTAGCAGGTTAAGAGAGGCGAGCTGTATAATTCATAAAGAGAAACACAAGTCCACAACAGGAATTCAGATGTAGCTTAAATAAAGATGAACCACAGCAAAACTAAATGAAAGACAGGGTCTTAGTGACCTCTAGTGTTACTGAAAAGCATATGAAGAAAGTAAAAGAAAGCCCATGGTTCCGAATCCCGTGTGTGTGTGTGTGTGTGTGTGTGTGTGTGTGTGTGTGTGTGTGTGATAAGCTTCATTGCAACATCGTTATCATTTCATCCATTTAAAAGTCAACTAAGAAACAACATGCAGAATTTCACATTTCAGTCTTCATCACTGAAACTCTGTACTGACTTACTGACTTAGTATTAAAATGTGTTATTTTATATATATACAAAAGTTTAAGATCTTACTATTCAAATGCCTTTGGGAAAAAAAAAAGTCTTGTATTAAATTTTAAATAACAAAAGGTTTCCCAATTGATATTGGGAAAAGGTCAAGGGAATACGGAGAAGCAATAAAGTCATTCCAATTTTAGTGTTCAGAGAGAATGCTTACATTCAGTTGCTTCACCTTCTAATGTATGCATTGATTTTTCTAAAAGCACAAGCTCTGATCACCTTCCATCAAGGTTCTTCAAAACCCTCCGATTGCCTACCAAATTAAGAACCAATTCTTAGGTGGATCATTCAAGGGCTTCCATGAAATGATCCCCCTGACCTTCATTTCCTCTGAAGAAGGCATTGCTCTATGTCACGACACCAGTATCATTCCTGCACATGCAAACTTCCCACATACTAATATCTTTTTTAACTTCTAGAATTCTGCAAACCTTTGTGTAAAGATAGCCCCAAATCTTGGAAGGGCTTGCAGCTTATTTTTAATAATGTCCTGACTTCAACTGCTATTTCTATCACTTGCTAAATGTGTGATTTTTTAAAAATTGCTTAGCCTAACTTAACTCAGTTTGATCATCCCTAATATAAGGATCATGAATATATTACCATCGCTACTGCTGCACAACAGAAAGTAAAGAAAGGTAGAATGAAATCAAAGTCAAATACCATTTCTGTCATTGATTAACTTTGGGATCCTGGAGAAGACAGTTAACTGTCTTCGTTTTAGTTTCCTGTCTGTAAAACAGGTACAACTATAACCAACTTCATAATATTAGCATGAATATTAAAATCGGATGGCTTGTATGAAAAAGAACCCAATGTATTCTAGGCACTCAGTAAGTGCCTACATCTGCGCACTCTGGGACCAATGCCTCTGCCCAACTCTTCCATTTGGGGTAGAGGCATGGATGTCAGGTGATGCCATCAAGCTTTCTAGCTGGAGTTTCTGCTTCTCCTAGACCTCCTTTTCCATTGCAAATGTAGGTCAAAGATTCAATAAGATGTTAACACTATATCTGAGGCATGGTTACTATGGGCCATCTGATCAACACATTTAGTTTTCACCTGTGGTCTTGACTGCTTGTGTCTTCTGTTATAACTTACAGGATGACTCATTCGGCTTTAAGCTACATGCAGCAATATTATTTTTGCCATATTCTTGGTCTAGCCAGGATCAGGATGAAAAGTTAAGATAAAACTTTATTGTATGGTTCCACTAATATGAAGCGTCTAGAATTATCAAACTCATAGAAACAGAAAATAGAATGATGGTTTCCCCAGTGGAGAAAGTGGAAGGTGGGAAGTTGTTTAATGGGTATAGAATTGCTGTTTTGTAAGATGAAGGTTCTGGAGATTTGTTGCACAACAATGTGAATATATGTAACACTACTGGACTATACACTTAAAAGTAGTTAAGACTGGCCAGGCTCTGCAGCTCATGCCTGTAATCCCAGCATTTTGGGAGGTTGAGGCAGAAGGATCACTTGAGCCCAGGAATTTGGGACCAGTCTGGGAAGCACAGCCAGACCCTATCTCTAAAAAATTAAAAATGTTTTCAATGGTTAAGATTATAAATTTTACATTATGTGTATTTATCACAATTAAAATTTTCAGCTCATAGAAAATATGAGCTGAAATTCATTATCTCTTATATACAACTTCTTTTGGCATTTCCATGGCAGGTCACATAACACACAGTGAGCTTGCATACAAGCATACACAAACATAGAATAGGAAGAGTTGCTTGTTTGTTTGTTTGTTTGTTTTGAGACAGAGTTGTGCTGCATCCCAGGCTGGAATGCAGTGGTGCAATCTTGGCTCACTACAACTTTGCCTCCCGGGTTCAAGCAATTCTTATGCCTCAGCCTCCTGAGTAGCTGGGATTACAAGCATGCACCACCATGCTCAGATAATTTTTAGTGTTCTTAGTAGAGATGTGGTTTTGTTATGTTGGCCAAGCTGATCTTGAACTACTGGCCTCATCAGCCTCCAAAAGTACTGGGATTACAGACCTAAGCCACTGTGCCTGGCCTCTTTTTTCTTTTTAATGTAAACAAAATTGCAGCATGAGGTAGGATAGTTTTTGTCTAACAACATAATCTTTCTAACTGGCCCCACACCAATATCACAAATTCTACATTATTTTGATCCCATGTTAAGGATGGGAAAAAGTATACCTCCTTGAATGTCACCTAACATATAAGAAGAGGGTTTGATTCTAATTCATTTGGCTAAAAATAAAAGAAAGAAAGGGATCAACATTCATCTTCCACCTAGAGCAACTTGGGCAGAACCTGAAATAAGACCCCAGTATAGCTTTGAATTCTTTTCAATTATTACCAGGATTTTGTACCATTCTTAAAATGATTTCTCAACAACAGTTAGCAGCAATTCCTGATATTCCTGGAAACGGTAGAGCAAAGGAAGGAGTCCCGAAGCCACCTCCAGACCTGTGGCTCTTCCTGCTGAATATGCTGGAAAAAAAAAAAAAAGAGAGAGAGAGAGAAAACTAAAACTCTGCATTGCTGCTTTCTCAGGTTGGAAGTTCCAAATTACTTTTAAAGCCTCCTCATGAATGTGTCCCTCTAACAGCCTAGCCCCTATTATTGGCCTGATATACAGAATCTTTAGAGCTTGATGAAAAAGGATAAAACTTGGGAGTTTCAGGTGTAAGTGAGCTGAAATAACCTTAGCCTATTTATTCTCAGGTCCTTGTCCTTCTCAAGTCAGTCTTCACTATGATGCTATCTCGGTACTTCTTGGCAGATTCTAGCAATCCTAGGTGTTATCTTGCTAATGCACACATTTTATTTAAGTTAGTTGTTTTAACTTTATTTTTTTGCGGATTGAGTCTTACTCTGTCATCCAAGCTGGAGTGCAGTGGCGCTATCTCGGCTCACTGCAACCTCCGCCTCCCTGGGTTCAAGCGATTCTCCTGCCTCAGCCTCCCAAGTAGCTGGGATTACAGGCACATGCCACCACGCCCGGCTAATTTTTTGTATTTTTAGTAGAGACAGGGTTCCACCATGTTTGCCAGGATGCTCTCAATCTCCTGACCTTGTGATCCGCCCACCTCAGGCTCCCAAAGTTCTGGGATTACAGGCATGAGCCACCGCGCCCAGCCTGTTTTAAATTTTATTGATGTATAACACACATACAGAAAAGTGCACAAATTCTACTTGTACAAATTGATAAACTTTTCACAAGGTAAACATTTCTGCATAGACAGCACCCAAAGAACAAAGCATTGCCACAGTTCCCAAAGTCGCCTTGTGCCTCCAACAAATTACTCAGGCAAGGGTAACTAGTATACCAATCAGGGTGACTTCTAATATCGTGCATTCAGTCTGCTTCTCTTTTTTCTTTTTCAGAAGTTTATATAAACAGAATCACAAAGAGTGATCCCTAAATTCATGAGATTCATCTATACTGTTCTAACTGTAGTTTGTTCACTCTCATTGCTGTGCAATGTGAATATATCAAGATCTGTCTATCTGGTTGTAAATGCAGGTCTCCTTCTATTGTAATTAGCCCATCATATTTGAGTCTGTGAATGTACGTCGAATCATCGTGCCCTAAGTTTCTAGCAATGCTCTAATGATGCTCTGACAGTAGCTCCAGAATGGCCTTGTCAACCCCTGCCCATGCCAGTGATTTCCAAATTCCAGCTCTTAGGTCCAACCAGCCACTGCCCCATGTAAGAACCAGGAAAGTTCTTTTTCCAGAGAATAATAAACCTTTCTATGTTCGCAGACATTCTGTTATTGCCTTACAGATTATTTTTGATATTTTTAGATTCTATCTGGTTCAGTTCCAGTCAATAAGTTTTATTAGAGTTCTGTCATGGTACCAAGCACTGTGCTGCTTGCTGGGCTATGAAATAAAGGAAGGTATAGTCCCACATTTGAGGGAGCTTGGAGGCTATTAGAAATGAACATGAGGCTGAGTGCCGTGGCTCATGCCTATAAGCCCAGCACATTGGGAGGCCGAAGTGGATGGATCATCTGAGGTCAGGAGTTCAAGACCAACCTGGCCAACATGGTGAAACCCCTTCTCTACTAAAAATACAAAAATTATCCGGGTGTGGTGGCACATGCCTGTAGTCCCAGCTACTAGGGAGACCAAGGCAGGAAAATTGCTTAAACCTGGGAGGCAGAGGTTGCAGTGAGCCAAGATCACACCACTGCACTCCAGCCTGGGTGACAAGTGACACTCTGTCTCAAAAAAAAGAAAAAAATTGAAAAAATAAAAAGAAATACACATGATATTGCTTATGTGCCCCCCTCCACCAAAGTATATGTGCTGTCCAAATTTCTCATCAATGTAGTTCTAACTCCAGGGAAGGGTAAGCGAATAGCCCTGGGGCTGGGGTAGAATCAGGGAAGTCAAGTAATCACTTACTTACCTTAAGTGTAAAATGCCGTTTAAGTATCGTATATCAGTAAAGGTTAGCTTAGTAATGTAATCATGCCTGCTTTAATAGAAAAAAATATTTCCTTTCATTACAGTCAGTTAAAACAGACACTTAGGGACAATGTGCCCTGTTTAACACCTGAAATTTAGCACCCCTATGAATCACTAATATTTTAAACCACTGCAGACATCACCACTGAAGTTTGAAAAGGACAAATTTAAACAACCTGTAAAAATTTACCACTTAATAAAAGAAGAGGAGGCACCTCAATCAATCTTGTAGATGAGCCACAAAAACCTGGCCAAATTGTGTTTTCACACACACTAATTGACCTATTTTCCCAGAAGATAAATAATTCTTCAGATATTTTATTCGTTTTAAACAACCATGAACATTGTAGTAAGTATCTGAGGCTTTAAATCACAAACCTCCCTAAAACACAACCTAAAATTCTTGTGTGTCACTCATACATTTAATAACCAAAAAAGTAATACTCATGATTTTCTTAACTGTTTGAAAGTAGAAATTGACTCCTGGGAAGGCAGAGAAGCCAATTTGCTATGAGCAGCTTTCATTTCCTACACTTAATTCAAACCTTCCATAAAATTGTTTGAAGTCTTGGCACCAGTAGTGTCATTCCAATGTAGCTCATAAGAGGACCTTTTAGGAGGAACATTTATATGTAAAATATACTCTGCATGTCAGCCAAAACAGTCTGTGCATTTCAAGTCCTTAAAACGAACATTTTTTTAACCACAAAGAAGGAAATTGATGAGAGTGTCACATGATTAGAACTAAAGGTGACAATCCTTCGAGTACTCTTATTTGGGCTTGCTGCATCTTTTCTGTGAAAAGAGAAACATCATATTTTACTCGATCATATGCACATCTTCTAAGTCAGGAGAGGTCCAAGGGTATGTACAATTGGAAAACCTCAGGATGTAGATGGGAATTCAATAAAGCCTTGAAGTCAAACTATATCATCTAGGTTAAAGAAGGAAAGAAAAGATGCATGAGGTCTAAGCACTGATCTGATCCAATATAGAGGGAACAGGACAGGCTGAAAGCAAACTTTAGAAGAAGGAACCTATGGTGTAGGAAGAAAAACAGGAGTGTGGGGTGTCTTAAAAACAAACAACCAAACCAAAAAATGGGCAAAGGACATGAATAGACACAAAATGCTCATCATCACTAATCATCAGATAAATGCAAATCAAAACCACAATGTCATGCCATCTCACACTAGTCAGAATGGCTTTTATTAAAAAGTCAAGGCCAGGCGTGGTGGCTCATGCCTGTAATCCCAGCACTTTGGGAGACCAAGGCGGGTGGATCACAAGGTCAGGAGTTCAAGACCAGCCTGGCCAAGATGGTGAAACCCCATCTCTACTACAAATATAAAAATGACCCAGGCATGGTGACAGGTGTCTATAATCCCAGCTACTCAGGAGGCTAAGACAGAGAACTGCTTGAACCCGGGAGGCAGAGGTTGCAGTGAGCCAAGATTGTACCACTGCACTCCAGCCTGGGCGACAGAGCAAGACTTTGTCAAAAAAAAAAAAAAAAGTCAAAAAAATAACATGTCAGTGAGGCTGTAAAGAAGAGGGAATACTTACACACTGTTGGGAAGAATTTCATTTGTCCAACCACTGTGAAGAGCAGTTTGCAGAATTCCCAAAGAACTAAGAGTTGAACTACCATCTGACTCAGCAATCTCATTACTGGGTATATACCCAAAAAAACAGCAAATCATTTCACCAAAAAGACACATGCACCCATATGTTCATTGCAGCACTATTCACAATGGCAAAGACATGGAATCAACCCAGATGTCCATCAACAGTGGATTGCATAAAGAAAATGTGGTACATATACACCATGATATACTACACAGCCATAAAAAGGAATGAAGTCATGTTATTTGCAGCAATGTAGACAGAGCTGGGAGGCATTATCCTAAGTGAAGTAATGCAGAAACAGAAAACCAAATACCACATGTTCTCACTTATACATGGGAACTAAATATTGGGTTCTCAGGGACCTAAAGATGTCAACAATAGAAACCCGGGACTACTAGAAGGAGGAGAGACAGAGGAAGGCAAGGGCTAAAAAACTATGCTCACTGCCTGGGTGATAGATTCATCCACACCCAAAACCGCAGCATCAGGCATTTTACCTTTGTAGCAAATGTGCACATGTACCCTCTGATTCTAAAATAAAAGTTGGAAAAGAATTATGTTGGGGGGAAGAAATTTTTCAACAAGAAAGGGATAATCAGCCATTCCAAAAGCTGCTCAAAGGCTGAAAAAGACGAACTTTAAGAAGTGGCAAATGATACCAGCAAGATAAAGGCACCAATAACCATGACAAATGAAGTTTCAGGAGGTAGGGAGGGCAGAAATGAATGGAATAGAGGAAGTACAGTGAAAATGTATAAATAGGGGATACAGGTACTTTTAAGAAGTCTGCAATAATGAAAAATGCACAGGTTGACAGTATCTGAAGCAGAACTTTTTTTTTTGAGACAAGATCTTGCTCTGTCATGCAGGCTGAAGTGCAGTGGCATGATCATAGCTCACTGCAACCTCAACCTCCTGGGCTCAATGGATCCTCCCACCTCAGCCTCCTGAGTAACTGAGACTACAGGCACATGTCACCATGCCTGGCTAATTTTGGTAATTTTTGTAGAGATGGGGTTTCTCCATGTTGCCCAGGATGGCCTCTAACTCCTGGGCTCAAGCAATCCTCCTGCCTTGGCCTCCCAATGTGCTGAAATTATAAGCATGAGCCACCGCACCCAGTGAGGACTTTTAGAAGGTGAAATATATGAGGTCATGTGTTTATACTGATGAGATAAATCTGGCAAAAAGAAGAAAATGAATGATTCAGAAGAGAAAGGAGTGAATGCAGGCTCGAAGTTCTCGAGCAGGTAACAGACAGGCATGAGGTCTAGTATCTGAGGTGTGTGAGGAAGAGAAATAGATAAGAGCTGGAAATTTCATCCTCTATGAAAGAGGGATTGGCAGAAGATGTAGGCATTTGGGCAATTTATCACGGGGAATCTGGAGTGATTCTCTTCCGATTGCTTCAGCTTGTTTCAGTGAAATAAACAGGGAGGTGGTAAGCTAGGAAAAGAGGAAAGAGAGGTATTGAAATTTTGAGGAAAAAAAGGGATTGATTTTATAATTCTGATACCCTGTGGTGTTTTCCTCATGGAGCCCCAACTAGCAGGAAAAAGACATCCAAAAATTCTCTCACAAACGAACAACAGTGGAGAAGAGGCCCAGTGAAGAAAAATAAACGCTGTTGGGATAGTGAGCTCAGGAAACCTACTTTACCTGGGAGTGTAGCTGAGGGGCAGAGAAGTTACGGGGGGCCTCTCAGATCCTGAGACCTAAAATTTGAGTTGGCGTGTTCCAGAAAAGCATGCAGGGAAGAGTAGAGAAATTTGGCAAGTTAAAAAGATGGAGGCAAAGCCCAGTGATTAACACCTGTAATCCCAGCACTTTGGGAGGCTGAGGTGGGAGGGTTGCTTGAGTCTAGGAGTTCAAAACAAGCCTTGGCAACATAGCAAGACCCCAGCTCTACAAAAAAAAGAAAGAAAAAATTAGCCAGGTGTGGTAGTGTGTGCCTGTGGCCTAGCTACTCTGGAGGCTGAGGCCAGAGGATCACTTGAACCCAAGATGAGGTTGAGGCTGCAGTAAGCTGTGATCGCACCACTGCAGTACAGCCTGGATGACAGAGCAAGACCCTGTCTCAAAACAAAATACTGAGAGAAGACCATTGTGGAATACAATGAGTTGACGGGGCGTGAAGTGAGTCTGCAGAAACAGGTGGAGGCCAGACCATGGGGGGTCTTCTGCGTCAAGCTGGGGACCGGGGTTTTTGTTTCAATGGTGTTAAGAAGCTCTTGAAGGCTTTTCAGCAGTGTTCACAGCAAAAATGAGCAAAAGTGCTTATTACACTGGTCCATCTGACTGCAGTATAGAAAATGACGTAGAAGTTAAAATCGTATAATTGGAGGAAACAGGCCATTGAAGTAGAGAAGATGACAGTGTCTTAAACCAAGGGGGTAATAATGAGATGGAGAAATATTTTGGAACTAGAAATGACAGGATTTGTCATTAGATTACAGGCAAGGAGTAAGAAAAGAGAGATGTCAAAGGTGAATTATTAACAGTACGACATTGAGGTGGTGGCGGTGGATATGTAGTTGAAAAATAAAAGGGGGGCAATTTGAGAAAGAAGTAAAACAGATTCCAGTGGGTCAGGCTGAGCAAGAGGCCATCTAACATTGGTACTAGTGAATTTTAAATGCCTCTACCACATTTACCCTCATACCAAGCCCCAGCCCCTTGTATCAAAGCAATGTAAATCTGGGGGGAAAAAAAGCTGGAGTCATTAGCACTTGCCTATTGGACTGAAGGGTTCTATATTCAGAGACGTTTTACTTCAGTAAAAATACAAAAAAAGAGAAATGTTAATTATCCAAGCCAAAACCTAAAGAGTTCAAGCTAATGACTCAAAGCACTAGAACCAATTAAACATTGAGGTCTGAAAGACAGTGTGGTAGCATTGCTCATAAAATGCAAACATTCTATCATTCATGAAATTTGGTCCCACTAAATGAAGAAAACAATGAAATAAAGGAAGTCTTCATAAACTATCCGTTGACTTCCTTCTTGACAATCTGACAGACAAGATACAAATAGCTTCCTTTTGGAGCTGACTCCATTCTAAGAACAGTAACCAAAAATCTGGCTGACTGGCTAAAGTTATCAGTTAAGAAAGTAAATGAATTTCCATCCCATTCTCAACATTCCCCTCTTATGTTTTCCCCTTCACATAGATTTTGAGATAGAATGAGAACCCCATCTAGAGTTTAACATAGGAAATTGCTCCAAGTAGAAAACTATATGAAAATAACTCCACTTGAGAGAAATGGTTGAAAAATAGTACTAGGATATCTTTACATGATTTACAGATGTACTGTTGATCCAACGTGGTATGGTAAAAACAGACCTTATTGATAAATTAATACTTACGTATGTGGATATAGATGTAGATATTTGTACAGAGCTTTGTAAAAATATGAAATTAACATTTAAGAAATTAACAGAAAGTGGCGAGGCATGGTGGCTCACCCTTGTTATCCCAGCACTTTGGGAGGTTGAGTTGGGTGGATCACTTGAGGCCAGGAGTTCAAGACCAACCTGGCCAACATGGTGAAATCCTGTCTGTACTGAAAATACAAAAATTAACACATGACTGTAATCCCAGCTACTCAGGAGGCTGAGGCATGAAAATCACTGGAACCCAGGAAGCAGAGGTTTCAGTGAGCTGAGATCATACCACTGCACTCCAGCCTGGGTGACAGAATGAGACTCTTGTCTAGGAAGGGAGAAAGGAAAGAAGGGAGGGAGGGAGGGAGAAAGGAAGGAAGGAAGGAAAGAAAGAAAGAGAGAAAGAAATTAACATTAGGAAATTAACAGAATGTATCTCACTTCTTAATATGCTTAGCACATTAAGGCACACAGTGCCATTTTTACATAGCTGTCCCACTCAGAAACATTTTAAAACGTTAAAAGTACATCTGCTAACGTCTTCATAAAGAACAGTGTGTTCAGCCTGTTCTTTGAAATGAAGTGTCAGCCATCACTGCAATTCTTAGAATGGAGATGTTAAGAGTCTGTGGTGACAAGAATGGGCTCACTGTAGGCTACTGCTAGTACAGATTTCTACAAATGTCTCCATGTACTTCTGAGCCATGTAAATGATCCATGACTAATGGATCATGAAGAGCATTTGAAGCCCCCTTGTCCTTGAATGTCATCGATTCTCAAGACCTTGTCAAAAACCACCAGTGGTTGCTACAATGATATCTCCCAAGTGCCCCTTCCCCAATGCAAGCTTCAAATGCATTTGAAGGCTCTCAAAAGCTGGCGGCAAAATTCAAGGGGAATTCAACAGTGTACATCCGAGCTTTAAAAAAAAAGTTAAGCCTGAAATAAGATTTGAGAAATTGATGTTTCACAGTGGGAAGAGTAAGCTATTACTACATGGGAGTTCCATTTTTATCCAGTTAGAAAGTAATAATAGCCAATAGTGATAGAACGCTTGCTTAGTGTCAGACTAACAAATACCTTACATTTGTATGCCCTTTAACTTTATGGATGATATCCTCCTCCAGATGCCAAGAGACATCTGAAGAGACATTCTTCATTTAGTAAGTGGCAAAATGGTGATTCAAACACAGGTGTCTATGGTTCCAGAGGGTGAGCTTGTGAGCACCTTCTAAGAGTCCCATATGCTATTATATGGAAATCTACAAGCTCAGAAAAGTTTCCAAAACTTCAGTGGATATCATACATTTACTCATGAAGAAACTACCAAAAGAGAAAGTTTGGGGTTGACAGAATTAGCTTCAGATCCCAACTCTAACATTTGTAGTCTATGCAACCTCAGGCAAGTTTATTTAACACCTCAGGGTGGTTATGAGAAACTCAATGAGGTGAATGTTATAATCCCTATTTTTCAGATGAACATGCTGGTTAAGAATAACCTTGGGTGTGACTATAAACAAGATTGTTGATCCCTTTATTCAAAGACACTAAAATTTTTAAAAAGTGTTGCTTAATTTTACTCAGCCTCAACTAGACCACAAGATGGAATAAACTAGACTTTGAGGAGTACACATTAGTCCCCCTGTGTTCATCCATTTTCACACTGCTATTTTTTTAAAAATACCTGAGACTGAGTAATTTGTAAGAAAAAGAGGTGTAATTAACTCACCATTGCATGTGCCTGGGGAGGCCTCAGGAAACTTAAAATCATGGTAGAAGGAGAAAGGGAAGCAGGTACCCTCTTCACAAGGCAGCAGGAGAGAGGTAGAGAGAGACAGAGAGAGTGAGAGAGAGAGAAAAAGAGAGAGAGAGAGAAGGGGGAAGCACCAGACACCCATCAAACAACCGATCACATGAGAACTCACCGTCATGAGAACAGCAAGGGGGAAATCTGCCCCCTTGATCCAATCACCTACCACTAGGTCCCTCCCTCAACACTTGGGGATTACAGTTCGAGATGAGATTTGGGTGGGGACATACAGCCAGATCATATCACTCCCTTTATCCTTGTGGAATGCCTTTTAACATGCACAGTAGATGCCTGAAACCATAGTACCAAATTGGTACATAGTACCAAACCCTATACACTGTATATACTATGTTTTATTTCTATACATACATATATATGAAAAAGTTTAATTTATAAATTAGGCATAGCAAGAGATGAACAATAATAACTAATAATAAAATAGAACAATTATAACAATATACGATATTAAATGTTTTGTAGGCCAGGCATGGTGGCTCATGCCTTCAATCCCAGCACTTTGAGAGGCTGAGACAGATGGATCACTGAGGCCAGGAGTTTGAAACCAGCCTGGTCAACATAATGAAATCTCATCTCTACTAAAAATACAAAAATTAGCCTGATATGACTAAACAAGTCTGTAATCCCAGCTACATGGGAGGCTGAGAAACATGAATATTAAACCCAGGAGTCAGAGGTTGCAATAAGCTAAGATCGTACCACTGCACTCCAGCCTGGGTGACACAGCAAGACTTTGTCTCACTTAAAAAAAAAAAAAAAAAAAAAAAAAGATAAATGGTGTGTGTGTGTTTGTGTGTGTGAGTTTCAAATATCTTATTTCATATAATGCTTTCTGATGCAATTGACCTCTGGTAACTGAAACCACCAGTAACTGAAATTGCAGAAAGCAAATCTATAGATAAGGAGGAACTACTATGCTGATATGAGTTTATTGTGTAATTAATTGTCTTGGAGGGATCTCAGGTCCCAACTACATTCCCACAGATGAGAGTAGAGTTTTCTTGAAGTGAAACAATATTTTCATTCTTAACCATCCTGCAAAGAAGTCCTTCTGGGGCAAGGACTTAGGGCAATACATTTGATATTGTCTACTCCTGGCCACAGTGACACAGTTCTAGAAAGGAACAAGAAGCCACTCTGGTGAAAGGCCCTGAGACTGTGCCAGAATTGTAAATTCTGCATGTTTTACTTCCCTTTCCTTATTACCAATCTTCAGTAAAATCTCTGCCATGAGCTAGGACAAAATTCAGCAAACATTTTCTGTAAAGGGCTGGATAGTAAATATTCTAGGCTTTGTGCCCATGCTGTCTCTGTCACAACCACTTAACTCTGTTGCTGAAAAGCATCCATAAATATGTAAATGAATGAGTGTGGCTGTGCTCCAATAAAACTTTATATACACTGAAATTTTAATTTAATATAATTTTACATACAATAAAATATTATTCATCTTTGGACTTTTTTCAACCATTTAAAAATGTAAAATTCATTCTTAGCTCACAGGCCACATAAAAACAGGCAGAGGACCAGATACGAACCATAGATTAGAGTTTGCCATCCCATGCTCTAGGAAATTAAAGAGGAGGGCATGTTCTTCTGGAAGGCAGTAAAAGAGAAAAAAAGTGTGCCTTTCCCTGAAGATTGAGGATGGAAACCTACTGCAACAGTCACCATCAGAAGACAGTCGAACTCCATGGAATGCTGAACTTCCTTAACCAAGCCCACAGTGACTGAATTTTAGGATGTCAATGTAAGGGCAACAATGCCCTCTAAACTGCTAAAGACTGGCTATTACTGAGTAAAGCATCAGTGATGTTCCAGGGCATAGAACATGCTCTGACAACACTTGATTCCTTCCTTTCTTCCTTCTTTCCCTTTGTTCCTTCCCTTGTTTGTTTGTTTGTTTGTTTTCTGGTTGTACTTTCAGTGTGATTATGTTTAATATTTGTTAGGCTTTTTTTCTAAGTCTAACTAATAGAAAAATAGGAAAGCCAAATCCTTATTATTTAAAACATAGTTCAGATTTTAGAGCTGGACACTGACTCATGCCAGTCATCCCAATCCTTTGGGAGGCTGAGGTGGGAGAATCATTCACTGAGCACCAAAATTTGAGACCAGCCTGGGCAACATAGCAAGATCTCTTTTCTACAATAAAATATTTTTTTTAATTAACCAGGCATGTTTACATGTGCCTGTAGTCGTACCTACTCAGGACACTGAGGTGGGAGGATCAGTTGAGCCCATGAGGTTGAAGCTGCAGTGAATCATGAACGTGCCACTGCACTCCAGCCTGGGTGACAGAGTGAGACACTGTCTCAAAAAATATATATAGTTATTGTTATTTTTTTTGAAAGATTGATTTCTCAAGATCTATAGTCAAGGGAAAAAAGTAAAATAAGACAGTATACAAAAGATTCTTTGATGGTAGTCTCTACCACTGCCCCCATATGAAAATTGCACCACGTGTATCTTCTTCTCCAAGTTCTA
This sequence comes from Saimiri boliviensis, assembly GCF_048565385.1. Taxonomy (NCBI): domain Eukaryota; kingdom Metazoa; phylum Chordata; class Mammalia; order Primates; family Cebidae; genus Saimiri; species Saimiri boliviensis. The sequence continues at coordinate 112,841,083 of NC_133449.1, forward strand.
TGTACACCTTCTTGTGTGTATGTGCACACTCACATGCACGTGGGCCTTTCTCCAACCTTTTATACACACTTTGAAATAAAATTTTTCATTAAATTCTCATCTTTTGGATTAGCCGAAGGAGAGCTTTGTAGACATTAATGCAGCATAGAAAATCAATACATCACAATTAGCAAAAAGCAATTGGAAAGCCTCCTGGCTTATTTTATATTATTTTTACTCATATACATTCAGTTTGCTTGAACAGAGAATAATGTTGCTATTCATTCCATCAGCCAGAATTCTTGAACCAAAGAAGCCAATGGACACTAATGAAAAGGCATTTTTCATGTCCGTCACATTTGACTTAACACCAAGTTGCTTAATAAATTACATTTGGGTTTCACCTTAAAGTTGATTAAATATTTAACATTTGGAACAAAAATATGGCCGCATTTGGTAGGTTAAGGGTGGGCCACAACATGGTTTCTAGCAACTGATTCTGGAAACACATTATAGGAAACACTATTAAAAATTATCTAACCCAATAAACCAATAGGTTAGGCTGGAAAATGAGGCCCAAGAGACCAGGTGGCATGCTCAAGGCAAGGTCATCCAAGCTCAATTTTTTTTTGGCTGCAAATTGACTCCTTTTGAGAAGCAGAAGATGGGACATTTCTTTTAGGACTGTCCAATCCTAGTTTTCAGAGATTGGCCCTCTTTTTGAACAGGTGTAGATTTTATAGCTGATCTCAGTGTGCACGTGTTTCTAATACTCCCAAATAAAGGTTCTGCTTTAAGGGAAGAAATGGATTTTAGCTGCTGCTGTGGGTAATGCAGGGTTAAGTGCCAACGTGTTTAGGTACAAGGTTTATTCTTGAAGTTTCCAGCTCTAGTTAATTGCAGATGTAAAAGATATGACACTAATTTTAAAAATATATAAAAATAAAACCAGCACTTTGCAATAAAATCACAAAACTTTTTCATTGTGCCCCTTCTTTATCTAAAGACAACTACACTAGAAAAGCAAATTGATGGCCAGGCGCGGTGGCTCAAGCCTGTAATCCCAGCACTTTGGGAGGCCGAGGCGGGTGGATCACGAGGTCAAGAGATCGAGACCATCCTGGTCAACATGGTGAAACCCCGTCTCTACTGAAAATAAAAAATTAAATAATTTTTTAAAAAAAGTTAGCTGGGCATGGTGGCAAGTGCCTGTAATCCCAGCTACTCAGGAGGCTGAGGCAGGAGAATTGCCTGAACCCAGGAGGCGGAGGTTGCAGTGAGCCGAGATCGCGCCATTGCACTCCAGTATGGGTAACAAGAATGAAACTCCATCTCAAAAAAAAAAAAAAAAAAAAAAAAAAAAGCAGATTGATAACAAATACTCTTTTATGAATCTTTTTAAATAAAATACCCTTTTTTAATTAAAAAAAAGTTTAAAAGGTTCTTCCCAACTTAAATGTAATTAAGGAAAATTAACCTTTGGTTCTGATTTAGAAGTTGTTTTGGGTCGCAAAAGTGTAAGCCGCCTCAGAACAGCTATTTCTTCCAATTAACGAACTAATTTTAGAGCATTATTGAGGTATAATTGATACAATAAACTACACATATTTAAAGGGCACAATTTGATTCATTTTAAGTTAATATATCTATGTCCTTACAATGAATTCAGAACATAGGGAAAAAAAAAAAAACTATTGACACTTCAACAACATGGCTGAATCTCCAAGTCATTTATGGTGAATTACAGAAGCCAGACTAAAAAGGAGTAGATACTATACGATTTCATTTCTATACGTTTCTAGAAAATGTAAACAAAAAGCAGCTTTCAGCTTTTGGTTCAGAGGAGACCAAAGTGCAACTTTATTCTATCATCTCACACTTGGGTTTATCTAACATTGGCTGCCCCCACCATGTGGCCCAAGTTCAAACCCAATGGCTAAAACCCGCTCAAAATAAATAAATAAATAAATAAATAAATTGGACTTCATCAAAATTAAACAGTTTTGCTCTTCAAAAGACACTGTTAAGAAATGAAAAGGCAAGACAGAAACTATGACAACATATGTATCAGATGAACGATTCATTAGTCAGGATGTACAAAGAATTCAATAAGGCCAGGCACAGTGGCTCATGCCTATAATCCCAGTGCTGTGGGACGCCAAGATGAGAGGATCACCTGAGGCCAGGAGCTCAAGACCAGCCTGGGCAACATAGAGAGAGATCCCATCTCTATTTAAAAAAATTAAAAGAATTATCTAAGCATGGGGGTTCATGCCTGTAGTCTCAGCTACTCAGAAGACTGAGGCAGGAAGATTGCTTGACCCCAGGGGGTCAAAGCTGCAGTGAGCTGTGACTATACCACTACACTCCAGCCTGGGTGACAGAGCAAGACCTTGTCTCCAAAAAAAAAAAAAGCTAAAACTCAATAAATAGACAAACAATAGACCAGAGACTGACCCCAACCTGCTGACTCTTTACTGCCAACCTTCCCCGTGACTCCTGCCTGACTTTGACTTCCTTCCTCCTTTCTCTCTTTGCTCTTGGACTGTTTGCCTGCATCTCACCTGGAATCTGCTCTCGTGATCTCTTCAGCTACAGGATTTGACTTGCTCATAGTATGTGCTATGGTTTGAATGAGTCCCCTCCAAAATTCAAGCACTACCAATAAAATGGTATTAAGATCTGGGGTTTTTAAAAGGAAAAGGACTCCCTATTCAATAAGTAGTGCTGGGAAATTTGAGTTGCCATATGTAGAAGAATAAAATTGGAGTTCTATCTCTCACCATGAACAAAAAATTAACTCAAGTTGAATTAAAGACTTAAACATAAGACCTGAAACTAAAATTCAAACATAAGACCTGACACTATTAAAATATTGAAAGGGAACCTAGGAAAAACTCTTCTAGCTATTGACCTAGGCAAAGAATTTATTATGAAGACCTCAAAAGCAAATGGAACAAAAACAAAAATTGACAGATGGAACTTAATTAAACAAAAAAGCTTCTTCGCAACAAAAGAAGTAACAGAGTAAACAGACAACCTACAGAATGGGAGAAAATATTTGCAAATTATGCACCCAACAAAGGATGAATATTCAGAATGTACGTGAAACTCTAACAATTCAATAAGAAAAAACAAACCCATTAAAAGTTCGTCAAAGGACATAAACAAACATTTCTCAAAAGAAGACATGCAAGAAGACAACAAACACATGAAAAAAATGCTAGCCAGGCACAGTGGCTCTAACCTGTAATCCCAGCACTCTGGGAGGCTGAGGCAGGTGAATCACTTGAAGTCAGGAGTTCGAGACCAGTGTGACCAACATGGTGAAACCCCATCTCTACTAAAAATATAAAAATTAGCCAGATGTGGTGATGTGCACCTATAATCCCGGCTACTTGGGAGGCTGAGGCAGAAGAATTGCTTGAGTCCAGAAGGTGGAAGTTGCAGTAAGCGGAGAACGCACCACTGCACTCCAGCCTGGGCAACAGTGTGATATTCTGTCTCAAAAAAAAAAAAAAAAAATCCTCACCATAACTAATCATTAAAGAAATGTAAATTAAAACCACAATGAGATATCATCCTACACCAATCAAAATGGATGTTACCAAAAAGTCAAAAAATAACAGGTGTTGGTAAGGCTGTAGAAAAAAAGGAAACACATACATTTTTGATGAGAATGTAAATTAGTTCAATCACTATGAAAAATAATATGGAGATTTCTCGAAGAGCTAAAAATAGACCTACCATTCAGCCTAGTAATCCCACTACTGAGTATCTACCAGAAGGAAAAGAAATATTTGTATAAAAAAGACATCTGTATTCATATGTTTATCACAGTGCTATTCACAACAGCAAACTCATGGAACCAACCTAATTGTCCATTAACAGTTGACTAGAGAAAGAAAATGCGGTATGCATACAAAATGGAATACTATGCAGCCACTAAAAAGAATGAAATAGTGTCCTTTGCAGCAGCTTGGTTGGAACTGAAGGCCATTATACCAAGTGAACTAAGTCAGAAACAGAAAATCAAATGCTGCATGTTCTCACTTATAAGTGGGAGCTAAACAATAGGTATGCATAGCCATAAAGTTGGAAATCACAGACACTAGTGACTCCAAAGAGGGGAAGAGTATGTGAAGGGAAGTTGAAAATTACCTATCCAGTACAATATTCATTCATCCCTACTAGTATGCAATATATGCATATAACAAACCAGCACATGTACCCTCTGGATCTAAAATAAAATATATTTGAAAAAAAAATTGTAAGGTGATTAGGCCTCGTGAATGGGATTAAGGCTCTCAAAAAAGAGTCCATGCAGAACTCAGTTAGCTTGCCCTTCCACCTTCCTCCATGTCAGGACATAGCGTTATTTCCCTCCAGAGGATGCAGCCCTCACCAGACAATTGAACCTTTCAATGCCTTGATTTTGGACTTCTCTGCCTCTAGGACTGTGAGAAATAAATTTCTATTTTTTTATAAATTACCCAGTCTATGGTGTTCTCTTATAGCAGTACAAAAACAAAGACAGTATTTGTAAACTGAGCCCATTCATCCCAAGGCTGACACTATACTTACAGATATGTATCTCATTGGTGGTTGCAGACTACAGCAGTCACACTCTCTTGATCTACATGTGACTCAATAGCAGCTGAGTGGACAGTTTTATGTGAACTCAGGCTAACCTCATAGGCAGCATCTTGCCTCAAGGTACACTATGCTCTCTGTCTGCCCTGAAGTTCCCTAATCCTTGAGTTGCCTCTTAGCTTATAAAAAAGTGCAGGTAAGTTAAGTTCTTCCTCCTCTCAGTATGTGAAAGAATCCCCTTTTGGATAAGGTAGCCTGTGTACATGGCTCTAAAGATAATAGGAGCTTTCACCATGCTAGCAGATCATAAGGTGTATACCCAAATACACAGGCTTATTTTGATTTTTATAATCAGCCCACTTTAACAAAGTATTTGCTAAGTGGTACTCTGGGCAAAGACACCAACGTTCTTTCTATCTCGTGTCTCCCCTGCATAAAGCAGGCATAATAGAACATATTGAGGACCAAATGAGTATGGCATTTTCCCAAATGAACCAGGCTCCCCAGTGATGTCAAATTATCTTCAGCAACAGTTGGAAGAAATTTCAAAGAACTCACTTAGGACAATGTTCTGAGACAGAAATTCTAGAAATGATGACATTTTGCAAGCGAGGATGTCTTTAGCAAAAAATGAGGAATCTTTGTGGCAACTGTGGATGCTGGTGTGTATTTTAAACTGTTGAGTATTTGGTGATTATTTGGGGGGATCATTGTGATTATAGACTATTAGGAATGCACATTTTAAGCAAGGGGTAAAGTGATGTCACCACTATATTTGATCATCGTTAAAAGTTATAGCATTTTGGAGCACCTTTAAAAGGAGCGCTGGGCCAGGCATTGTTGCTCACACCTGTAATCCCAGTGCTTTGGGTGGCTGAGGTGGGTGGATCACTTGAGCTCATGAGTTTGAAACCAGCCTGGGCAACATGGCAAAACCCCACTTCTACCAAAAAAAAAAAAAATGCAAAAATTAACCAGGCATGGTGGTGCACACCTGTGGTCCAAGCTGCTCAAGAGGCTGAGGCACAAGAATCACTTGAGCCTGGAAGTCGAGACTGCAGCGAGCCGAGGTGGGAGGATCCCTTGAGTCCAGGAGATTGAGGCTGCAGTGAGCCAAGATTGTGCCACTGCACTCCAGCCTGGGCAACAAAGCAAGACTCCGTCTCAAAAAAAAAAAAAAAAAAGTGCTGCAGCGTTACTTAATGACTGCACTCCTCAGACTTATTCCATTTCCCACCAATGCTCCCCAAACAGAAGATACTTTTTCACTCACTATAATCCAGGGAGTCATAGTGAGTATGACTTAATAAAGCCAAAATTCACATCCCAGACTGTGATCACTAGGTAAATCTTTCATCACCCAATTCTATCTGTTAAATATTGTACCTCTGATTATATTTTGAAGTGTCACAGCTCACTCAATTTCTAGGTGCAGTAAAAATTTTATATTTGAGTAGAGAAATCTGTGAGACAGAGAGAGCGAGAGAGTGTGTGTGTCTGTGTGTGTGTTTGCGTGTGTGTGTGAGAGAGAATCTGAATTTTATTCTTCTTTGTATTCTAACTACCTGTAATCACAGGGAATATTCTAGATGTTATAACTCCAGAAGAATTATGCCCAGCAAATTAAAACAATCCAAGTTCAAATACACACAGAGACATACACACACAATCACACACACACACACACACACACACACTCAGTAAAGCTAAATCAATGAGGCAAATGGGTGAAGAGAAAGGGCTACATGTTTTAAAATGAAGCTGAACTTGGTTGGAACTCAGGCCTGCCACCCACTTAGTATGACTCAGAGAATTATTCCTGCAGACTAGGTTGAAAGCCTGATTCTACCATTTGTAAGTTGTATGATTTTGGACAAATTACCTGGCTCTCTTTGTCTCTAGTACTTCATTATAAAATGGGACAAAAATAGTTCCTATCTCATGGCAATGTTCTGAGTATTAGGTGATATGCACTTATAAGAACTTGGGAGGGGCCGGGCACAGGAGTTCACACCTGTCATCTCAGCACTTTAGGAGGCTGAGGTGGGAAAATCACCTGAAGTCAGGAATTCAAGACCAGCCTGGCCAACATGGTGAAACCCAGTCTCTACTAAAACTACAACAATTAGCCAGGCATGGTGGCACATGCCTGTAATCCCAGCTACTAGGGAGGCTGAGGCAGGAGAATCACTTGAACCTGGAGGCAGAGCTTGCAGTGAGCTGAGATCACGCCGCTGTACTCCAGCCTGGGTGACAGAGTCAGACTTCATCTCGAAAAAAGAAAAAAAAAGAGCTTGGGAGACTACCTAGCACATAAGTAGAACTCAGATATCAGCTATTATCATTATTATTATCATCATTATTATATATATTATATTATATATATATATAATCATCATTAACTGATTCCACATCCTATGCAAGTTACTACTCTCCTTATGCCTGTTTCCCCTTCCATAAAACAGGTATAACAGATTCCTGTAAGACTACAATGAGACGGTGGTGAGGAATTATCTGGGACAGTGCCTGGGTAAGGAAGCCCTCGCTCAGTCGTATGGGAAAATGTCATCTGAGTGTCCGGAGTTTAACGGTCACTAGTCAAGAAACACTACACATTTTGAAGTAAGCGAAGGTGGTAGAGCCTGGAGTGGTAGCCAGCTTTATTTATTGTCAAGGCCAGCACTCTTCATCAACTCTCCTCATTAAAATTTGCCAATTAATGAGCAGTGGCGTACCCCTCAGCAAAGGTCAGCAGCAACCTAAGCAAACTTATCAAAAATTCAAAGAGGTGCAGAGTTTGGGAAAAGTTCATTCTTCCCTTAATTAACGGATCTAATTACAAGCCTGACATAACAAAATGCAAAATTCACTCTTCAAAAGACACCGAGTCAAAGGTTTAACAGCCCAGATAACCTTCTCCTTTGGTACAGGCTGACCCAAATGTAGAGGAGGAGGGAGGAGGGAATCTTAGAGTACAGTCAACAGGGTTGATGAAAGGGCTTTTCAAGAAATTAAAGCTTAGAAGCACATCAGAATCCCAGAGGAACAAAGGAATTGAGAAGGAATAAAAACACTCCTACATCCCGGGGTCTGGGTGAACACAGAGTCAAGACTTTCACTAATCTCCCTTCTTAGCAAACGTCAAAGTATTTATTTGGTGACCTTTCCTGGTTAGGTATGAATAGCACTTTAACATCCTAGAGTGTGGGTCTATAATTGTTGCCTCATTTAGATCACACCTAAAGTGCAATAAGATGGAACAGATCTGCTGTGCTTAAGTTGTTTCTGAAATAGAAGGTCCAGAATTTCAAACCGGGTATCGCTCACCACAGGCTTAGAAAAAGGCAGCCTGACCTACAGCTCATCTAGCACCTTGAGAGGGTGAGCTCAGTCTGTTTCACGACCTAGGATCAGTTTCACCAGAGACTTCAAAAACTCTGGCAACTTCAGATTTTGCTTCATTACATGAAAGTGAATGAAGGGGATAATAGAAACCATTAAATCTTAGTGCTTCCCACCAGTTTCAACAGTGTTCAAAACCCTTCATCAGCGAGAGGCTTTTCCACTCCCAATGCCTCAAAAACTTCTACAGAAGTTCCTAAGTAAGAAGCATACTTACGGATTAGAAAAAACATACCACAGGGGCTGGGCATGGTGGCTCATGCCTATAATCCCAACACTTTGGGAGGCCAAGGTGGGTGAATCACCAGAGGTCAAGAGTTTGAGTCCAGCCTGGCCAACATGGTGAAACCCCACCTCTACCAGAAATACCATATACATATATATCTATATATGTGTGTGTGTGTGTGTGTGTGTGTGTGTGTGTGTGTGTACACACACTAGCGAAGCATGGTGGTGCATACCTGTAGTCCCAGCTACTCGTAAGGTTGAGGCAGAAGAATTGCTTAAATCCGGGAGGTGGAGGTTTCAATCAGCCGAGATTGTACACTGAACTCCAGCCTACGTGACAGAGTGAAACACCATCTCAAAAAAGAAAATAAAATAGAATAGAATAAACATATCACAGAATACTATTAACCTGAAAGAGAAAACTGGTTCCCTGAGAAAGGAAACAATTCACCTAAGGTCAAAAAGAAAGGTAATAGTAGAGGACCCTGCTGTCCACCCTCATAGCATCAGATGTGCTTTTTCCACTCATTTAGTCATTTAATTGTCCGATAATTATTTAATGAGCATCTTGCATGTATTAGATCTTGTTTAGTCACTGGGAAGTGGTTGTGTGTCCAAAGAAGACATGATGTCATGGAGCTTGCCTTCTACTGGAGGAAAACAGACAATAAACCCAACAAAGAAGCAGGAAAGATGCATCTGAGATCAATGCTTACAGAAAATTAAAACAGAGGAATGTGACAGTGACTGGCTATTACGGATGGAACCACCAGGGAAGCTCTCCCTGAAAGGTGACATTTCAGCTGAGACTTGAGTAGCATGCAGGCTATTCATGTGAGGACCAGAGGGAGGGCATAAAAGCAGATAGGGATGGTTGGTGCCAAGGCCTGGGGAGGCTGAAGGAGATGACAGAGGCATAGCAGGGCATGGGTAGATAAGACAGGACCCTGCACATCCATGATAGTGTGCATGAATTTTATTACAAGTGAAATAGAATCCACTGGAGGTTTTTAAACAAGGAGTGATCTGAATTCTCTTAAAAAGATCATTCTGTCAGATGTGCAGAGACTGGATTAAAGGAGACAGGAGGATCAGGAAAAATAACTAATGGGTGGTAGGCTTAATACCCGGGTGATGAAGTAATCTTTACAACAAACTCCCTATGTTTGTTGCCTACGTAACAAAGCTGCACATGTATCCCTGAAAAGTTATAAATAAGCAGAAGCAGAAGCAGGAGAAGGAGGAGGAGAAAGAAGAAAAAGAAATAGTTCTTTTGGGCCAAATAGGTGCCTATAAGACGCCCATGTGAGATATCAGCAAGACGGCTGGGTATAGAAATATACAAACCTGGGATTCTAGGAAGATGTCTGGGATAGGGGCATCCAATTGGGAGTTACCACCTTAGGGCTGTGATTTCAAGTCATGGGATTGGATGAGGTCACGGGGCAAAAGGAGGAATGTTTGCGAAGCATCAGTCCACCCCGCTCCTTTCCGCGAGGAGCTCTGTGCTTTTTTTTATCTCACACACAGCAGTTCTTTGACAGTGCTTGAAAATAACAAAGGAAGTGAGGTGACTCTCGGCGTCCTTAGACGCAGCCTGTTTGGAGTTGGTGCCTCTTCCCCGTCATCAAAAGGCCCTCAGAGGTGAGACGCGAAGACGCACACTCCCTGTGATGTGCGGCAGAGTGAACCCTGGTCCCTTACTCAAGTCCTTCAAAAAGGAAAAGAAAAAAAAAAATCAATCTTCTTCCACAAAACTGAGTTTTACTTACTGTGCACATGGGAGGAAAAAAGAAGCCGCAGCTCTTTTCTCAGAGCCCGGGATGAGGCTGCCCCCTCGTGTCCACTAATGGTCATGACCCGCTCAGCAATACAAAATCCATTTTTCAAAGTTGGAGCCCACAGAGCTGCCTCTATTTCCTCCTCGCTTTTTTCTTAAATAAGCACCATTTTCTAGAAATCAATCCCATGACTTCCCATTAGAGGAAAATAGAAGCACAAGGAAATAAAAAAAGTCCAGATGACTTTAACCACCACTGAAACATCAAAAGGTAGGCTTTTTAGAAACACATCCTTCCTCCTAAAAGGCACTCTTGTTTTTAGGAGGGGAAAAAAAAAAAAAGCCAAACTTCGTGACTCACTGTAATCCCAGAACTTTGGGAGACTGAGGAAGGAGGATCACTTGAGTCCAGGAGTTTGAGACTCACCTGTGCAACATAGCAAGAACCCTTCTTTACAAAAAAAATAAAAAAATAAAATAAAATAAAATAAAAAAATAAAAAATAAATTGAAAACTTACCCTGGTATGGTGCATGCCTGTAGTGCCAGCTACTCCGGAAGCTGAAGTGAGAGGTCAAGTCTGCAGTGAGCTACGATTGCACCACTACACTCCAGCCTGGGTGACAGAGCAAGACCTTGTCTCAAAAAAGAAAGAAAGAAAAATAACACACATCTTTCCCTATCGCACAAGTTCTAATTCTAAAGCAGTGATACTGATGGCTTAACAGATTCAGATACCTGGTGTTCCTTTAAGATGCCCTACCAAGTATGATTTTGATGTGATTGGTGGGGCTGATTAACCAGAGTCTTGAAGTGGGCTCCCCTGAAAGCAGAACATGAGACAAGGATTTGAGTGCAGGTGATGTCTGAAGCAGGAGTGTGGAAGGCCAGGAGCAAAACAGGAAGGGGGAAAAAAGCAGGTCTGGGTTATTGAGCTGTTTACACTTGGGTCAATTGGAGCTCAGACCCACCAGGGAATTTCTGAGAACCTATGTAGAATTATGCAGCTAAAGGGCAACAGCCTGGTGTCTTTTTCTTCTTTTTTTCTTTTTTGAGACAGAATCATTCTTTGTCACCCAGCCTCAGCTCCCAAGTAGCTAGGATCACAGGCAAATGCCACCCTGCCTAGTCATTTTTATTTTATTTTGGAGACACGGTCTTGCTATGTTGCCCAGGCTGATCTCAAACTTGTGATCTCATGCAAATCTCCTGCTTTGGCCTCCTAAAGTGTTGGGATTACAGGCATGAACCACCACATCCAGCCTCTAGAGTTTCTTCCCTAAAGGATTCTACCGTCTTTTAGAGAAGACAGACATTATACACATCCTTATGGCTAAAGGCACTTAATATTATCTTCTCTGGTAGACCACAGTGATCTTGATATTATAAATTATATTTTATATAAATTATATTTTAATCACCTTATATTTAATCAACCAACTCTCATTCCCTGTTGAAGGATTGGTCTCTTGCACATCTGGGATAAGGCAGTTGACTGTCCTTCCATGGCTTTCAAGAGTCCTTAAGGCAGAAGAGAACAGGACACACATGGAAATGCTTGAGGTGAGATGCGGGCAGGAACAGGAACTGTCTGCCTCTACTGGGCTGAAAAAGATAGGCAGAGGTGATGTGGCCTGGGTATGACCAGCATCTGTGTCCCCCAGGAAGAGTCTCATCTTGACTAATTTAGAGGGCATGGTGCCACATTTGCTATTTGCTACCTGTGCGAGCTTTGGCAAACTTCTTTGCCCTCTAAACCTTAATTTCTTCATCCATAAAGTAATTACAATGGTAGCTATAATTAAATGCTCTTCTAAATAATAAATGTGTTAATATATGTGAGATGCCTAGTCCAAGAAGAAAAACACATTAAGTTGTTATAGTATTGTTAATAAAATAATAATTATACGAGTAATATCTCATCTGCCTTACTGCTTTCTAATTTTGGTTCACATTTATTGACTCCATTTTGGTCTTGCTCTTACTCAGTTGCTTCTGTTTATTTAGACCCATGGTGGTTGCCTTCGCTTGCTTCCTCTCTTTCTTCTTCCTTCTTAACAAATACTGATTGAGTCCTAACTGTGCTTCAGGCACTGTGCTCGCCTGACTCTATAATCGCCTTTGTTTCTCAGGCTGTATTTAACATTCTTTCCTGAAATACTGGAAATTTATTACTTGCATAAATACTGGCTCCAACTAACGCCTATTCTGCATCACACAAATACTTTAAAATCTTGTCATGCCACACTGGAAGAGGCAATAAAAAGACCAGAACTTACACCTGAATGAGCAGCTAGTCACCTGGCAAAGCTGCATAACCCACCTCTCTGCACCTCCACCCCAAGCATGCGTTTAGGGAGCGGTACAGAGTTGGCTTACTGTTTTTTATGTACTTGAAGACAAAAAACAATTTTTATTTTATTTGTAGGAATATGCAACAACACAAACACAGGAATTACACAAAACTAAAGACCACATCTTATTCTTCTTTGCCTCCCCCACTTTCCACCTACCCTAGTAACCTTCACTTAGTAAGTATACAATAAGCATTAACTAATGTATTCATTCATTTATGAAATATCTTAAGCACTTACTATAATTGATCACTGATGTAATGTGTGATGAAAAAGGAACACAAAGGTGATTAAAGCACAGTTTATAATATCAAGATCACTGTGGTCTGCCAGAGAAGAAAATATTAAGGGCTTCTAACTATAAAGATGTGTGTAATGTGTCTGTCTTCTCTAAAAGACGGTAGAATCCTTTAGGGAAAAAACTCATGTTTGTAGTCCCCAAGGCACATAGTAGGCTCTTCTACCCATAAGAACTGGCAGAAGAAGAAAGGAAGAAAATAGAAAACTCAGTTGCTTCAAAGGAAAGAGAATACAGTCCACTGAAAAAGGATCTTGGAAAAGCTTTGTAATGGCTTGAATGGTTGTTCCTTCCAAAACTCACATTGAAATGAGCCACCATTGTAACAGTGTTGACAAGTGGGGCTTTTCAGAGGCGACAGGGCCGTGAGGGCTCTGTCCACATGGGTGGAATTACTGCTGTTATAGAAGGGTGAGTTTGATCCCTTTTGTCTCTTGGCTCTTCCGCTCTTCTGCCATGTGAGGAACAGTTTCTCTCTTCCAGAGAATGCAGCCTTCAAGGCCTCATCTTGGGAGTGGAGACTGGGCCTTCACAAGGTACCAAGCCTGCAAGTGCCTTCATCTTGAACTTCCCAGCCTCCAGAGCTGTGAGAAATAAATTTCTGTTCTTTATAAGTTACCTAGTCTGTGGTAGTCTGTTATAACAGCACAAAATGGACTAAGGCAAGTTTTGCAGATACGCTGAATTGAAGTGGAGAATATTTCAACAGACAAAAATGTGAAAGAAAGAGTACATGAGGCCTGGCACATTGTCTCACACCTGTAATCCCAGCACTTTGGAAGGCCAAGGCAGGTGAATCACCTGAGGTCAGGAGTTCAAGACCAGCCTGACCAACACGGTGAACCCCTGCCTCTATTAAAAATACAAGAATTAGTCTGGCATGGTCACAGGAGCCTATAATCCCAGCTACTCAGGAGGCCAAGGCAGGATAATCACTTGAACCCAGGAGGCAAAGCTTGCAGTGAGCCGAGATTGCGACACTGAACTCCAGCCTGGGTGACAAAGTGAGACTTCATCTCCAAAAAATTTAGAAAAGAAAGAGTACATAACCACCATATGTTGTTTAACAAGGGGGGACACATGTGTTGTTAGGGAATTTTATTATTGTGAGGACATCATAGAGTATACCTACACAAACCTAGATGCTATAGCCTACTACACACATGGCTATGTGGTAAAGCCATTGCCCCCAGGCTGCAAACCTGTACAGCATGGTACTGTACTGAATACTATAAGCAACTGTAACACAATGTCACGTATTCATGTCTCTAAACATATCTAAACATAGGAAATATAATGTGTGGTGCTATGACATTAGGACAGCCACTACATCACTGGGTAATAGGAATTTTTCAACTCCCTTATAATCTTCAGGGACCACCGTGGTATATGCAGTCCATCAGTGACTGAAACATGGTGTACAGCATATGGCTATACTAGTCGAAGGAAACACAGGCAGAGTCAGGAAATATTTATGCACACCCTGTGATGAGAGTATGCAATATGATGAGAATTGAGAGGGTTTATCAGGGAGTAACAGAAGAATAAGCTAGAAAGAAAGTTTTAGACCAATTAAATGATTGAATCTTATGGATGGGGATCCACTTAGCATCAAATGCAATTACCAGGGCACTGAGGGAAGAAAATATACACCTTATTATTTACCAGAGAAAGGCTATATTTTGCTTTACCATGAAAGGGACATTGTCCAGAACAGTGATTTCTGTAATTTAGTCCATAAGCTTATGGAAGGAGTTAGCTAGGTATTACACATAGTACACGAATCTCTATTTGAAAGATAATAGTCTATAGTTGTTTTTTATTCCATAGGTTTTTGGGGAACAGGTGGTGTTGGTTACCTGAGTAATTCTTTAGTGGTGATTTGTGAGATTTTGGTGCACTCATCACCCAAGCAGTATACACTGCGCCCTATTCGTAGTATTTTGTCCCTCACCCTATTCCCACCTGACCCCCTGAGGCCCCAAAGTCCATTGTGTCATTTTTATGCCTTTGCATCCTCCCACTTATGACTGAGAACATACGATGTTTGATTTTCCAAAAGACATAGTGTATAGATTGAATGAATAATGTTTTGTACACATTTGAAATATCTATGTATAAGGTTTTAATAAAAAAAACAACTCATTTAAAATAGCTCAACATCAAAATCAATGGAAAATATAAAGACTATCACTATCTTAGCACTGATATTGGATCTAGAGATGATCAAGTAAAAAATAAAACAGAGACTCTGGGTCTTCACAGATAATAATCTGGGGCAAGGTAACTAAAACTCATCATCAAAGTTTCTCTTTTTTTTCCCAACTTCAGCAACAACCACTGTTTGTTAGACACTATGCCTGGAGAACAGTTGGAAGAAGGGTGGATTGGAAACTGTGAGACCAGTTAAGTAGTGACAGTGGCAGTGATTTAAGTGAGAGGTAATGAATGTCTGAGGTGATACCAGAAGAGGTAAAGAAAAAGAAGCAGCTATGAGAGATGAGGTATCTGTAAAATAAAAAGGACTAGTTGAACAAGATTAATTGAGTACGCCAATGCGGCATGCATTGAGAATATCTCCTATGTTTCTAACTGGTAAAACAGGATGAATTGTGATGCCTTTTTCTGCATATGTTTGCATACCCATGTGTGTCAAGAGGTGGAGGGAAGTGGCAGATTTTAAGTTCAGTTTTTTTGAATGAAGGAGTATTTGGCACATCCAAGACAGACTATTTCAGTACAACTGGCCAACAACACACCCTACCAAATGTGCCATTTTAGGTTTCACCGGGACCTTTATAACACTCATAAAAACAAAGTTTGAATTTTCAAAAAAGGGGAGAGTTGTTTCTCTCCACAAATCTGAGCAAAAAGCTCTAAGTCAATTCACTGAAAGTTTTCTATTAACTCGCAGCTCCTAAAGGGAAGGCATGCTCTCATTTATCTCAGTGGCATCAGAACCTAGGCATTCAGGAAATGTTTGTTGAATTCATGTCAGAATATATTTCTGTTCTGTTCTTAAGAGTCTAAAAGACTGCTGAAAAGGAATCCAAGCCAGTAAACAGGGCTCTTTGGCAAGAGGAAGGAGGAGCTAAAGAAAGCATCTTTCAGGCTAGGCATGGCAGCTCATGCCTATAATCCCAGCTCTTTGGGAGGCCAAAGTGGGAGGATCACTTGAGGCCAGGAGTTTGAGACTAGTTTGGGCAACATGGTGAAACCCATTTCTACAAAACAAAATTTTTAAATTAGCCAGCATAGTGGTGGTATTAAATTAGTCAGCGTAGTGGGAGGATTACTTGAAACAAAAGGGCAGGGGCAGGTGATGTCTTCCGAATATAGCCAGTTGCTTCCTCCCACACTTATCCCCTGCCACTTGATTTCTATATAGTCTTAAACTGAGAGAGATTAGCACATGTTTGAAAGAGGGGAAAGAAGAGGAGGAAGGGAGGAGAGAAGAAGGAGTCGAAAACCTGCCGTATTTCTCACTGGCTTTTCAGTGTATTAGTTCCAGACATTTATGAGGCCTGGTTTTGTATTCTTTTGATACCCTTCTATCCTTTTCTGTTTAAGCTGAACCAAATTTAAAGAGCCTTCACTCCTCGAAACCAAATGGTTATGAACTTAGCAGACAGTGGATACTAAAAGCTGATGAAGAGGAAGAGAGAATGGAAGGAAGCAAGGATGGAAAGAAATCTCTTTACACAGGCTGCCTTTCATGCATGGTACTACTGAATGTCAGTTTTTCTAAAGCACTCAAGAATTTGACAGACAAGCTCACTCATCTTCGAACCCGAAAATCAGCGGAAACATTTAAAAAATTAAAGAGGGCTCAAATTTTGGGTCAGTGACACACCTGTTCCCAAAAGGTAACCCAGTCCTTGTAGGGATTGAGTCTGATGTGGGGTGATGTGAAGGACCTGGGCTTGATCATTAATCCTGGCCACAGTCTACGGTGTTTGAGGGAAATAGAAAGGAGACAGTAAAGAAGAAAAAGTGAACGCTGAATTCAGCTGATAACAAATGAAAATGGGCCTCAAGAATGAGTAAATTCACATAATCCATGGAATTGGTCACTTGGGGCACTCTACTTAGACACTGATATAACCAAGGTAGCTAAACATGGGTGTTGAAATGCACTTCCCTTTTTTAATAACAATGCAGCTTGAAAATAGGAAAAATATTCATCCCCAAAGAATTCTCTGGAGGAGCTGCAAAATTGCCTGCCTCCAGCTGGTATCTTGCTCTGTTAATGATTTGTATACAGGTGAACAAAAGGTTCAGTGCTCCTATTAATTACCTAAAAAAGGATTAATCTTCTTTTCACCAGGGAACTAGGAAATCAAGAGGTACATCACCTAATACTTCTCTGTATCACAGATGTCAGAAATAAGTGTTCTTTCTTGTACATTCACCATGCTTTTCCCCAGTTTTCTTTCTACTCCTATTCTGTACACCGTTCTAGCACACTGGGAAAGAATACATCCATATTTGTCTTGGTTTTTGCTCATATCTTAGAGGTAGAAATAATAGGGCATGAACTTTGTAAGCCAGAGCACACGGTAGATAACCATACCTTTCATTTCACCATCAGAATGTCCCCTTCCCCCTACATTCTACCCATATCAATCACTCCTTGAATGTGTATTTCACTTCAGTTGGTCATGGGATCCTCAAAATGTCCATAGCCTTTTTTAAAAAAAAATGTTTAACTTTTATTTTAGGTTCAGGGCTACATGTATAGGTTTGTTATATAGGTAAATTGTGTGGTGTCACTGGGGTTTGGTGTACAGATTATTTCATTACCCAGAATTAAGAATAATACCTGATATGGTTTGGCTCTGTGCCCCACCCAAATCTCATCTTGTAGCTTCCATAATTCCCACCTGTTGTGGGAGTGACCCAGTGGAGGATAACTGAATAACAGGAGTGGATCTTTCCTGTGCTGTTCTCATGATAATGAATGGGTCTCAGGAGATCTGATGGTTTTACAAACAGGAATTTTCCTACACAAGCTCTCTTTGCCTGCTGCCATCCATGTAAGATGTGACTTGCTATTCCTTGCCTTCTACCATAATTGTGAGTCCTCCCTAGCCATGTGGAACTGTAAGTCCAAAAACCTCTTTCTTTTGTAAATTGCCCAGTCTCAGGTATGTATTTATCAGCAGCATGAAAATAGACTAATATAATATCCAATAGGTAGTTTTCCAATCCTCACTCTCCTGCCACACTCCACCTAAAATTAGGAGCCAGTTTATGCCATTCCCTTCTTTGTGTCCATGTGTGCTTAATCGTTAGTTCCCACATATAAGTGACAATATTTGGCATTTGGTTTTCTGTTCCTGTGTTAGTTCACTTAAGATAATAGCCTTCAGCTCCATCCATGTTGCTGCAAAGGACATGACCTCATTATTTTTTATGGCTGTTGTTGTATTCCATGGTGTATATGTGCCACATTTTCTTTATCCAGTGTACCCTTGATGGGCATTTAGGTTGATTCCATGTCTTTGCTCTTGTGAATAGTCAAGGAGTTTTCTAAAATAACACTAGGCTTACTCACTTACTACACTGACTATGGTTGGAGCCTTAACTGTAATAGCCTCCAGCCTTGCAATTCACCTTCCATTTGTGACCTCTACTCTAAACTGTAATGTGGATTTTCCCCATCTTCACTGCCTTGTGCAAATATTCCACCAGACACAACATTATCTTAGGGGCACTCTACCACATTTCAACTCTCAAGAAGAAGAGCTTTCTGGAATGTTCACCTCAAATTAAGTAACACTGAATAGAACTTAAATCAAATAGGATATTCAGTAAGATATTTTTTGTTTTTCTGAAAACTTTTCATGTGTGTTGTTATGTTCAGGAGTTGTAATAATCAGCACTTGTAGTGACTTAGATGGAGGTGTAAAAGGTAAGAGCTCAGCCTTGCAAATAACATGAAGATGTGGGGGAAGAAACTATTGAATGAAATGCAATAAGCAACTGTCTATCACATATGAGTAAGATGCCTTAAAACTTAAATCCTACTATTTTATCATAACAATCCCTATAGAGAAGTTCAAGGCTGCAGTGAGCTATGATTACTGCATTCCAGTCTGAACAACGGAGTGAGACTCTGTCTCAAAAAAAAAAAAAAAAAAAAAATCCCTGTAGAGTTGCTATTGTTATTACCATATTGCTATCTCACAGAGGAAGTATTAGGCTTTATTATCCCTAGAACACAGATGAAAAATCTATTGAATCTGAGAGAAGGGAACAGACAAAAAAAAAAAAACACCTCTGCTTTTAGGGAAGTGGCAAGAGCACATGCTGAGGCTAGACCATTACAGGCCTTCTAGCCCGGCGCAGTGGCTCACACCTGTAATCCCAGCACTTTGGGAGGCCAAGGTAGGTGAACTGCTTTGATCCCAAAAGTTGGAGACCAGCCTAGGCAGCATGATGAAACCGTCTCTAAAAAAGTAAAAAAGTGGCCGGGCACGGTGGCTCATGCCTGTAATCCCAGCACTTTGGGAGGCCACAGTGGGCAGATCACAAGGTCAGGAGATAAAGACCATGCTGGCCAAAATGGTGAAACCCAGTCTCTACTAAAAATACAAAAAAAATTAGTTGGCCATGATGGCACATGCCTGTAGTCCCAGCTACTCGGGAGGCTGAGGCAGGAGAATTGCTTGAACCCAAGAGGTGGAGATTGCAGTGAACCAAGATCACGCCACTGCACTACAACCTGGGCAACAGTGTGAGACTCTGTCTCAGAAAAAAAAAAAAAAAAGTAATAAAGTACAAAAAAAAAAATTAACCAGGCATGCTGTAGCCAGGCAGCACATGTCTGTAGTCCCAGCTACTTAGGAGGCTGAGGTGGGAGGATTGCTTGAGCCCAGGAGTTGGAGGCTGTAGTGAGTCATGATCACACCACTGCACTCCAGCCTGGGCAACAGAGCAAGACCCTCTCTCAAAAAGAAAAAATGAAAGTAGTTTATACTATTACATTTGGTATTAAGGTAAATATATATATCCTCTAGCTGGTGGGGAGGGGAGCAGGACCCCTAGAAGAGCCACAGAAGAGTGCCAGTCTGATATAGAGGCTTTGTCAGAACTACAGAAAACATGAGCCCACCCCTGCTCTCACCCCACCAGGGGCCTATTGCGGGAGAGAGGCAACAGGAAAGACCTAAAGCTGGTGATAGAGGCTCAGCATGGTGGCTCATGCCTGTAATCCCAGCACTTTGAGAGGCTGAAGTGGGCACATCATCTGAGGTCAGGAGTTCAACATCAGTCTGGTCAACATGGAGAAACCCCGTCTCTACTAAAAATACAAAAATTAGCCAGGCACAGTGGCACACACCAGTAATCCCAGCCACTGGACGGGGAGAGGGTGGCTGAGGCAGGAGAATCACTTGAACCTGGGAGGCAGAGGTGGCAGTGAGCCAAGATCTTACCATTGCACTCCAGCCTGGGCAACAGAGCAAGACACTGTCAAAAAAAAAAAAAAAGAGCCTCTGGCAAACCAGCCGCATCTTAAAGATAAAGAAAAACTAGAGGAATTTGAGGGCTATACATGGTACATTGAGGGTGTTAGAGTTATTTCCCCCCTAAAAAAAAAGATATGGTGGTAAATTTCATGTGTTTTTTACCATATTTTTTTAAGTATTCATTTGGCACAAGAGGCAATATGAGACAGATGGCCAGGAGATCACCTACTGAGCCTAGCCTGAGGACAGGGGTGAGCAGGGAATAGGTTTTAACTTCAAAAGGTAATAGAGCTAACCAGTGAACACTTCCAGTCCTTTCTCTTTTGGGTAGAGGTGAGTATAAAATCTCACCAACTATCATAGTTAACAAACAAACCATAGCAAAAGATGTCTCTATGCTTTTTCTCTTGAGAGCAAAGAGTATGGGTAATCTTTCTTGGATGGTTTCCAGGACTTAAGCCAGGAAGGGAACTCGAATCTCTTACCTCTCTGTAAGGCATCCCTTCTTCAATAGGCAGAACTAAAAGAGTGATATGTCAGAGTCCTGACTCCCAGGACCTCAGCCTATGAGCTTACTTGGAGAGAGAATCTTTACAGAGGTAGGCAAGTTAAAATGAGATCATTACAGTGGTCCCTAGTTTAATATGAATGGTGTCCGTATTTAAAAAAGAGAGAGAGAGATAAATTTGGACACAGAAACAGAGAAAAAGAAAGTAACGTGGAAAAAAAAAAAAAAGAAAGAAAGAAACAGAAAGAAGATGGCTATCTACAAGCCAAGGAGAGAAGCTAGAACAAATCCTTCCTTCACAACCCTCAGAAGGAATGAGCCCTTGGCCAGGCGTGGTGGCTCACTCTTGTAATCCCAGCACTTTGGGAGGCTGAGGCAGGTGGATCACGAGGTCAGGAGTTCGAGACCAGCCTGGCCACCACAGTGAAACCCTGTCTCTACTAATAATACAAAAATTAGCCAGGTGGGGGCCTGTAATCCCAGCTACCTGGGAGGCTGAGGCAGGAGAATCACTTGAACCCGGGAACAGGAGGTTGCAATGAGCTGAGATTGTGCCACTGCACAGCCTGGGTAACGGAGTGAGACTACATCTAAAAAAAAAAAGAAGCAGGCAAAATATCTGAGCATACACTTCACCAAGGAAGACATACAGACTGAATGAAACTCACATGTAAAGATTCTCAGCATTAGTGATC
The DNA here is from genome assembly GCF_048565385.1 of Saimiri boliviensis. Lineage (NCBI taxonomy): Eukaryota > Metazoa > Chordata > Mammalia > Primates > Cebidae > Saimiri > Saimiri boliviensis. Next base: position 112,862,391 of record NC_133449.1, read on the forward strand.
ATTCAGTAAATACAAATCAAAACTATGTGATACTGCTATACCCCTATTGGAATGACTAAAAAAGAAAGAAAAACTATCAACACCAAGAGTTGGTGAGAATGCACAAAACCAGAATTCTTCTCCATTGCTGGTGGGAATGCAAAATGATGCTAACACTTGGAAAAACAGTAGGGCCATTTCTTAAAAAGTCAAACACGCACTTTGAGACATAACAATCCCACATACACATTTTACTCAAGTGAAATGAAAACGTATGTTCACACAAAAACCTGTATGCAAATATGTACAGCACTTTCCATCGTCCTTGCAAAAACTGGAACCACCTCAAATGTTCTTCAACTGGGCAATGGATAAACAAACTGTGGTACAGCCATGCAATGATATACTGCCCAGCAATTTTAAAAAGAACTGATACAAACAATAACATCAATGAAGCCAGGCATGGTGGCTCACACCTGTAATCCCAGCACTTTCGGAGGCCAAGGCAGGTGGTTCACTTGAGGTCAGAAGTTTGAGATCACCCTTGCCAACATGGTGAAACCCCATCTCTACTAAAAATACAAAAATTAGCCAGGTGTGCTTGTGTGTGCCTGTAGTCCCAGATACTCAGGAGGCTGAGGCAGGAGAATTGCTTGAAACCCTGGAGGCAGAGATTGCAGTGAGCCGAGATCGCACCACTGCACTCCAGCCTGGCGACAGAGTGAGACTCTGTCTAAAAAAAACTAAAAATAACATAAATGAATCTCAAATGCATTATGCCAGCAGTCCCCACTCTTTTTGGCACAAAGGACTGGTTTCATGGAAGACAATCTTTTCACAGATGAGAGGTTGGGAGTGAGAGGCAGTGGGATGGTTTTGGGATGATTCAAGCACATTACATTTATTGTGCACTTTATTTCTATTATTATTACACTGTAATATATAATGAAATAATTATGCAAGTCACCATAATGTAGAATCAGCAGAAGGAAGCCCTGAGCTTGTTTTCTTGCAACTGGACAGTCCCATCTTGGGGTGATGGGAGACAGTGACAGGTCATCAGCTGGAGTTCAGGCTGGCCGGTTCATCCCCTTCCCCTGTGTGCATGATACAGGCAGGGCAGAAGAGGCACACGCACCCTCTTTTCTTCTGCATTCCCACAAAGTGGATTCTGCAGGTCCAGCTAATCTGGTTGAGCAGATCTGCTAGGGAAGGGCTTCAGAAGAGCTGCTGGTAGGTTTGGGGTTGCGATGAGTGGTCATGCATCTACAAAGAGGGGGTGGTCACTGAGTGGGTGGCTGAGTGTCTTCCCATAGACCCCGAACCGATAGCATGTCAGAGGGTCATGGCAGGCTGGCAGGGACCCACTGATTCAGGTGAAAGCCCCGTGTGTGTTCGATGATTTGGCCTTGCCAGTCCTCAGCCATGATCACAAAGAAGCACGTGAGGTCCCCATGCCTGCTGTGGTCCCCAGAAGGTAGGTTCCAGCTGCTTATGTTGAGCACTTTCAGGCACTGCAAGGGATGCAGGAATGGTCAAGTGTGAATGCACCGCTCCTCCTGGAGTGTGGCCCTCCGCCCCACTGAAGAGCCTCCTCCTTGCTCCTCCAGGGAGTCCCACCTTCCAGTCACAGATCTGGGACTGCAGGGGACACCGTGGCTGCTCCTGGCTCCCTGGAAGGATGTGCCCAGGTGGTGTGCCTCTGAGGGGGTTCATCTTCAAGCCCTTCTGAGGGCCCCACGGCCACTGGTCAGCACAAGGAAAGGATGTCCAGGGCCAGTTATCTCTCTTCCCAAATGGGGTCCTGGTCTGGGTGCCTCCGCAGACCCCTCCAGTGGGAAGGCCTATTTCTCACCCCCCTCACCAGTTCCCGGCCCCCATGCTCTCTGCACTTCTGCACAATTCCCAGCCCCAGTGCCTCATGCATCTCCCAGGTCAGCCCCAGTGAAAATGCTGAGGAAGGACAAGGGGCTACCCTCAGCCCTGTCAGAGGCATCAGATGGGTCCGCATCCGTGCTCTTGTGCAGATTTCCGCCCTGGTTCACATGTACGGGGCCTCACACACTATAGGGCTCTGTCGGGAGGGAGGTTCCCGGGGCCCTGAGTTGTGGAACAACCCACCTAGCACAGAGCAGAGTGTTATTATGCAGTGGTTTAATTTTGCAGGTGTGTTCTCATGCATGATTAAATTTTCAGCTTTACACTTTCATTTTCAAATTCCGCTATGAACACTAGAATTCTGGTACACACACACACACACACACACACACACACATCTGCCTGCTGGCTAGCAGGGATCCTTGATGGCAAAGAACCTTCTCCCTAATGTCTCTAGAGGACACCCAGGCATTGGGGGACCGGCAAGGCCACCTCCTCTGTGTGGGCCCCTGTCTCAGGTGGGCAGGGCTGTCAGAGCTTCAGGGCCTTCACAAGCTCGCCCTGCTCTCCTGGGGCAGCCCTCATGCAGGGGTGGCCTGAGGACTTCCCAGGGTCCCCAACTTGAACACTGCCCCTCTGTGTGTTTCGTGGGATTTTGAATGGCAGATATTTAGGGGGAGGAGAGAGGTTCTATGATCACTGAATAGACATTTTCCACAGAAGATACACAGTTTGCCAATAGGCTCAATTTCATTCGTTGGTAAGAAAATACAAGTCAAACCACAATTAATACTAATTAACACCCACTTAAATGGCTATAGCAAAGATACAATGACAAATGTTAGTAAAGAAGTGAGGAATATGGAACTCACATATGCTGCAAATGGGAATGTAAAATACTGTGGCCACCTTGAAAACTAAACTAAACAAAACTAAAATGGGGCTATCCCTCAAAATGTTGCACATAAAATCACTAGAGGACACAGAAACTCTAACCCAAAGTTAGTATGCAAAAGAAATAAAATTCCTATAATCATAAAGACTCTTATATGAATGCTCATAACATTTGGTCTGGTCCATGCAATAGAACACTACTTGCCATCCAAGAGGAATGATGTAATGATACACGCTACCACAGAAAGGAAACCCAAAATTATTAGGCTGACTGAAATAACCAGACCCAAAAGACCACATAATTCATAAACCTGGGTATCAGACATTTTGATAATAGGCTCATGTATAGAGACATAAAATTGATCGTTGTCTAGATCTGACATGGCAAAGGAGAGTGAATGCAAAGTATACCCCAGTAAAGCATTCAAAAAAATAAACATATCAACATACACTAAGGTACTTCCAACTTTCAGAAACCCAAGTAACAGATTGTAATAATGAAATATATTTCTTATCCAGTTCAAAGCATAATAAAGAAAAAGGAGGCAGCAAGCTAACAGCCACATGTTTGGTTACTGATGTAAGGATATTAATGGGCAGGAAACATGTGATTCATATAACCAGGTCAGAAAAGCAAAGGAAATGATTTTAATTTGTTGAAGACAGCTGTGACCCACAGAGTATTAGGAATGTGAAGCTGTACTCATAGGGCTGGGCATATCCCCTGTCAAACACAGCTCAGAAGAGCCATCTCACAGGAAGGTTAGCAAGACCCTCCTGGTCCCAGTTGCCTGGAGCTTTACAGTTGTCTATCCCAGTCCTAGAACTATCTTCAGTCACTCATTCTAAACCCAAAGTAACAATGAAATCCGATACAAAACCCCATATTTCATGACTGCCACATTCAATAATTTGCCTTTCTTTCTTTTTCTTTTTTTTTTCCAGCCCCCCGCATTACTTCTGTTTGTATACCTACGTGGCGTGGCTGGTTCTGGAACAAGACTCTGTGTCAAAAATAAAAAGAATCTCTGGAGCTCAGGCTGTGGGTCTGCGTTTGGTGCCAGGCACCCTCCTTGGCCAGCGCAGGAGCTGTGGGGTGGACTTGGTACTCGCAGGGTGCAGATGGCCCCTGACAGTCCCTGGAGCCTGGATGTCACCCTGCACCAGGCCTCGGTCCCCTCAGTGCCAGCCCTGGGGGTCAGATCTGCAATGAATACTGCGTCTGGCAGAGAAGGAGCAGGGGGAGCGCCGGACCCACCCTCAGACTTGCACATCGCCAAGAAAACCCAATTCCAATTCCAGAATAAAAGGATACAGAGGTGCAGAGCTCCATCTGTTTCTGCTGCTGGCTTTTAAGGGGTCGCCCTTCTGTCCCCCAGGGCTCAAGGAGCTTCCCTGCCCAGGAGCATTGGGACTCCCCAAAGGGAATTTGTCAAGCGCCCACAGGTGGTGGGGAGGAAGAAGCCAGTTTCATTTCCTTGCTCCAGGACCCAGAAGGTCTGACCCTGGAAAACAACCCACCCGGGTTACCGGGGACCTCAGGAGCCCCAGGGATCCATCTCTCAGACGGCCTACAGAAGGCCCCTGCAAGACAGGACATGCTGAGGCCCCTTCCTTCCACCCCAACCCTTGTGGGGCCCATTAATCTCCTGAGAGCTTCCCTAGGTTATTTCCACCCACCCCGCATTGATCTCCAGCCTTGGAGCACCCTCACACTTTCCCCGCCTGTGGAGACTCCACAATTATTCCCCTCCAAAGACCCCTCCCCAAACTGCCTCCTGGCATCAGCGATGCTGTCACACCTTGGTGACTGCCTAGGCCACCCCCTTCCCTGCCCCAAGCACCTCTGAGTCTCCATCATGACTTCCCCAGGTCTAGGGCTGTACTGAGACTGCACAGTGACCCCGACACACAGGGCTTTCCTCCAGCACTCCCTCAGACATCCCGCCCACCCTACAGGGGGGATGAGGCTCCACTGCCCCTAAAACACGGCTTTCTGGACCCGCACAAGGCACCTCTGTCACACAGAGGCGACCCTATGAATCCCTCTCCAGATATTCTCAGGCCTTCCCCCAAGGGAGACACCACAGGTGGAGGAATCCCCTGGAGAGGATCCTCAGAAACCATCCTCAAAGCCACCATCACAACCAGAAAGACCCGAGGAAGAAACGTGGTCATGAAACCCATCTCCACATACACACTCCTCCCAGCGGCAGCTCAAGGGACCCCACTCATGGTCACCTCACCCCATGGTGACCTGAATATGCTCCCCCAAGGTTAAAGGGAAAAGAAAGGAAGAGTTCAGCAGAATTCCCACAGGAGAATCCATTTTCCTTTATTCATTGTTCATTGGAGCTAAAATGCAGGGCATGAAGGGTTTTAAAGAAAATTTTAAGTTCTTAGTATAGTTTTCCATGGAAACTTTAAAAATTTACAAAGACAGAAATCATAGATAATAAACCCATCATAAGTATATTATCACTAGATTTCAGCAATTCTCATTTTCCTGTTTAATTTCAAGTATCAATTCCAAATATTCTAGGAGTTTTTACATCAAATATCAGATACAATATCATTAATTATGGAAGAATGTAAGTAACTGTATCTAACAAGTGAAGATAAAAAAGGAAAAATCATTATCACATCTAATAAAAATGTTAATATTTAAAATAGATGAATTTGTGTATTCACCAAAGAGTAGACTCTACAACCACCAAAGGCTTTGCATGAAGTGTTTCAACATGTTTCATTTAATATTTCATCTTCAGACACAAAATATCAATACATGAAAATATTCAGTTATGTATACAGGGCCACAGACTATGTTTGGAGGAGGAAATCACAAATTAACAGTGGGATATTCCAAACCACTTTATTGTGAACGTAAATGCAAGAGGCCGGGCACGGTGGCTTTCACCTGTAATCAAGCACTTTGGGAAGGTGAGGCAGGCAGATCCCGAGGTCGAGAGATCAAAATTATCCTTGCCACCATGATGAAACCCTGTCTCTACTAAGAATATATAAATTAGCTGGGTCAGTGGTTCATGCCAGTAGTCCTAGTTACTTGGGAGGCTGAGGTAGGAGAGTTACTTGAACCCGGGAGGTAGAGGTTGCAGAGACTGGAGATCTCGCCACTGCGCTCCAGCCTGGCAACACAGCAAGACTCTGTGTTTTGGTATGACCATTATGGGCCTGGGGGAAGATGAGCTGATTTCCTCTCTCCCATTATAACCATGATGTGGGAGCCTCATTTCACATGCACAGATTCCCTTCAAAGACGAGATGAACAGGCCTGAGCCCCCATGGAACTTGGAGTAATGACAGCCTTGTCCCCATGCATTCTAACTTCCCACACTTGTTGTTTCGGGCCATCATGCATTCAGTGCCTCTGTGGACAGAGATCCAAACCCAGGCACTCTCACAAATCTGGGGCCAATTCTAAAGTTTTTTGTATTCCAGCTCAGTTCAGATTGTCACCTGCTTGGGACTGTGGGTGACTGTTGACTCTGCACTGGGATGTGCTGTGTCCATGTGACAGTCTTCCTCCACAAGAGTTGTTCAAGAAGGTAGTGCCCTAGGAATGCCATCTGGACTCAGTGGAACAAGAAGGGCAGGTAGCACCTGGCACCCACTGTTCATTCCACCATCACACAGCTTCACAGTGTGGTTATTTGAAGAAATCTGCGCTCTATGAAAATCCTAATCAACAACAACAACAACAACGAGAGCAACAACAACAATAAAATTTTTTTTAAAAACGTAAAAAAAACAAAATCCTAATTTTCCTGGACTTTTTCAGCAAGAGAAGTGATATTTTGTAGTCTTTAGAGTTGAGAAGTCCAGGATCATAATGCTAATTTCTGTTTTTAAGGTAAGATGGCATTAGTATGACGAAGAGCGATGAAATCCATGCTGGCGGCCCTTCTCATAGTGGCAACATCTTGATGCAAGTCTTTGTATTCACATGGTGGTGACATAGCCTAGGAAAGTCAATCAAAGAGAAAACTGGTACAATTTTTTAAAAGGCTCCAATATTTTTTAAAAGGCATCATGGATGAAAAGTCACACGTACAGATTCCTTTGGAGGGTTCCCTTGCAGCTGCTTTGGCTGAGTTTTACAGTGCCAGGTTCTGAGGATGCAGCTCCCTGCCCATTCACTAAGGTTGTCTCCTTTAAGAACTATGAAAAGATTGCCAGAGGCAAGAGAAACTTACTATATAAGTTTAAAATTAGGTTCATTGCTTGGTGATATTATCACATAAAAAATAAAATAGGGCTCCAAAAGATTTTCAGAGTATTGTGACAAGCTTGTAACAATATTATCTGTTACCTGTGCACTTGTTCCTTCAGCATAATCAACATACACTTGTGCCAAACAATCAACTTACTCAGTGATTCAAATTCTACCGAATCCTTAGTAGTTACTACACACTCCAAGCAGATTTTAATGAGGCAGGTGCGTGCTGGGCTGTTTGGGAACACCCAAGAAGCCTAATGATTGAAGCACCACAAGGTGCTACACTACTTACACATTGTGGTAGAGAAATGTATTATTCCAAAGTACGACCGAGACACCAGAGACAGTGCCAATTTTAAATGTGTCTGTCTCAGTTGGAATTTTCCTGTGTACTCACCAAGAGTCATAAGCCATAAATCCTACATTGTCCCATGAAGCCATTTTCACTAAAAACCCATGTCGTTCCTACACCTAGTACTTGAAACACTGGCACCTTATACAGTCTAAGCACAAGTCTCTCAGCCACTACTGCTTTGTCCGATAAACTCCTGGGACTGCACCGAGACATACAGAATAGACAAGGACATGAAATTGCAATTGCTTAAGTAAAAGACAGTCAAGAGCATTAAGTGCATTGTCCATTTAGATATAATTAGGAATACAACTGCATTTATTCATGTATGCTATGTGAACGGGTAGAAAAAAAAAATAAAACCCATTAAGAACAGATTAAATTTAATTAAAAATATTCTGAATTATGGTCAAAGCAGTGAGAATATCAATAACTTTTTAAAATACAGATCCTTGGCCAGGTGCAGGGGCTCATCCCTGTAATCCGAGCACTTTGGGAGGCCAAGGTGGACAGATCACCTGAGGTCAGGAGTTCGAAGAGGCCACCCTGACCAACATGGAGAAATCCTGTCTCTAGTAAGAAGACAAAATATCCAGGCATGGTGGTGCCTGCACATCCTCCCAGCTACTCGGGAGGCAAAGGTAGGGGAATTGCTTGGACCCAGGTTGCAGAGGTTGCAATGAGCTGAGATCGTGCCATTGCACTGCAGTCTGGGCAACAAGAGCGAAACTCCTTCTCATAAAATAATATAATGATGATAATAATAATGATTCTTGTATAATGCATAAAAGGCATGAAATATGATGCCAAAGAAATAAGCACTTTGGTCTGTTGATTTTAAGGCTTTCATTTTCCTAATCACTACTTAATATGATTTTGTCACAGATGTTGGCTTTTGCGGCCAATGGGAAACTCCACTAAGTGACTTCACAGCCTTACCTTCAATCTCTCTGCTTTATCTTTGCGAAGAAAACTAAATAGAAAACACAGGTCATGGTCGTATGCCAAGGCACGCAGGTCAAAGTAATATTTCGTATAAACACTGGCAGACACATGAATATTAAACTCAAGTAGCTCCAAAAAACTCTTCTCCATCTTACTCCTGTGGGAGGAGAAACACAATAAAGCGAACACAGGGCAATTTTAGTCAAGTGGGTTATCTTTAAAAATATTCTGAGCTACTAGGATGCTCAAAGTTCTGTTTTGAAACAAATAAAGGCTGAGTGGTTGGGTCCTTACACTAATGTCCAAACAAGGCACAGCTGCTTGGGGTCTCCTCTGCATCCCAGCAGCCCAAGTTTGGGATGAGGGAGAGGTGGAAGCCTCTTCTGCACTCCTGCTGCTGCCTCGCGGCTTATTCTTCACAGTTCCCTTAGGGCAGCTGCGCAACTCAGACTCCAAGCTCACTCACAAACCCCGCAATGGTGATGAGATGACAGGAATGATGGGTACCATTTCTTAGCTCTGAAGAAGCTCCAGGCATATTTCCCAGGACAATAACAGGAAGGGACTTACTGAAGTAGAGAAGCACCAACAGGAAGATGGGGTGCATCACCATGGCAACAAGGGGACCCATGGAGAGCCACCCTATTACCTCGGAGGAGGAAAAACTGTAAGGCTACAAGGAGAATTCATCCCAAATAAATACATAAGCAAGATACATTTTATGGCAAAAAGAATCCCCTTCCCTCTGCTCCAGAACACTAGGCGATGTCAAGGAGGCATAATGCAAGTTTCTGCTCACCTTAATATTATGAAGAGACTGGGGAAGAATAACATTTAAAATTTGAAAGGCAGAAAAGTCAAGGAGAGACATTTTGGCTAAACTCATTTTATAATGTGATTTATAGTAGGGCCCTGGCCTTAACGCAGGCAGTGTTGCTTTTGAGTTAGGAATGCAACCCTGAAGAACTCGGCATCTGTCACCCCTGGACAGAACAGAATGTGGGGGAGTTGGAGGCAATAGGAGAGGAAAGCACTGGGAGCCGTCCTCTGCCTCACGGTCATCCAGCTGCCCTCACCAAAGCTAAATTAATAGGTACAAAGATAGAGTCATTCTGGCTGCTTACAGAGTAACCCCTGTAATGAGTTAATTGCTTAAAAATGATCAGTATCTGACCAATACATTTGGTTTCTTGGTTTGAAAGTTTTAACCTTTTACCCATTGGCTAAGGAAGCAAATGCTTGAAAGTGGAGGGCAGTTAGACTCTAAGGCAACATGTGGGGATGTCATTTGCTGAACTTAAAACCCAACTGAACCTACTTCCAAAATTAATTTCCTGTTCACATATCCATAATCTATAGAAATGTAAATCAAACAATATTTGAACAGAAAGCTAATCAGGATGTGACTTACTACAGGAATTAATGGCACTTCACAGAATTAACGTATCTATTAATAGAGGTTTAATCACTGAAGAAAAGAATTCTGTGTACAGCCTAGGCATCTTCTAAGATTTCTGGTTTTTTAAACAGCTAGTTGACTGAACAGCATACCCTTTACAACACAGCATTTCTGCATAGTGGCTACTCAGTTTAACTCTCTAGAAAGAATATATATTCTGGGGAGACATATCAATGTTGGAACGTTTTAAGAAAAATCTGATGGACAGCAGTTTCTTATCTGTTAAACTGACACTCAAAATGAGATCATTGCAAACAGTCAACAGCAGTAGGGACACATGCCTATTAAATGCTTGGACGTAATGCTTTTCAGCTTCCCAAGATCACAAACAGAAGCAGCCTGTTCAGAACATAGCTCCTGGTGTTTCTCCGTTCACACAGAAACAGCTCTGTTTGGAGCCTGTCTTTTTGGGGCTGGCCTCTGCCTCCACTGCTTCTGGAGCTCACTTCTGTCGAAACCTGCACTTATCCCTGCATGCTCTCCGATCTTGTGACTGGAAATCAGAGCCCCAGCCAGCTTAGCTGCAGGTTTTGAGAACAATTCAGCTGCCAAAATGGCAGAACTAAGTGTTCATGATTACAAATTTGAAACCACCTTTGCAAAAATTGTAACTGAGAAAATGATGACAGTCAAAGAGGATTGATGTGACTTCATCTCACTTCTAACCTCCAAGCTGTCCTTGTTCTTTCCTACACAGAGGCCAAACTAACTTTGGAAGGAATGTAGTTTGTAGTTTAACTTTGAAACCAAAGATGGTAACAACCCTTTCCCAAAACAAACCCCTTTCCCACCTGGGAACTAGATAGATGACCTTTCCACAACGAATAAATTAGCCACAAGATTAGAAATTGTGGCTTAGGAGTCATGAGGCTGAAGGCTGCAAGAATTTGAACCTGCCCATATTGATCCTGGGAATAACATCACTATTGTAAAACCTAAAATCAGTGCTTGAGATAATTTTGAAGACCTTGTACTGGGATCAGGTGACACCACTCCAACAAATAAATGTGGCTCATCTGGTTTTTTGGCCCCAACCCAGCAGCCAACTCAATGCAGGAGGACAGCTTCAACTCCCTATGATTTCATCGCTGACCTGATCAATCAGCACTCCCCACTTTCTGACCCCCTACCCACCAAATTATTCTTTAAAAAAACCATCCCAGAGTTTTCAGAGAGACTAATTTGAGTAATAGTAAAACTCTGGTCTCCCGTACAGCTGTCTCTGCATGAATTCAACTCTTTCTCTATTGCAATTATCCTGTACTGATAAATCAGCTCTGGCTAGGCAGCAGGCAAGGAGAAATCAGGCAGTCACAAATCTTGCTTCCTTTGAGGGACAAGTTTGCAAATGGATGACTATGATTAAATTCACTTTAGCATTTGCAACTTTCAAAGTACTTCCATTTGTTTCAAATTCATTTGCTGTCACACTCTTTGCTAAAACGGCTACCACAAATATCACAAGGATCACTTGGTTTATACTATTAGCAAAGTGGTGACAAAAATGTTTTTTTGTTTGTTTCTTAGAGAGTCTGGCTCCATCATCCAGGACTGGAGTGCAGTCACGTGATCACAGCTCACTACAGCCTAAACTTACCAGGCTCAGGCAATTCTCCCACGTCAGACTCCCAAGTAGCTGGGACTACTACAGGCACCTGCCAACACACTTGGCTAATTAAAAAAAAAAAATTATATGGACAGCCTTTACTGCGTTACCCAGCAGGTCTGAACTCCTGTGCTCAAGTGATCCACTCACCTCAGCCTCCTGAAGGGCTAGGATTACAGGCATGAGCCACTGAGCTCAGGCACCAAGTGGTTATTTTTGAATGTACATATATACTCACTGCAGTATATCTACAATATACACTATATATTCAATTGCAGCCATACACTGAGGTGATTCTGAGTAATCATCCTATCTGGAGTCACGGGCAAAGATCACAAAACTAACTTTGTGCCACTGCCTGGCATTGTCTTTTCTGCTGCTGCTCAATGTAAACAAGAGCTGCTCCCTCATCTTCACCAGATGCAGCCAACACAGCTGTCCTCACTGTCCAGCGGGCACCCAGGGCGGCTCTGCTGTAAATGCCCTCCTGTTCACCCTGCCTGCCTGATTCAGGGCCTTTCACTTCACAACAGTCATAAGGCCAAATTGGAATGGAACTCTGGGGAAGCTGTGTTTCAATGTCATGTTGGTGCATCTGGGAGGAACCCCATGACCCCGCAAGGCACCCCGCACTCTCATAAACAATTACTGGCCCCCAGCCTGCTCTGTGAATGTCTGAGTACCCAGGGAGCCTGTGAGTGTGGTGGGCATGGGGTGATGCCCCAGAAATGCTTCTCACACTGTGGGAGGTGAACACGAAAGCTTCTAACTCATCAGATCAATTTCCAAACACATGCAATGTTAATGGGGAGGAGCCGGGGCACCGAAATCTGCAGCTATTTAATATCACATCTCAAGGTTCCTATAAAAATAGATCTTCAGATTAAAGGGGGAGACAAGGACCAGCAAAAGCAAATACATAATGGGTGACTTCAGTTAAAGCTGTAACTTCTGCATGGTCCAGAGGCCTTAAGACCTGAACAGTGGCCAATTATTTAAAAGGTCAGATGTTTGCCCCTTCAAAGGGGACGGAACCTGGCAGGTGGCTTCTAAAAACCTATAAAGATATTTACTGTACTGTGTCTTTCTGACAGCACACTTGTAAGAGGTTTGTCAAAAAACAATCAGAAAAACACTTTTCAGTTTATCAGCCAGTTATTACAACAATAACACATCAAGACTTACCCATTAATGCTGGAAAATATAAACTGTTATACTAAAGCTGGATAGATTGAAGTCTGTGGTCTTATGCCTATTTCCTTTATCTGCACAATGAAACCTATAAAGATATTTCTTACACTGATAACTTGAAGAGCAAATGAGGCATGGAAAATGACGGCAAAGTTTGCCAAAACCTTAGAAACTCACATTGTCTCAACTGCAGCATCCTTGGGATTCTGGCTGTCATCCTCACTCCAGTGACGACGATTTCCCCAAAGTTTGGAGGCCAGAAGCATGGCTCCGAGGACAATTTGTTTCCAATTAGTAGGACAAAGATCGATGTTAGCATTAGTTAAAAGGCGTTCAATGTATACCTGCAAAAGAGAGCACTTGTCTTTGATTTCAGTTCTGTTTCACTGTGGTGACAAGAACATTTAAGAATGAAAGACTTCTGATTTTGGCCAAAAAGTAAGTGCCTTTTATTCTCATGTTCTGCAGAAACTTTGCTCAGACAAAGCAAGAGGCGAAGTCACAATCGTAGTCAGATACTTCTGCAGCATACTCTGCCCACAGAAATTTCCATGCCAATTTCATTCACAGGGATGTGAGCATGAAGAAAGGCACCTTCACACTCATGAAAGGCAGCACAAACACAGGCCTGGTGCAGATTAAGGTTGTTCAGGAAACACTACAGTGCCATCCACGTGCAGCGTCACACCTGGCTGGCAGGTAGATAGGAATTTTACAGGTGTGCCATGCTAGAACGTGTAGCACCCAAGTCATACTGAGAACACTGCTATCTTCTCCTTTTCACAACAACGAACCCACTCTTGGGACACAGGCTTAGGAACTGCGGGCCGAGACTGCCTCCCAGTGCTGCCGGGCAGACAGCATGACAAGGGCAGGTCTCTATTGCTGAGAAACAGTCCCTGTATTCAGAGCCTTGATGAGGAACGCATGTGAATGAATGTAGGGCCCTGCTCACAGCCCCTGTTTTCCATGTCTCCACAATCACATCACGAAAACTTATTTTTTATGCTACAGTATCTGCATTCAGTCAATTCTGGGGATTTGAAGGCAGAGAGAGCTGCCGGCCTCTGTAACCTTGGGGTGCCTCTAAACCTGTAAAGCAGTTTGTGAGATAATCTCAGAAAGTATTTCAGAAAGTATTCTCTATCTATCCAATCTCTATCCTATAAAGAACTGGGTGAGGGAATAGCTGAGGAAAGGTTACTGAGATAAGCTGTGCGGTGTTGCTACCTCAGACGGTGCTCTGTAGAAGAGTATGACTCTATGCTACTTGAAGTCTTTGTATCAAGGTGAAAGGGAAACAGTTCATTTTAAGAGAGTTCATTTATTGTATGAACATTATCAGACTGGCGGCTCAGATCTGGCAATGTTCTCCAAAGTCAACTGTGTTTTCCAAATCACATGGCCCTTGAACATGACACGTTCTTATGAGAGATCCTGCTCCCTTTCTCCAAAACCCTGCACTGTCGGGTATCAAAAGAATAACCCTCCCTCCCAGGGTTCAACTCCACAAGACTCATGAGAGAGCACTGAAACAGCACTGGCAAGCCCTCAACTTCCTGTCACCTTTACTGGTAAGCCAGTGACCCGCTGACACTCATCGATACCACTTGCCCTCCTGGGGCAGTGAGAAAGTTTCTATTTTAACATTGACTCTTCTATCACCATGATGGATCCTATCCACTTTTGCAGAACACTGTTCCCCAAATCACCTCTTCTTGAAGACTTTCTCTCTCTCTCTGCCAGAGATTTTCCCCAATACAAATGTGTTGCCTGTTCCCATCCTGCTCTCCCCAGCTCCCCCACGACATCCTCTCATTTGCTCACAGTGTCATGCCCTGGTGCCAGCTCCTCATCTCCCATTTCTCCTTAACCAAACCGCACCCCCATCACTCACCTGAGACTCCTCCTGCTGAGGTCCCTGGAGCCTTCACACCCACAAACCAGAACCCTTCACCCCAAGGCTCCACTCCCCAACCTGGCCCTAATCTTACCCAGGAAATTGCCATTGGCCTAGCTCATAAGGACTAACACTTACATGTGAGTTACCCTCCTCCAATCCGTGCGTAATCCCTCCATGGCTACCTTCACTGGCAGGCTGCCTGCTTCAGGTTCTGGGCCGCCACGTGTCACGGCTCACCTGTAACAGCCTAGTTGCTACTTAGTCCTCTTCTCTGCCCCAACCCCCCTCCCAACTATCAACTACTCTCCCAAAAGCACTTGGGATAACCTCTAAATTAAGAACACTGCACTCCCCTGCTCAAGATCTACCATTAGTCCCCGCTTCAAACTGGAATAAGACCTTAACTTCGTCCCCTGGTCTGCAAGCCAAAGGGCCCTGTGAGCGACGGCTCCGCCTGTGCGGCCGCATCTTTTCCATTCTTTCCTTCATTTCTCTCACCACACGGGCTCCCTGCTGTCTGTTCCTTGAACACACGTGAAATGTGTTCCTGTCTCAGTCTTGGCACTCAGCCCACTGCCTATAATGCCAGCATTCCTTATCATCCTCGCTTTATAGTCAGGTCACTGCTCAGATGTGACCTCTCTAGAGAGGCTCTTCCTGATCATTCTGTCAGAAACAGCGAGCCCCTCCCATCACTGTCTCTGAATCCTGCTTTATCATTTTGCTATTTGCCATTACCTAAAAACAAAATGCTTTCCTCATTAAAACAAAGGCCTCATAAAGACAAGGACTGTGCTCAGCCTGTCCTATTCGCTACCCCAGCATTTAGAAGAGTGACACAGGGTTGGCATCCCAGGGGTATTTATGGAATGGGCACCTTCTTGGCAGCCTGTAGCACTGTGACCCCAGCCTTTCCTATCGCGAACCCTTTGTTCTTATCACTTTTTCCTGCTCTTCCTCCTCTCACTCTGGCACTTTACTGGGGGCTTGTCCCTCACATGCTGGTGGTCTTTACAGAGCTATCTTTCGTCCATCTTCTCTTTTTTCCCCTTTCCTGAGTAGCTGTGACTATAGGTGTGTCCCACCATGTCCGGCTTGTCCACTTTCATTCTAAACACTTTCTTTGCATTTGAGCAGCTACTCTTTTTTTCTTTTTTCTTTTTTTTTTTTTTTCCAGAGTGTTGCTGTTGTTGTGCAGGCTGGAGGGAAGTGGTGCAATCTTGGCTCACTGCAACTTCTGCCTCCCAGGTTCCAAAGATTCTCCTGCCTCAGCCTCCCAAGTAGCTGGGATTACAAGTGTCCACCACCATGCCCAGGTATTTTTTTGTATTTTTTTAGAAGAGACAGGGTTTCCCCGTGTTGGCCAGGCTGACTTCAAAGTCCTAGCCTCAGGTGATCCGCCTGACTTGGTCTCCCAAAGAGCTGGGATTACAGGTGTAAGCCATTGTGCCGCACCTTGAGCAGCTACTCTTACTCTTCATTCCTTACCTCCAGCTCAGATTCATGCTCCAGTCCCATACATCCAAATGATGACAGTACTGCTCAGATTCATGTTCCAGTCCGTAGATTCAAATAATGACTGCACATGACACTCTGCTATCTCACAGGCACACCAAATTTAGCCTGTATACAGGGAACTCCCCCTTCTTCCAATCCAGCTTTCCTTCCTGTATCAGCTCTCTCTCTCTCCATCTGGAAGTACCACTCCAGCTTCCCCCCAGCATGTGCTGGGCATTCCCAATGGCTGAAACTCGATGGCATGGCCTGAGTCTGACCCAGTGCTCACAGAGAGGTTTCTATGCAGGTGCCCAGCAGAAGCCTTCACCCCTATGCACTAGCCAGATGCTAAAGGAGAGGGTACTGCTCTAAGTATCCTTTCTCTCCAGGCCATGTAGTTGACATTCCTCTACCACATGGTTAGTGTGGGGAGGATGAAACAATCCCAGCCATCTGAACAAGACTTTATCTTCTGAATGAGTCTCACCACAGGAATTCTGGGAGAACCATGTAGAGGTAAGGACACAGCTATGGCTTGGCAGGCTAACTAGCAAAGCCCATGTCCAAGTCTTACTAGTTCCACATTCCTGGGCAATTTCCCGAACAGGCACAGGAGGTCAACAGGAACAAGAAAGCATTCAGAGCAGCAGCTCCAGGTCAGAACTGTGGGGAAATACAGCCTGGAACTCAGCTTAGACCTACATTGGAATCTGTTGAGGGAGAAACCAGAAGTCTCTCCTGCTGCTTTCAGTAGCAATTATTCTATGATAAGAAAAGCAATGGCATCATTTTAAAACATGATGATGCTTAAACTCTAATATGTGTATTTACTTTGTTTGCATAGGTTTCTCTTAAAAGATCTGATGATAACTTTAGGAACTTTTATTTAGAAACACGGTCATATGCTGTGTAGGAGACCAGTTATTAAAGATGCTTTATAAATAAGAAATAGCTTACCAATGCTACGATTGCTCCTGGAGCTGTTAGTTTTGTGACTTTAGAAAGATCACAGAAATAACTGAAAATGCAGTTGCGTGTGGGATCATCCTCAAAATATTTCCCTGGAATATTTTCTTGCTGAAAGAAGAAGAAAGTCAATATACATATTCATTCAAGAAAACTTCTTAAGTACTCTTAAGATGGGGATGTTCAAATTGGTGCCCACATGTCCCTTAGAATAATCTTGCTGGGATAAAATGTCTTTTAGTTCTAAAAATATAAACAGTAAGATCTTAAAATATTTTTGGTTTTCTGTAAACATAGGTGCTAAGGTGGCCCTGTGGCTATCATATGCCTGAAGAAGGAAGTTTTTAAGTTTTATATCATTGAGACAAATTTAAATTTAAATTGTTTTCTAATTCTATTCACAGAGTTCATTCATATTTGTTAAGACTACTTACAAATATTCATATTGTTTGCTACTATAAAAATTTACCTTTTAAAATGACACATTTTGTTATTTGGATGGTAGGTTTATTCTCCTTAATGCACAAATTAAACAAAGCTGTAAGTCAGCTCTTACTCCAGTGTGACCAATTTACAACACTCCTTACATAAGATGATTAGACACAACTTAGTGAAGACTTAATGGTGGATGATTTTGACTTCATCATGAAATCAACACAACTTTTTCTTAAGACATAAAAAGAACCTCAGAGAAAGTGACACTTACTGAAAGTGGATGTATTGGCTCATCAAAAATAGCCAGAGATCTATTTGCATATCTATAAAAGAAGAATGTGCATTTAAGAGATTAATTCAGGAATTGTTAATATCTTAGTAAAATATCTGCTGGGAGTAGGGCATGGAGGGTGGAGGGAGATACTTCTTGTTTGCTTTGGTAAAATTTGTTCACCAAAACAGTTGTTGCCAGTTTTTCTCCTGGATCCTGGCCTTCAGAGGGTTTCCTGACCTCTTTTTCTTCAACACATCACATTCTGAACTGGGAAGTCTTTTCTACATTGATGAGTCAGACTTGCCTTTAAATACCGACTCCTGCTAAGAGGCAATGGTAAGAAGCTATGTCTATTTTTACTCCTCTAACCTCGTGGTGGAGTGGAACACAGGAACATTTTAGGAAGCAGTAGTTGTTGGCAATAGAGATTTTAGAACTTTTTAGAATCAATTAAGATTTCCCAAATCTTTCTTTATTGTACTTTATGTTTGCTGAAGTAGTTTGAGTTGTAGGCTTAATTGCCTTTTTATTTTGAAAGATGGCAGTCTTTAATGAACTTTACAGACTAACACATTACATGATCATTTAAAAAACCAGTGGTTCTCCCAGTGTGGTCTGTGGACCCCGAGATTCCCTAGGAGACCCATGATGTCAAAACTGGTTGTTGTTGTTGTTGTTGTTGTTGTTGTTGTTGTTGTTAAAGGGTTTTGCTCTTTCACCCAGGATGGAGCACAGTGGTACAAACCTGACTCACTGCAGGCTTGACTCCATGGGCTCAAGCAATCCTCCGGCCTCAACCTCCAAAGTAGCTGGGACAAAATGCCCACACCACCATGCCCAGCTGATCTTTTCTTTCTTTTTTTCTTTTTTTTTTTTTTTTTTTTTTTTTGATAGATGGGGTCTTGCCATGTTGCCCAGGCTGGTTTCAAACACCTGATTCAAACTAATTCTCCAATCTTGGCCTCCTAAAGTGCTGGGATTACAAGTGTCATACACCATGTATGGTGTATTTGGGCCATACACAATGTATGGCCCAAACTGTTCTTACAAGAATACTAATTCAACCTGAGAAGCTGATTGAAAATAAAACCACAAATAATTTATTACTTTTTAAAAGTATTATGACATTGATTGCTTTCTCCCTGTTCAACACTTGTAATGACTGTTTAAAAGCAAAAGTGGGTAAAACTGATGGTTTCTCAGTATGAATAGAGGCAGTGGTACCAAATTATACCAGTATTCATTCGACTCTTCACTGCCCCTTGCAGGTTTTATTAAAGTAGCATGTTTCACTGAAGAATGTCCTTGATGAAACAGTAAAAATTAATGGTGTTATTAAATTTTGACCTCTCTTTTTAGTATCCTAAGTAGAAACTTCACATAAAGTGCTTCTGCATACTAAAGTATGGTCATGTTAAAGAAAAGCACTTGTGATTAAATTGTGAGCTGAACAAGCCAATTTTTCACAGAACACCATTTGTATCTGAAAGTATAACTGACTGTTATCCATAAAATTAAGTCAAGTGAGTCTGTCATTTCAAGGAGAATAACAAGGATTTGTCTATAATAAAGCTAAAACTTTCAAGCTAAAAATCAGGACTTTGAAAACTCATACCTACTACTGTGAGCTTCACAGCAACTCCATATCTGAAGACTTTTTTATAATGGTGGTGATATTAATGAAAGTGAGTCTTTGACACTATAAATAAACCAAATAGCCAATGCATAATATTGTAAAAGCCAGTAAGGGGAAAGATCCACTTATTCTACAATAAAGATCAGTGGCTATTAGTGAACAAATTCATTGATATGTACAATCCCACTATAACTATTTTAATCAGTTAGCACTTCTGGAGTTTTGGTGGGGTTAAAGAATACCCGCAGTCACCTGAAAGCTTTAAAAATACGCCTTTTTCCTACTATATATTTGCGTGAATCTAGGGCAACTTTTTACTTTTTCTTTACAAATAAATTGCAAACAAAGACATAAACAAACACACTTTGGAACCCTTAATAATTTAAAAGAGTCTTAGGAACCAAACAACCCACAAATGATTCACTGTAACACTGTAAAATAAGCACTCTACAGGTTATAATGTCTAGAGTTGTG
Source organism: Saimiri boliviensis (assembly GCF_048565385.1). Classification (NCBI taxonomy): domain Eukaryota; kingdom Metazoa; phylum Chordata; class Mammalia; order Primates; family Cebidae; genus Saimiri; species Saimiri boliviensis. The sequence continues at coordinate 112,882,117 of NC_133449.1, forward strand.
ACCTGACAGCATGTTTCATATGACACAAAGTGATGAGCTGGAATAACAAGACAGGTTTCAAGGAGCTCACCTGTGCTTTATGTTGTAACATATTGCCAAAGTCACACTGTGGAGGGAAAAAAAACAATTGTAAGAACTGATTTTATCATTTGTTAGGCCTGAAGATGTATTTCTAAAGCGGGGGGAGGGAACCCTCTCAGTGGCCCTGAAATCCTGTATTCAAAACAGTAGAATGTGAGCACTTTTCTTTTGTTTTAGTCCTCTGGCTTTACAGCAAAAATAGGAAAACCAAAATGCTAGGCAATATGCTATTAGAAGACTTGTGTCTGCAGATGGTTATTATGTATAAATAATGACATCTTTTACCTGTCATTTGCTCTTCTGCCCATAGAACCTTTCATTCTGTGCAAGTTACTTATATCTATGTGTTCATATGCTTACATTTAGGCCAGACAATAGTGTTTTGCTTTTTAAGTTGCTTGGCCCTGCATTTCATCTGATTTAGTTCACCATCACTTACTCACCCATTTGTCATTATTTCCCTAAAAGCACAGAAGGAATATGCTTTATACCAAATAAAGTAATTTAAAATCGCCTATGCATGATTAGCAGAAAATTTATTAGTAAACAGTATAACGCATCCAAAAATCGATGACACTTGTAACTCTCCTAAAATAAGCAGTACTAAACACACAGCATAACACCACATCATACAATAGTAATAACAGGTACTTCCACATTAGTTTAAAGAAAATATGAATGAACAAATACAACTCTTCGGATGTATGTTACTGTGTTCCAAAGACATCCACAGATGTTGTGTGTCAGGAAACAGGGGCTTTTCTTTGATAAGGTCTGTCCTTCCATTCACCCTCAACATTTAAAATGAGGCTCAGAATAATTTCAGAAGGCAAATTGGAGTTGTAAAAAGTAGGCCTTACAACATTATTAGCATCTAAGAGAGATATTTCTATAGTGCTTCCAACAGTGTCATCTCCAAATTGTAAGATCACAGAATTCGAAGTTACATGCTGACAAGGACCACCGAACCTCAAGTGACACTCCATGCACCGCCCATTTTATAATTAAGAGAACCAAAGCTTAAAACTGATTCACTCAAGATCCCCAACAGTGTTCCTGTGAACTGCAGGTGTTCACAAAACACTATGGTAGGGTATAAATTGAAGCATATGCACACATAGATAGAAATGACTCACACAGATGAAAGGCTTTATGGTTAGAAAGAACAGCAAATGACAGGGAAAACATGTAGTTTTTATATTAGAACCATCACTTTTTCACACAAAGGAAGCAGTAGCCTCCACATTTGCTGCACACTGGATCACCCAGGGAGCTTTAAACAGGACCTCAATGTCAGCTGGAGACATTCTGATTTAATTGGTGTTGGGCATGCTTTAGGCATCAGGGTTGTCGGTAAAGTTCCCCAGGTCATTCCAATGTGCAGCAAAGGTTGGGAATGACTGAATTAGGGTGAAGATCAGAATCATCTGGGATGCTTTTATTCATATAATGATGTCTCACATACTTCCTCATTTTCCTAAAAGGCTTGTGAATGTCCAGAGCCGGTTGGAAGGTGGAGCTGGGAAGATGCATGTGTTTGCAGACATATGTTTTGAAGAAACAGTATAAGTGATTCTAATATGGCTCACTTCTTCCATTGAGAACAATGCTCTACTAACCATGAAATACGTTTTTCAAAATCATTCCTAAAAGCCAATTTTCTATATTAACTTGCTCAGTAAACCTTTCTTTCATCAAAAGCAAATATACCAAATAATCCCTTCTAAACCTGGAGAATAAATTAAAACTTACTATGCTTCAAAAATAGACATCTAGTCCAGGCATGGTAGCTTACGCCTGTAATCACAGCATTTTGGGAGGCTGACTTGGGTGTATTGCTTGAGCCCAGGAGTCTGAATCCAGCCCGGCCAACCAGCAAAACCCCTTCTCCAAAAATATATATATTTTTTGTATATATATTTCAATTTTTTAAAAAATCTTGTAAAATTTAGACTACACTGAAAGAAAAAGTAGGACTTTTACTTGTTTGAACAAGGGCAAGCTTAAAAACTACTTTTGAATTGCATACTGAGACATTAGAATCTTTTGAAATCAGAAGAAGTCAGGGACTCTAGCCAAGAAAGAGTGGCTTTTTACTTAGGACTGAATACAAACATTAAGTGATGCCACCATACAGATCAAAGCTCAGGGCTTTAGACACAGGTGGAGTCCAGTTCTTGCTGAAACAGAATTGGATCTCAATTATTGTTATACATGAGAGAGGAAAATCACATTATTATGAGTATAAACGGCCATTTTTGACTAAAGTAGAAGTTACTAACAAATTAGCTTAAAAACTACTACAGGAGAGAAAAAAAATTAAGCTTATAACTTAGTCATATTAATAGACTGGAAAGTCAAGTTAGGGTTAAGGAGATTAACATTCTAAGGTACCACTTGTCAAACTTTTTTCTGAAAATCAACACTCATAATCGAAGGAGATGTTAATAATGTTTTTTGGACATCTCCACTTGAGCTGGCTTTTTAAATCAACTTGAACCCATTTTTCAAGGGTGTTTTGAAAGGGCATCTCTGATTGTGGCCTATGAAGTGCTGGTGCATGATGGGAAAATTTAAATGCAGATACACTATGGTGCCACTGGAGGACAAGCTGTTCCTTCTTCCAAGAGTAGTTCCCAAAGTAGTGCCCATCGTGCTAGGCCTATGGCCCATAATGAACTAATAATACTTCCTAGAAACATCCAATAAAAAGCACTTCTCCTGCCCATTAGGTTCAATACTGCCATAACATAAATGCATCAAATAAATAACTATGCTTTTTCTGGGATTGCTTATTTGCTAACTGGCTTTCCCTTTTACCACACAGTGTCTAAGATAAATAGAGATACAGCAAATTCATACTTAGGTCCCGAAAAAGCCATTTATCATTGATATCAAATTCTCCAACTGCCTGCTGAAAAGGGCAACCAAATGGCTGAACTAACAGCGGATGGCCGGGATGCTTTTAGCTTACGGGGGTCTGTCACTCAGCCCTTGGCAACCTCGTTGTACTCACCATCCTAATATTTGGCTGAGATCAGGCTTGCTAACTGTGCTGTTATCCAGGAATATGGTGGAACATGAGCTGTATTTTCTATCAAGATGCCATGGAGGTATCTGAAGAAGAAGGAAGATAGAGAAAGACATCACAGTAGGATAAACTTACCAAAGTGTGGGTTTTTTCCCTTTGTCAAAATGTCAAACAATAAGGCATTAAGGTATTTTTTATACCCCGTGACCTGTCCGAGTGTGGTATCATGTGCAGCTCTATGGGAAACTCATTGGAGGCTCTTAACTTTCACAGATGATGTTTGAGAAATGGGTTATAAAATGCTGCCCTTGATATGACACTGATCATCAAACCTGGCAAGCCACTATTATAAATTCCCTTTATAAATAATGGGAAACATTTAAAATGGAATTTCATGGTTTTTTTTCTTATGCAGTAAAAAGCACTGAGATTTTCTATTTGTTATTCATTAACTGCAGCAAAATGTCATACATTAAATAATATTGACACAAGAGCATTTGATTGCAGTAAATGAAGACCTAATACTACATTTACTCCCTTACTAATCCTAAGTGTGTGCATTTAAGAGAGAGTGCGATGGAACCAGTGTGTTAGAGTCAGAGAGTGTGTGTGCCAGAGCTGCTCATTCACCAAACAAGTGAGGGGCCATAGGTCTCCCTGGGACTGTTTCCTTGTGGGAGGATGGAAAAAGTACTGCTTTAAGACTCTCTCACATCCAAAAATCAGAAGATGAAAACAAATCTGGGAATTTACCTTACACTTCATGTTTACATAAGACTGCTATGACACTACTCAAATGAGAACTTCTGAGAATACTCTGCATTCATTTCAAAAGTTAACTGATTTCATTCTTTAAGTTATTTGATGCACATTATGGCACATTCCTGCCTCACTCGTGCTGCTCTCTGTCTGGAATATTTATTCCTTTCCCCCTTGTCCCAGCAAGCTTGACCTCATCCACCTTCTGGGATCCCTTTGCCTGCAGCCACACCACAAAACATTTCTGTTTTTGCGTACTCATCAGTCTAATTCACAGTGTGTTACATGATACAATTGCCTGCAGGGCATCACCCTCATGAGAAAGTGAGCCTCTCCAGGAGAGGGAGAACCCCTTCTGTCCTACCTGCAGCTGCTGAGCACAGAATGTGGGAGAAATTAAGGCGTTCAATAAGAGCTTGACCAATATTTAAATCAGTTACAATTTGGAAAGTAAATCTTCCTACAGATACAAATGAGTGAAAATTCATCCACAGTGCTATCAGAGATATGACAGTGAACCTTTTGAGCCCTGTAGAAAATCAACTATCTCTAAAACACTTTCAAAATATCTATTCATTTGTTGAGAGTGCGATAGTCAATACGGAAACTGCCTCAATTATGTTAAGTAAATGTTCCTCCTGGCCAGGTGAGGTGGTTTACTCCTGTAATCCCAGCACTTTGGGAGGCTGAGGTGAGTGGATCACACGGTCAGAAGTTCAAGGCCAGCCTGGACAAGATGGTGAAACCCCATCTCTACTAAAAATACAAAGATTAGCCAGGCGTGGTGATGTGTGGCTGTAATCCCAGCTATTGAGGAGGCTAAGGCAGAGAATTGCTTGAATCCTGAAGGCGGAGGTTGGAGTGAGCTGAGACTGTGCCATTGCACTCCATCCTGGGTGACAGATCAGGACTCCATCTCAAATTTTAAAAAAGGGAAGTGAGAGAGACAGAGACAGAGACAGACAGAGAGAGAGAGAGAGAGAGAAAGTGCTCTTTCTTAAAAATAATCCCAGTAGCCAAATGCCAGTCACCAAATAGTTGAAAAGATCAACAGCTTTATTTAAAACCACAAAATACTGATTATTTTAACTGGAAACAAAACTAACTCAGATGAGCCTTCCTTCCTCCTCCTAATATGCTTGTTTGCATCATGTTATCACACTCTTCCATTAGGGTCTCTCGCAAACTCATTAAAGACAGAACAGGGTTGGATCTACTACTAATGAGCTAGTATGAAAAAAAGGCAGGGTAGGGAGAAGATCTAGTGGTTGTTTATAAACCTACGCTGCATTTAAACATTGCCAGTAACCAATAATCAGAAATATCCATTGAGTCCAACAGCATTTTGCTGCTTCAGATGCTTTGTACTGCAAATTCACTTCTTTCTTAACCAAAATCCAAGATGTTTTTGAACAATATTACTATTTGAAGGACAAAATTACCCTTTAAGATAGAAATGTTTTAACTTTAGCTAAACTCTTATGTTTCTTAAGCTATTCTGTTATAGATTACATTAACATTGTTGCATACTTTTATTGTCTCAAAAACAAATAAGGCATAAAAAATAAAAAATGGACTGATTCAGATACTTTCATTCAAAGGGAAAGAAGGTATCCCTTAACGTCACTACTATTACGGGTAATGCAGCATAATACTTTAAAACAACAAAAGTCAATTATGAGGAAAATTCCATATATGAGAATAAAAATAACAGGAAAAATGCACCAAAACACAGACTAGTTGGTACAACTTTAGGTGATATCTGTCCCCATTTTTTTTATTTAAAATTTCCTATCACTCACTGTGACCTCCACCTCCAAATTCAAGCAAGTCTCCT